>NC_037673.1:24077865-24677865 GCF_003255815.1 Theropithecus gelada | reverse complement strand
AAAAACAAAAAACAAAGAAGGTTATTGTTAAATATAAGAAGGAAATAATCATAAGATAAAAATCACTAATTAAACACAACAACAAATATAGAGAAAATTAAGAAAACTAGCTACTTAAAGAATTGACAAAATAAACAATGCCCTAGCTAGACTGGTTAAGAAAAGAGAGAGAGAAAGAAGAGAAGAGAAGGGAGGGAGATAATATGAACTAACCCATATCAGGAATAAAAGAGGTAAATCATTAAAAGTCTTAATAGAAATAAAAAGGATTATAAAATAATAGTATCAATATTTTACAATGAAAATTCAAAATCATATATACATGAACACATTTCTTTTAAAAATGTTTTCAGCAAATCTGACACATGATAAAATAGAAAATTTCAGTAGTTCAATATGCATTTAAGAGTTGAACTCATTATCAACATAAATAAAGAAAGCTTCAACCCAGAGGTTTTCATGGTGAATTTGGTCCATTATTTAAGAGGGAAACAACATCAAACTTACAAAAACTACTATTGAAGAGAGAAAGAGGGAATACTTCCCCAATTATTATAAAATGACTTCATAAGAAGCCATCATAACCCCAAATCTCATAAAGATATTAGAAAATTTTTAAAATACAGACCAATTTACCTCATAGATTTTTAAATCTTTAATAATTATAAAATGAATTCAAGTAATACATAAAATAAATAAATAATACATTATAACCTAATAAGATTTGTAAGTTTGGTTTACCACTTGCCAACAAATCACGATTAAGTATCAGTCAAGAATAAAGGAGAAAAACCATATGAGAATTTCAATATGTACATTAAAAGTCCTTGAGAACTCTCAACACTCAATCTTGATTAGGTCTCTTAGCAAATAGAAAAAAAAAGGAACTTTCTCAGTCTGATATGGTATAATATATTTACAATCAACATTGCACTTAATTTGAGATATTGAACACTATCCCCTCAAGATCTGGAATATTTTTATTCCACAATGCATTGTAGATTCCATTTTAATAAAACAAGGAATATGAGTAAAATCATTAATATTAGAGGAAGAAAGGAGCGGAAAAGAAAGAGGGAGAAGTGGGAGGAAAGGCTAAAGAAGGAAGGGACAGAAGGATGAATGAAGAAAGGAAGATGTCTCTATTTGCAGACTACAGAAATTTTAACAGAAATCCTAAGGATAAGATAAATCATCTACTAGAACTATTAAGTACACTTAGTAATCCTGGATATAAAGTCAATATACACAAATAAATTTTATTTTTATAATATGGCATATGCCATTAAAATATGAAGTTTAAAAATAACAAAACAAAATACCAAAGAATAAACTTAGCAACAGATGTACTGCAAACCTGTTCTATAATTTTTTTAATATTGAGAAAAAATTGAAGGGTAGCAAATGAATGGAGATCTGAAAAATACCCATGTATTGAAAGACTCAGTGTTATTCAGAAGACCGCTTTTGCCAAATGGACCCATAAATTCGATGCAACCTATTGAAAGATTTCCCACATGTTTTTTGGTAGAAATTGAAAAGCTGTTTCTAAAATGCATGTGGACATGCAAATAATCTAGACTATCTAAAATAATTATTTATAAAAAGAGCCATATTTAAGGACTTACACTTTCTATACTTCAAGAAATATTATAAAGACACAAAAGCAATACAACATAGTACCAGCCTAAGAATTTACAAATATACCAATTCAATTTACAGAACCCAGAAATAGACCAAATTGATGTCGTCATTTGATTTTTCGACAAAGGTGTAAGAGAAATCCCAATTAAGAAAGAAAAGTCTTTTCAACAAGTGACATTGTAACAACTGGAAATTCATATAGGAAAAAAATTTATCATACCCAGAAACTAAATTGAAGTAATGGAGTTAAACATAAATAACTACATGTTTTAGAACACAATGGCTAATATCTTCCTGACACAAGCATGTACAAAAATATATATTCTATATGCTTTCATTATTATGAAATTCTGTGTTAGAGTAAAAAAAAAATCAAAATAGTGTTTTTCCCTAGGGGCAAGATTAGTGGCCAGAACAGACTGATAATGGACATGATGACACTTTTTGGAAGGATGGTGGCATTTTACATCTTGAGAGGAGTTTGATTTACACAGGCGTGTGCATTTGCAAAAGTCATCGAGTGGTACACTGAAGATCTGTGTAATTTGTTGTGTGTAAATTATAACACAACAAAAAATGTAAAAAGAAATAGTGGGACCTAGTTAATGAAATCCCCACTGAAGTGTTTCTCGGATGTGTACTAATATCTGTAATTTACTTTGGAATAAATCAAAATATGAGATAAATTAATGAATGAATATAGACGTGATTAGATGGATAGTAAATTGTTAATAGTAGAAATGAGGCTGCCAGTACTTAAATGTTCATTGGGAACATCTTTCAAATTTTTGGTGTTCAAAATATTGTATAATAAAATTTGAGGGAACAACAGGGAGAAAAGTAATTACTCAAAAAGCAAAATCTGTAATCAGAATAATCATGATGGTAACCACCAAAATGAAGACTTATTATGGGCTAGCCTAAGATTTCTCACATATTATTTCATTTAAATCTTGCCAGAATTCTCAGTGATAATGAGAATTATTATATGCATTCATAGGAGAACTTTAGGGAATTTAGAGGATTATTATTGTATGCATTCATAGGAGACATTTAGAGAAATTAAAAAACATTGTGGTACTTTGTGAACACCAGATTCAAGAGTCAAACCATGTCTTGTTTGATATTAAAGTTTATCTTCTAAGCCACTGTACCATATGCTTTCCTGAATTTGTATAGAATCAAAAAACAGAATTTAGGAATAATGGCCCCAAAATACAGAGTAAGCAAACTCCAATGAATACCAAAGATATAACACAAGGCACGCTAAAAGAACAAGTCAAATTTGGCCGGGTGCAGTGGCCCACGCCTGTAATCACAGCACTTTGGGAGGCTGAGGTGAGCGGATCACTTGAGGTCAGGAGTTCCAAACCAGCCTGGCCAACATGGAGAAACCCCCTTTCTACTAAAATACAGAAATTTGGTGTGGTGGCATATGCCTGTAATCCCAGCTACTTGGAAGGCTGAGACATGAGAATCTCTTGAAGCCAGGCGGGCAGAGGTTGCAATGAGCCTACATCACACCACTGCAGTCCACCCTGGGCAACAGAGCAAGACACTATATCAAAAAAAGAAAAGTCAAATTGAACCTGATATATATTTTTTCATCCATTAGGTCTGTGCAAATTCCTTGGTAAAATTGATATTGATCAAAACTCCCTACATATGTTTAGTGTCTCCTCCAAATTAATTCTGGTGAGAAACTGTAATTTCAGTCATTAAAAAAAAAAAAAAATTGTCCTTAAAGCTATAGTTTGTGAAACCTGGCATAGTGGCAGTTTATATTAATGGTATAGACAGGATAGATAAACTATAAAGGAAGGAAGGCAGGAGGGAAGAAGGAACGGAAGGAAGGAAGGAAGGAAGGAAGGAAGGAAGGAAGGAAGGAAGGAAGATTTTTAAACATTTAAATCTATACACTGAGTTTCCCACAATAACTAATTAATTTTAGGGAAGATGATACGTGGGAGCAAAGATGCCAGATTAAATGTAAATAAATTAATGGGTCCGGGTGCAGTGGCTCATGCCTGTAATCCCAGCACTTTGGGAGGCTGAGGTGAGCAGATCACCTGAGGTCAGGAGTTCCAGACCACCCTGGTCAACATGGCAAAACCCCGTCTCTATTAAAAATACAAAAACCAGCCAGGCGAGGTGGTGGGCTTCATAATCCCAGCTACTCTGGAGGCCTAGGCAGAAGAATCGTTTGAACCCAGGAGGCGGAGGCTACAGTGAGCCAAGATCGCGCCACTGCATCCAGCCTGGGGAGACAGAGCAAGGTTCTGTCTCAAAAAAAAAAAAAATTTAAGAAAAAATTGTCATCAAATTGAGAGGTTGTTTTTCTTATTTCTAAAAAAGGAAGAGTACACACACAAAGAGAAAAAGAGCAAGCAAGCAGGAGAGATTAAAGACTTAAAAAATATTTCAAGATACCCAGTGGTAGAAATAAAAGTCATCATCCAATATTACAGAGTTTACATAGAAAATGGCAATAGCAAAAATATGCTTCTACAAGTTGTTATTTGTGTCATGAAATAAATAAGATTAACCTAATTTCATAGCTAAAATACAAAAGAAAAAGATGTAATTAAGTAAGTTTGGCAAAGTTAAAGTTTTAAGAATGATCATATAAATAAGAGAATACAAATATGTATGTTAAATGTAGTTACTCTCTAGCAGCCACTAGTTTCCATAACTATTATTACCGAGTTCAGCAGTTTGATCCATGGTAAAAAGCATATGGTCAATCTTGTTGCAGATCTACATAATTCTTGATCCCTGATAAAATACATTAAGGAATGTAAGGAATGCTCAGAAAACTTTCAAGTGGAGAAATCTCAAAAACATGAATTACCTAAATTCGTTAGAATATTGCTATCTCTAATCCTTGCTGATTTTAATAGAAAAAATATAATTCTTGTATTTGTGCTTTCCTCATAAACCTACAAATATTTAAATGAGCTATAAATCCATCTTGAATATTATGAAATAGATTTCTATTCTTTATTCTAGGGTTACTTAATCCCTCTTCTATTAAATATCTACAAAATGTCCAACTTAGTTTTCATTTTGTCTTAAAGAAACAGAATAAAAATAGTTACCTTACACTAGGTTTATACAATTATCTTAAATTTTGAATGGTTTCAGACATTTTCCCTACACAAAAATAATAAGTTTTCTAAATAACTATTTACTAAATATCTACTTTTTCCAAAACACTTTTGTAGATACTGGAACTGCAGTGTTAAACAAACAAACAAAATATATATATTTGTTTATTTATTTATTTATTTATTTTATGGGGATATTAATCTAGTACAGAAACTAAACATAGTCAAGTATTGAAAAAACACAATTATTTCAGATGGGGCAAGTGTGAGGAAAATAATAAAACAGTCTGTTATGATGTCTAGTGACTTGTGCACATCACTTTAGATTTAGTGTTCACAAGATAGTTCTCGGAGAGGTTTACCTTCTTATTGAGACCAACCGTGTAAATATCCAGGAGACTCCATTTTAGATAGAAGAAAATTTGAAGGTTCTAAAATATACATGAACTTGAACACAGCATAATTTTGGAACTGGCTAAAAGCCAGTATCGCTAAAAGGATGGAGTGAAGAAAAGAGAGTGAGATGTGATCAAGTTGGAGGAATAGGCAAATTCACGTAGAGACTAAAAAGACATAGCAAAGAATCTATATATTTTCCCCAGTACACTGGAAACAACTGACAAGAGAAATGGCATATATGTTTTCTAAATGCTATTGTTTTGCGTTGTATAAATTAAAATGTAGACAACCATAGAAGTTAGAAGCATAAAAATGGTAGCATTCAGTGTAGTGTAGGCAAGAAATAATAGTATATTTTAAAAGAATTGTAACAATGAGGAAAGGAGAAGTAAATGGGTTTTGATTTTATTTTTAAAATACAATCAGAGGTTCTGTTTGGGCCTCGATAATATACCTTATCAACATCCTTAAAGTTGAGCTATCAAAATGGCAATCAAATATATCACTTTGTTCCATGAACTAAATATGATGAACCTAATTCCACACACCTGAGGTACAAAAGACAAAAAAAGCAAAAAAAGAAAATAAAAGAAAAATGTAATTAAATAGATTTGACAAAGAAAAAATTTTAAGAATGAACCTATGCATAAAAAAAAAAATATGTTTCTGTTTTTCCCTACTATTATCTCTTTAAACAACTAAAATTAAGCGAGTTAGCTGAAAGGAATAAAAATATGGATTTCAACTGTTTTGTTAAATCCAAAACCAAAACAAATTAAAAATGAAAAACACCAAAAATTAATTCATATTTGAGACACACTAGTAGGAATAGTAGCACTCACTAAAAACTACTACAATCATTTTCTAGTATCAATTTGTCATTCATGAAAAGGTATTGTATTTATTTTTAACAACTACCTTTTAAAAATAAAGTAGTAGTGAAGACTTTAAAATTATTTAAATGAGATAACATTGAAAGACATTTAGGATGTTGGGCTTAAAGAAGTAGTCATACTGGTGACAATTTCTACTTTCTAATAATTGAAGTCCTGGATTATTTAAGAATGATTTATTTTACTTTAAATAGACTTTTGGGATAGACTTTTAAGGGGTGCATATCAAATATAGGGAGACGTTTTTCACTGTACAACTAGGAAGATTGATCTACAGAAGAATTATGTTAACTTGAAATGTTTGAGTCCCTGTTCCTTGAACTATTTAATTGTCTTCTTACTCCTCCTTACCATTGTTTATTGACTCACCATACACTTCAAAATTGTTAAGAAATGTGGCGTCTACCTCACAAAATGACACATCCTATATACAGGCTTAACAAATTATCCTTCAAACTGGAACGCATTTGAGTAAAACGGAAGCTTTATTTCTCTTTAAGCTAGAGAAACAGTCGCAGAGCAGAACTTTTCTGGAAGGACAGGATGTATGGTCACCCTACCTTCTTGTAAACAGTAAACCAACACCATCCTCTTATTGCTTTCTTAATCTCCTTAACTTTTTAATCCTCTTCATTTCCAAAACCACTTTAGCCTCTTACATGGATGGCCATAACCCAGACAATATCATTTTTCTTAACTAATACACACGAGCTATTTTAAACTAGAATATCCCTGGGTCCAAATGCAATACCCTAGTTTTTCAGTTTTTTTATTTCAATACTGGATATAGTTGACAAATTTAACATTGGTTTTAGAAACTTCTCACCTTATAGAGACCTAATATTTTATCTGCACCATTTTTGTTCTTCAGTTACACTTGTTCAGCAAAGCTCCAGCTAAGCATCATTCCAGCGATGCAAATCTCCACATACTGTTAAATGATCACCAAGCTGTAGAGGAGTGAGAGTTTAAACACTCACCATTCCTAAACTTGTATCTCCATGCTAATCAGCAACCCTTTCACATACGCAGTTGTTTTTCTTTTCACTAGTCTTCTCATAATCCCTATCATAAAATCTTCGTTAATTAATAATATTGATAAAGTAGATTTTTTCCAAGTGCTGACTTCTAATTTATAAGTATTCATTTATTCCTACTCATTTTATTATCGAAGAAAAACCCGTATTTTGCTCCTTTTTGAGAGCAAGCTCTTGACTGGAGCTTGTGATTTTCTCAAATATCCTCTGAAACATTGACTTTAACAATTGCCATATTCATATCTCATAGTTGTTTCCCTCAATCCAAAAATATACTCATGTATCTCATTTCTTTTTTAAAAAATAATAAAAATAAATATTTTACTTTGATTTCTATATATTAGTTTTCTTCCGTGCATATTGTTTCTAATTATCAACTATCTCAACTTCTTACCTCTCATTTCTTTTAGAACTTACCATTATCTCACATCTTCCCCAATGATGTCAAGAAAATTTCTCCTGCCCAGGTTCCTAGTTCATATTTTGATCATTTTATTTATCGTATATTTTGGGAGTATCTGCCAATAGGAGTATCTGCAATATGGCAGGCACCATTGAATTGTTTGAATTAAATCAGCGAGGGTAACAATAAAGAAAACAGACAAAATCTCTTCCCTCAAGAAGTTTACATTTTACTGGGGCTAGACATAATTTTTAAAAATGAACAAACATGCTCAATAGGTAAATCATTTAGTGATTTAGAAGTTGGCAAGTGACATACTTAATAATATGTAAAAAGAAGATGAGCAGAAGAGGGAGAACTTGGCCTGGAAGATGGGTTACAATTTTAAATTGAATGGTCATAATTGACCTGATTTATAAAGTGCTATCTGAACAAAGATTTAAGAAAAGTGAAGTATATAGCTATATGAATAAGAAGGAGTGCAGGTCAGGCATGTTCAAGAAGCCCTCAAAGAGGTCAGTGTGGCTAGAGTAAGGGAGAGCACAGAGGAAGATAATTTTTCAGAGGTTTGGAAACCAAGATTATGTATGACCTTGTAGAACATTGTAAAGCAAATGAACTTCATTCTAAGCGAAATGGGTTCTGTGATGGTTTTGAACAAGAGAGTGGCATGATCTGACTTAAGTTTTAAAAGTATCACCGAAAATCTCGCATTAACAATAGAAAGACTTTGCGGGGGGGCAAGGATATGTTCATGGAAGTAATAAGGAAGCTATTATAATAACCTAGGAGGAAATTAGTAAGACTTACACCCAGTGTGGTACCATATGGTGGTGGTGGAAGTACTGTTTGCAGAAAGGTAGAAATGTTCACATTCTGAAAATTTTTCAAGGTGGTTGTAACAGGATTGGACATGGGATGTAAGAGATGGGATGGCTCCAGGCTTTGGGCCCCAAGCAAGGGACCACATGGATCTTGATTATGGTTTCGGAAGAGTTGACTGGCAAAAATACATTAAGAAGGCTACAAAGCCCACCAAGGGAAAAGGATTTAAAGAGGGAAATCTTGAGAAGGCTTTCAGCACCTTCCCACCTGGCGTGTGGTCCCCAGGCAGCCACAAAAGCATTCTCTAAAAGCTTTAGAAAGATAAAATCTCAGTCCACTGCCCTACCTGCTAAATCAGAATCTTCATACTCGCAAGGCCCTAGATAATTTCTAGGGGAAATCTATATAATTTTTGGGGGGAAATCTGCTGTGATAATATATTAGATGAGAGAACAAGAAGGAAGCATGGTAGTTGGCAAAAAATGTCAAATTATTTTTGAAAAATTCTCTCATAAATAGTGGAAGCATTTGTGAGTTGTAGATTGTTTTTAAACTGGAAGAAAGTTATTGAAAATTGTGATTAGCTATTCTATGCAGAAAAATTAAGACTACAGTTCGATAGACATATTCCATAAAGTTAAAATGTAGATTCATCAATTTAAAAAAAATAATTTTAAATTCCTGTGTCTTGTCTCTCCCTCAATTCCCCTGATTTGTATAAATTAATTTCTGAGACTCTTTCTGGTCAGTTTATTTTGTGTAACTGCAAATATATAACGAATTAACCACGAACAACCATAGATTGTCAGTTAGTCAAGAATTTGTTTAAAAATATTGAAACCAAACCTTCTGGAGCCTGCATAACCGATGTAAGGTTGTGTAGCTAGTAAGAGGGATAGTTGGGCTAGAATGAAGAACCATTGAATTATTGAAGGTAATATAGTGAATTTTTAAAAGTGTTCCATAATACAGGTTTTTTTGGCTGCATAATTTTACCAAAAAAGTGAATAAATTGATAAAAATGCATTTTACAAAATGCTTGTCAACAGCATTCATAGGCAGAGAAAGAAGATAATTTGTGTTAATAGACACATAATACGTGGCATATGTCTAGGATAATATTGTTAAATTAAGGGGTACTGTTTTGCATGTTAATATTAGCCGCTGTCTTATATTTGGCAACAAACAAGCATTAAAATCACAAAATATAAATCTCAAAACAATCAACTTTGGAAACAATTCTTCATGCCAAATTGTAGTTCATCTAGCATATAATAGTAATGATAATACCTCTAGTTTGCCACAGCCTAGATTGGCAGATAGGTTTCTCTTAGACTTCCTCAATTAATATTTCCAAACTTTTCTTTCGCTAATTATTTTACAAATACCGAGGCAATTTTTATACACTCTACTCAACACACATTTTTCTAACATTTTTAGAAATGTTATTTAAATGCCATGGTTCTCCTCTGTACCTAGAGTTTTCCTCCATCACATCCTCAACATGAGCTGCTAATTTTTTTTTCTTTTTTTTCTATCTTGGAATGTTCAACTCGAAGCCTTTCCTTCCTTAAAGAGTTTTCTGATCGATTGTCAGATTAGAACTGATCTTTCCTGGTCTCTGTAAACTCTCTTCTTCTCCTATCTTTATGATTCATCTTTGTTTTCATCACTGCATTTTATCTCTCCTTACACGTGGTTATTAGAAAATTTATTTAGATCCTAAATTGTGAGATTTCTAAAGACAGGAATGGTGTCTTCCTTGAAAGAACAGTAACACTATAGAGAACGAGAATGTCATAATGACAGTAGAAACAGCTAAATTTAACTTTATATTTATGCCCCAATGTAATTTATTTATTCTTATATATATTGCCCAATAAAAGCACTATAAAGCAGTTCCTATCAGCCCAAAGTGGCTAAATAGTCCAAGCTCAATCAGGCTGCCAGTTACATCATTAGAATTCTAACCCTATTGCCAGAGACAGCAATTGTATTATTTTACAACATAATTTTGACAAAGCAGAGGTCCAGAATTCAACAAATACTGATTTATATCCCTAGCTTTTTCTCTCATTCCATGGAGCAAATTTTGGAAACAGATGTAAATTTTCAGGGATTGCCTTGTTATACTTGATAACATGATAACACATGATAGAGATTCCATAATTATTCAATAAACTAACACACTGAAATTTTGTAGGTTAAGGTATCGATGTACTAAATTGTAGCCCCTTCCTTATTTCTAATTTCTGTGTTCTCCACAGAGATTTTTACAATATTATTTTCAAAGCGAGTATTCAGTAAATTTTAAAAGTAATTTATATATAATGAAATCCAAAGCACCTCTATTTCAGTTCCTTTTTGGAAAGATTTACCTTAGATCTACAGAAATATGTCACAATGTCTCCCTGACTCACAATGACTTTCCTTGACCAAACTTTAGCATGTTTATGGATCCCGTCAGGGCCTGCTCCAGGAAACCAGGTTGCAAGTTTTGCATGCTTTGAGTTTTACATCAGTCACTGAGAATTGACCTTTTTCATTTGTATCAATAGAATAAAACCTCTTCTGCACCTCTTTAAAAAAAGAAGTAAATAAAGGATTCTTAAGACAGGTTTCCATCACTTTAGTCTAGGAAAACAGTTTTAACAACAGTAATGAGTGACTTTTCCCTAAGAAGTCACAAGCAATTGTGTTGTCAGTACCAGAACTGAAAGCATTTGGTTTATACATGTGGTATGGCTGTCTTAATCTTTTAGTTCATCAAATTCCAAGGAGTGAGCAAAAGGCAAAGATTGTAACTTTAGCTGCCAAAGAGAGTGTGAATCATTTCTCTCAAGATTTTAAATATCCTTTTTTTAGCTTGGAGGCATAAAGCAACCAACCTGAATGAAAACAGATTTGGGCTGTAATAAGAAGACGGAATTTAACCAGCATATGCTAAAGTGTCTTACTGAAACAGAACAAAAGTTTTATGCATAAATGTTACTTTAAAAAATAGGCAGCAAATTGTTCACACTGTGTTCACTGGACCTTATTATACCTTTAAAGGTCATGAGAACTCTGCTAAGACAAGGAACTAGAAATTACGAAAACAATAATCTGTCATGTCTTTTGAGACCTATAGATTAAGGCAACTTTTTAGTACCTTGCTCTAATTTAAGACTTGCATAGATATATATTTTTATATTTTTATTGTCTTATATTTTCATTGTATTGATAATATTATATTAAAACAGTATATCATATTAAAATGTTATTTAAATTGACAATGAGTAATAATAAACCTGTGATACGATGTAACAAATCAGAAAGGCCAGAATGGACTCATATACAGGGATTTGGTTTACATAACATGATATCTCAAGTTAGTATGGAAAAGTTTGATTATGCATATAATTCTATAACAATTGGTGATCTATCATCTATCTATCTATCTATCTATCATATACATTTGTGTCAGGATTTCACTCATTACGTCAAAATAAATCCCAAGTGGATACAAGCTCTAAGCATAAAAATAAACAGTAAAAGTGCTAGATAAAATACTAATGTTTTTCATTATTGATTGGAAAGTTACATTTTAAACATTATCCAAAGCTTAGAAGTATAAGAGAAAATTTGACAATTAGGCTATATAGTTGGAAGATTAATACATGGACAGCATATTGTAAGTCAAGTTAAAAGGAAGAGATGTGAACCTGGGCAGAATATTTGTAACACAGATGAGAAATAGATGTAGGGTCTTAAATATATTAAAAGATGATACAAACCAAAATAGAAGAACAGCTGCAGAAAGACAAGAGAGTTTTCTTTCAGGTATCTGCATAAATAATTTCTTATCAAAGAAGTCTTCTCTGACAATCTCACCAAAAGAACCCCAGCATTTTGACAATCTCTCTAATCAGGCTTTTCATTATGATGTACTGCCCGTAAGTCTTAGGGAACCCACTACCATAGACTTTATGTTCATTTCATTATTATATTCTAGCCTGTGACTCATTGCCTGGCCTATAGTGTTTATAAAAATTTAGAATAAATGAATAAACCAATCTAGAATAAAATGTAAAGAGACATTATAAATAACAGAAATATTACCTTGGAAAGAATGAATAGATTATTCTTAGCAGTCATGAAAGAATACATTTTTGTGTGTGTGTGTACGTCTGTTTTTATAATTGAAAATAGTCTGCGTTATAACCCTAGCACAAGGGTTATCAAGAACTACTCAGTGGACATATGATATTAGGTAATATGAATTTGTGGAGAACTGAATAAGTCTGATTTTATGTTTCCACATGATTGCTCTGCTGCCTAAAATCAAGAAAAGAGACATATCTGTTAGTATTTAACAAGAAAAGATTGCAAGCAATAAATAAAGGAATAATTGCACAATTTTAGAGTATGTTTATTTGAAGTGGTTTACCATTCACCCCAGCATAGTAAAAAAAAAAAAAGCTGGAAATGGGGTGACAATGTCAGAGATCATGAATATTTGGAAAACACACAAAGACAATGAACAGAAAATTTATTATAGTGGAAAGGGAAATGTTCCAAAGATTTGAAATCTTCTTTAAGACTTGATATTGTACGCCCTCATTCATTCCCAGCTTCTCCGGCTGGCTTCTCTTCCTGTACCTTCTTATGAGGTTGATGCTCTTCAACGTTTTTATTCATGCAACACTTCCTGGATGACCACCTACAATGTCATGTCTATCCTATATGTTAATGATTTCCAAATATCTATATTCAGTTCTAAAGTCAGCAATTCGAATGGTATTCATCAGGTTGAAACAGCCCTTTCAATCTTGGTTCCAAATTCCCCGCAAAAAGAGTGTGGCAGATGGACGTGTCAGCACACTGGGAAACACCACGTCTCACAGAAGCACCCTCAGTATTACAGGACTGCTATACACCAGGTGGAGAAGTACCAGTGGGTCAACACAAAGCGATGACACAGTGACTGGGCATGCAATGGGAGAGAGCTTGGAGGAAAAGCTTTATTCTCTCTAAAATGAAAATGAGTCTAGGTTGAGAGGCCCATGAAACAGAAAAACAGATAGCACATTAGGGACTAGGGTGCATCACGGTGATTCTTCTCATTCATATCATGACTTTGTTCATAGCTGTACTTTTAATTATTTAATTTTATATGAAGTTGTATGCGATATTAGTGAATATACCAAGAAAGGTAATAGAATGAAAATATTGATCTGAAATCCAGACTTAACGAGCTGACTGCCATCCAAATTTTATCAGTTAGGGATCAGTTATAAGAAATGCAAACAGTTATAGCTACTTTTAGCAGAAAGGGATTCAATACAGTGGTCGGATTATTTAAAATTTTCAGAAGGACTGGAGGGGCAGCTCAAGGCTGAGACCTTAGAAGCCACAAGGGGAATTGTTAAGAACACTCAGCTGCAGCTGTGATCCACATATGCGGATGCTGCTCCCACACACACCCCAAGGTCATGACAGGAGATAGCTAGGGACTGGGTTGCTGAAGAAAAAGCCCTGTGTCCTTACAACTATGCTTGAGGTGGGGGTGGGGGGAGGGGGAACCAAATCAATTAGGAGACAGTCTTTTCTTCCAACCCACTTCCAAATTTCAAATGTTGTACAAATGTATCTAGTTAGAGGTGTCAACTTTGTATCAAAATGGTAGAAATGAAGGATTTTTAAAAAGCTCTTTTAGTTTTTCCATCCTCTGAAGGAAGGTTGATAGCTGTAAGTAGGAAAGGCAGGATGCTGAATGGGAATCATTCATGATTACTACAGGAACATACCAGCCTGAAGGGTCAACAGGTAATTCAACCAACATCAACCCAGAAAACAGAAATTTTTGTCTGTTAAACTGCTTCTTATCTTAAATGCCTCATCCTGGTTAATCACACTATCCAGGAATTTTCCTTTATTACTATTTTCCCCTATTACAAATTCTTATAGATAAGCACATTTTATTTATTCTAACATTTAGAATACCCTAATATTCCTGTAGATCAATCAGTTTTATTGATTCTAACATTTAAATATCTTCTGAGTCACTTTTTATGTCTCTACATGAAATCTCATCAGGGGAAGATTTTCAGTTAATTTATGATTACTACTTTTGTCCATGATTGAAAAGATAATAAAATTTTTCTGACTCAAGTGACCTGAACCAAAATATTTTTTTCAATGTTTTTTTTGCATTTGGTGAACAATTTTAATGTTATTATGTTCTTATTTCTTCTAAAGATTTATTTTAAAAAAAAATTTGTATATTTAAAAACAGCAGAACTTCATGAGCTTGTAATATTGATTGCTTCAGTTATTGTGATTTGTTCTATAAATATTTCTTTATCAATCAAAGGCAGAGAATATTTCAGAACGCTGGAAATGTAAAGACTTTTGTTTATGTTATTTTAGGTTGAGGTTGTGAATTTTTCTGTTCAAGTTTTATTCCATTTTGTATATTTAACTTGTATTTTAAAAAGAACTAGTGATAAAACTTGCATATTCCACATTGTGGTAAGATAAACAAATACCTTCAAAGAGTTCCACATCTCCACCAGTGAAACCTGTGAGTATGTGACCTTATGTCCAGAAGGGATTTTGTAGATGTGACTAAGGATTAAGTATTTTGAGGTAAGGAAATTATTCTGCATTATCCAGATGAGGCCAATGCAATTACAAGGTACTTGTAAGAGAGAGGTAGTAGAGTTAGATCCAGAGATTACAAAGAGAAGTGATGATGAAGGCAGAAGCTGAAGTAATACACTTTGCAGGTGGAGAAAGGGACCATGAGCCCAGAAATGAAAATCATCTTTAGAAGCTGGAACACACAGGCAAATGGATACTCCCCTGAAATTTTCAGAAGGGGCAGAGCCCTGCTAACACCTTGATTTTAGACTTCTGACTTTCACAATAAGAGAATAGATCATTTTTGTTTTAAGCCACAATCGTAGCAATGTATCATAGCAATAGGAAACAAATACACCTTATTTTTAAGTATAGAGATTAACTTCAGTCTGCCATGAGGCAATATTTCCGGTTTCTATGATGGTAAACTTTTAACTTGGATTGAAATGTAATCTCAGATGCACCAGCATGCCTTGGGATTCAAGGCAGCAAAGAGGTTGTCACCTTTCCTGGGAAATTACTAGAAGTAGACCTACTTTATTTTTTTTTTAATGTACATTGCTTCATTTTGGGAAAGACAACATTTGACTTTTGACATATTTTATGATGTCATAATATTATACAAAACCATTAACTCATCAGAGAAATAAAAATCATATCTGTATTGATACACCCACAATAAAAATGTAACATGTGGTTTGTAGCATGTAAACTGTAGTCAATAAAATACATATGTTATACATTGATGTTCAAAGAGAGTCTATTTGTTCTTCAATAATTTATTTCTTCAATAATCTATAAAATTATCCCCAAAAGAAGAAAGCACAATTAATAGAAGAATGACATGTTCTCCCAGCAACATACCTTTTGAAGAAAATTTACATTTACGTCAAAACAGACAAATATAAAGAACCTTATAGAGTGATGTGTTAGTCTGTTTTTAAGCTGCTCATAAAGACATACCCAAGACTGGGCAATTTACAAAAGAAAGAGGTTTAATGGACTCACAGTTCCACATAGCTCGGGAGGCCTCACAATCATGGCCAAAGGTGAAAGGCACATCTCACATGGTGGCAGACAAGAGAAAAGAACTTGTGCAAGGAAATTCCCCTTTATACAACCATCAGATCTCATGAGACTTATTCACTATCACGAGAATAGCATGGGAGAGACCCACGCCCATGATTCAATTATCTTCCTCCAGGTCCCTCCCTCAACATGTGGGAATTGTGGGAGCTACTATTTAAGGTGAGATTTGGGTGGGGACACAGACAAACCATGTCAATGTTATACTGGTGAGGAATAAGCAGAGAGCAAGAGAGGGTGTAAGTATGTGTATCATTAAGGGGAGATTGTTTTCTGTGATTTTTGTTTCTGGAAATAGCCTTTGCTTGAAAACAAGGGAACTCACTCACGAGTTTCTGAATTGTTTTAAGTTTTGTAAATTAGTATATACTTCTTTTGTGATTAGGGAACGAAATCATGAAAACCAAGGGACTATAGGCATTTGTAATAGGCTAGGTTGGATAGAAAAAAATCCACCCCATAAGACCTGGAATGCATCCAGGAATCAATCATTACAGATGTAATGACTTAGAACAAGAATATTCTCATTTCTTGAATTGTTCTCCAACTAGTAAATAAAACACTCTGATTTTTTCACTCCCACCTCTTATCACAATTTTTGTGATGTCTTTCTTAAAACAAAGGCACTTGGCTTGTAACTCACCTGCTCCGTATCTCTAATAGAAAGAGCCTTGGTGACTTTCCCACTCCCACTGTGAATAACTTGCTATGCACCTAAGAGACCCATACTCCTGGATATCCTGAGAGTTGATCTAGGCTTCTTGACATCAAGTTCTGCTCGTGTTTTGGACATCCTGTTTATTCTCATAGCTATGATAACAACTTTTTAGACATGCGTGAAGATTGCCTACCTGGGTCTCTGCATTCTTTACTTTGCTCTCTAAAGATCTTTACTTTGCTGACTAAACATCTCCTATCAGTATGAATCTCATCCTAACAAATGGATATAGTGTGACTTCGCATCCCTCTCCTTATTTCTTGCACAAGTGATAATTATTTCACCTTTCAAGATATTACAGTATCAACATAGATCATATATGTTTCATCATTGTTCTGATGCCATTTAGAAATTGTTTTTAAATTCTTATGTATTTAACATTCTTTGGAATTTAATGAGTAGTGCAAGCATATTTCTTTTGAAATAAATTATTTTAAACGTACTATTGAGAGACCACTAAAAGTTATTTAGTGGGAATTCTTATTAAATTCTGTACACTCAAGGTGTTTTCTTTGTATTCATAGAAATATACATGTTTACATCATATTTGAGTTATGAATATTCCCATTCAAGTATGACTGGTTATTCAAAAACTCAGCTCTAAGAGATCAGATGCAGCTGAAAAAAATTTAAATTAATGTAATTCATTCACAAATGTTAGGTATTTTATTACAATCTGTTATACTCCTTGGTTAGCTTTGCTAAATTAACTTCATGAGAAAAAGTAAAAGCTATTTCAAATACAAATTGTTTTTAAAATGAAGCCATACACCTACATTGTAACTTAACTCTAACCTAAAAAGAATGGGTTGGGTTTTCACAACATAGGAACCAAATGCATCATACAGTTTGCACAATGTGCCTCGGTGGAACTTGAGTCCATAGTCCCCACACAGTAGGGAACAGGGTAAGTAATGTCACCAGTAGAACAAGTATTAAGAAGTTAAAATTGAATAAGTTGATCTCCTATAATGTTCAAGAGATAAATGACATGACAAAGCACAGGGATTACTTAGTGATTATATTTGTTTTGGATTAAGAAATAAGATACCGATGATATGTTCTGGTAGCGAAAACCCCAGACTTTTTAAATGAACCAGTTGGAAATAATGGAGCTAACTGATGCCAGGTCAACATGAAACTAATTTTCCATTTTCACAAGGAACAGATGGTGTGGATGGACATGAAAATTGGCTTCATAGAGGGAAAAATGGTTTAGTTTGGCAAGTTAATTTCAGAAAATATACTTCAGGAGCTAGTTTTTTTCAGCCATATTGAGAATGTTCTCCCACTGATATGGTTGATTAAGAGTAATCATGGCTGTGTGTGCAATCTGTGAACAACATCTAGATGCCTCCCTTTGGTAAGATCCCCTCACTGGCCAGCTGGGTTTGTGGAACAAGTTTCCGGGAATTTTCATTTTATGTTATTTAATGGAAGCTTAATAAACAAGGAAAAATTTCACATAATGAATTGAATTAGAGAGGCCTTCTACTGGCTAATGCCTATACCATTCCTATTAACAATGACAGAAAAAAAATAGAAGAGGTCATAGCCAATGGTATTTTGAACAAAATTTTTTAGAAGTATTTGTTTAAGAGGAACCAAATACAATTTTATCTAAGAGGTTGTATTTTTGACTTGGAAAGATAATTACTTTATTTAATGTAGAAATGAGACTGAAAAACCAAAAGGCTGAAAAAAAGAAAAGCTGAGTTTTCATCTTTTCTTTCAGTTAATGGTCTGATTTGGAAAACATGAGGGAAGTAAGGAGATGAATAGCTCGCTGTACATATTATGCCAAATGACAGTTTTTCAAACTTGGTCCTACAGCGAGTTCACAAACGTGGACCTACATCAATTACTCTGATTCTGTGAAATAAAGAAAATCTTACTTTTTTGAAATGGCAATCTATATTCTAATCATGCGACCTTTAAAAGAAAGATGAGAGAGAGAAAGAACATATGCAGAAAAATTCTAACACTGGCTCTAACTGAAGACAACAGATGTGGCATTGTAAGATAGTTTGTTAAAATAAAATAAAGACTCACTAATAATTCACAAGGAAAATAATAGCTGAGTAGGTATCTTTAGATGTTAATAATGACTGAAAGATCAGGAATAATAAAGTGAGCATGAGATTTTAACACAAGATATAAATGTCACATGTATAATACCAAAATTGTATAGGGTGGAAATCATGACCTCACAGTGTGTTAAAATGAATCTTAGTCAAAATAACTATATCTGATAATAATAAGAAAACACATAATGATGTATATCAGGAAAACATCTATTTGGAAGGAAAAATAATTCATGAACTGAAGAATAGATTCATGAAGGGTAAAAAAAAGTTGGAAAAGAAAATAAGGCAAACTGGAAAAAGATTGTAGCTCTACAAGCTAGACGGTAAGTGTGGAGGGAACCATGGTTTAATACTGCCTTGGTTAGAATTCATAGATGAGCGAAGCACTGAGAGGAGCTACGGTTCTGAACTAAAGTCTCATGAGAAAGGAAGAAATAGCTATTGATTTAAAAATATAGCAAATCTTGAAAGAATGAGGAAATGTACCCTTGGAGTTTAACAAAGGAAGAAACACCCTGTATAGTCCATATAACCGTGACTTCAGCAGAGCACATGTTTTCTAAATGTAGAAATTTAATATCACATTTTAATTAAAACATAAAAATGCATTTATTTAAAAGTTTTGACAGTCATATTCTTATGTTAAACCATATAAAATTTTCATTTTTTATGTCACAAATATTCAGATATCAATAATTTAAAATGGTTCAACAATAGTATGCAAAATAATCTGGGTCAAATATATCCAAATTTAAAATGGCTCAAGTAAAAGTGAGTGTTTAATAGAAATCCTCAAAACAAGAGTCCAGATTGGATATTCCTAATGTCCAGGTGTCTGTCCTCCATGTGGTGCTTCTGAACCTCTGTACTGCTCAAGTACTTCATCATGTTGTGCATCTGGGGTCCAGAAGGGAAAAGCAAGCATGAAGGAGCATCTCTGTCGAATACAAGCTTTGGCCAAGAAGTGGCACATGTCAGTTCTTTAATTTTATTGCTGAAATTTTAGACTCCAATTGTGTGCTCAGCAAGAAGGGTGAATATACTTTTGGGCACAGTTAGCAGCCTTTGAGACACACACACACACACACGTACACATGTACACACACGCACATACTACATTGGCAAAATTTTCTTAGGAATGAATACAACAGCTTAGTGAAGGGGACTTGAGTCAGTAATCTAGGGTTCAAATTCTACTTCATCTTACTTGGGGCAGAGACAGTGGTGATCATCTAAACTTTCAGCAATTTCTCCCTATTTTGCAGACTCCATGAGGTTACAGGTGGTCTCGTTCTGGCCAATGGCTGTAAGAAGATGATCCATGATATAAATGTCAGCATGTTCTCTAGTGCTATGGAGTCTGAGGTGGCCATATGTTCCAGAACCTGAAGCTTGCAGACAGTGGAGCTTCTATCAGCCAGGGTCCCTTAGTGACCACATGGAGTGGAGTCTCATTGCACATGTAGGCAATGAGGGACAGGTGGTTTGAGGGGTAAAGAATATTTTTGAGTATTAGGATACATATAATCAAGGAGTTATCTGTTAACACAGCAACACTTAGCCTATTATACCACATGTCATTAGTATTTTTAAAGTTTCCTCCTCCATAAACTATAATAATAATACAAACATCAGATCACAGAGTCCTTGTGAAGACAAAATTACCTAATGCATATAAAACATAAAGTACACTGCCTGCTTAGTATATGATAATTATGTGATACATTGTTAATTATTTATATCATCTTAGAAGTTAGAAAAATGTTAGTGGGGCATCTTTAAATCATATGTCTAATTATACATAAAAAGAGTTATCACAATTTCAAAAAGCATTTAGTGATTCAAATTTTACCACAATTTTATGATAATTATTATTTCCATTTTACCAGTAAAAATAGATGTGCAAAATATTTAAGTGAGTTTTAAAATCATAAAGCTAGTAATAGATACATAGAAGCTGAAGTTAACCCTAAGCAGGATCACACCAGAGAATGTTATACCATGTCTTTGGATTTATGTCCAACTTTTAGAACATTTTAAAAATTAAATCTTTCTGTTTACATACAATGCATTAAATAACCATTTACTTTATTGTACCTACGATTTGCAGACAAATTTCAAAATCTTTTCTATTAGTGGATGCAAAGGAATCTTCACAATAAATTGATTTCTTAAAATAAAATGTACAAAAGCGAGACCATTGTATACAGAATCAAGGCAGAAACTAAAGTGTGAAATAAAGTTAAGAGAGTGAGAAAATAAGAGAGAGCCAGAATAGAAAGAAGTAGAGTGAAAAAATCCAAGAGCAACCGATAACTGTGCTTTGTTTTGTCTTAGGAATGTCTGTTGGTTTTAATATGCAGTCAAATAAAAACATTACCAAAAGAAGAATACCAGTGTTTGGGGCCAAAGGCACAAGGATGAAAAACGATAAGATAAATAACATTTTCCTTTTTTTTATCTTCTGAACTTCAGAGGAGAATCAGCAGCAAATGGAAAACTGAAGAATAAAATACAAGAAAACACATAATGACTGTCAGTAACTTTGTAAGTCTCTACATAATTTCACTAGATCTTAATATACACTCTTAGTCACCATTAATTCTGAATTTTTTAAAAAATTAGGAATTTTAAAAGATGTGAGAAATGAAATGTTTTCTTGTTCAAATGGAGGATAAGAAGAGTAGAGTACAGATTCTAAAAATACAGAATGGTAAATTTGATACAGACTTTTGTCCAAATTCTGAAAGAGAATATTAAATTAATTTCACTACTAGCTAATAAAGAGACATTAATCACAGTAAGACTCATCACTTGCAGAAACAGTTACACTCTGCATTTAAATTTGCATCTATTTCTAAAAGACTATCTGGAGAATGACAAGAACATAATGTAACGATGTCAGCATAAAATCTGACAGCATATTTTATATTAATTTTATAAAGTAGGTTGTATCATGGTCCACATTTCACAATTGTTTGACTGACAGTAGACTCAGTTGCAGTGGAAAACATGCTTAATCTGGAAGCAGAAGACATGGATCTGAATATTTTTCTCTAACTCCTTTGATTTTAGAAATCAATTACACAAATAAATTAAAAATGGAAAAAAATAACTCAATGACTTAGTGTAAAAAAAAGCAAATTATTTATTTCATAAAATCAAAGTTTCACAATAATTAATTGAGAAAAATACCCAGAGATTGCTTTGTAAGCTGTAGTACAGTCAAGAAAAAAATTGGTATTCATAATATACCAATAACTCCACACATATATTACCTTCCATTTTTCTAGAGCATCACATAGAATATATTGTTTTACTACTGCAATTTCTTTTTTTTTTTTCTTTTTTCTCTATCCTTTTAAAAAATTACCTTTCCCTAAAATCTGGTGTTTGGAAGTTAAATACCTGTTTTTATTCTTGTATTTGATGTTTTAAGTATGCTCACCTGAGTTAACCAATCACCAATATTTCTACTCACCTTCCAGACAAGACATACACCTTGGAATAATTTTCCTCAGATCCCTCTCTTTCATTCTACATGTAAATATTGTTTAGTATTTTAGACCCATTTTATTTTATTTTACCTCTTCGCTGAATGGCTTATGACTATTCTTTTCTATGACAACAACTTTTATTTCCAAACATGTTTACTTATTTTCATTATACTTTCTCTTCTTCTTGGAACAAATTTCCTCCCTCATGGTTTAATTTTATTCTTCCTAAATTCAGTATTAGAAATTCATTTGTCTTAGAGTTCTGAGTTGGAAGTACATATTCTTTTTTTTAAAAAGTTTAAAATTTTGTTTTCTTTCATTATAAATTATAGTTTGGTGGATTTTTGAATTCTAGGTTGACAGAATTTCTTTCAGTACTTTGAACAGATTATTTAGTTTTCTGTTGGCTTCTATTATTGCTGTAGAGCATCTGTGTTGATAAAATTGTTTCATACTTTTATAAGTTTTCTCCTTAATTTTTTTCCCCAAAACTTTTTGCCTTTGTTCAGCATTCTCTGAGATCCTCTTTCATTAGGAGTCCGATGAGATACATGTCAGATATTCTCAAAATATGCATATTTACTAATTGTTCCATAGTTTCCATCTCTTTATCTTTTTGTTCTTCATTTGAGATGATTAAGTAATGTCGATGATCAGGTTACAAATGCTCTTTTCAGGTGCATATACACTTTTATTTCACACATCCCTTGAGTTTTTTATTCTAATGAATACTTTTCTTAATTTCTAAAATCTACCGGTTTAAACATTCTCATTTTAATATAGTAACTTGTAATTTTCTAATGTTCTTGAAATACTGTCGTTTTAGATTCTGTCTACTATCTGACAATTTTTCCGGTCTAATTCAGCTGTTTCTTATTTCTATTGATGCATATATTTTTCTTAAAATGTATTTTTGTTAGTTTGAAATGTAAGCTCCTGTTCCGTGGAATGTTATTAGTCAGGATAAAATAAACTTTTTTTAGCATATTTATTTTTCTCAGGAAAGAGACATTTTGAATTTTATTCTATCAGGCACACAAGTTTGGTTAACAGTCTAGGGCTACTTAATGGTGATTTATCTGTCTGGGTTTACAAAACCAAGCAAATAGTAAGAATTCAAATCCAAGCGGGCATCAAAGAAAACCTGTGGTTGTCAAATGTCAGGTAAAAGCATTTTTTTTTTCTTCTCCTGCAACCGAGAAGGAAACACTTACTCTCACTTGTCATCTTTTGTCTCTGCGTATATTTTCCCTAATGCACACATTTTCACTTAGTATTGGCTCCTTAAAGGGGCTTGAATTTCTCTGGGGCTCCCTTTATTTATTTATTTATTTATTATTATTATTATTATTATTATTATTATTATTGAGACGGAGTTTCGCTCTTGCTGCCCAGGCTGGAGTGCAATGACGCGATGTCGGCTCACCGCAACCTCCGCCTCCCAGGTTCAAGCGATTCTCCTGCTTCAACCTCCCAAGCAGCTGGGATTACAGGCGCACACCACCATGCCCGGCTAATTTTGTATTTTTAGTAGAGACAGGGTTTCTCCATGTTGGTCAGCCTGGTCTCAAACTCCCGACCTCAGGCGATCCGCCCGCTGAGGCCTCCCAAAGTGCTGGGATTAGAGATGTGAGCCACCCCGCCAGGCCTCTAGGGCTCCTTTTAAGATACAAACTCCTCGCCTTAAGCAAGACTCAATCTTTGACTTCTATTGGTACATTAGCTTTAAAACACATACCACTTGACTGATGAGATAACTGAGCACTTGGCCACCCCTCAAGGTAGCAAAATGGTTGTTAGCTTCCGCTTTATATTCTACTTTTCAGCTATCTCTTCCTTTTCTATATTTTTCTGAAAATCTCAACTTTGCATATATTTGCCAAATGTTATTCAACATGTTTAAGTTTTTTATAAAGGAATAGTTTGA
Source organism: Theropithecus gelada (assembly GCF_003255815.1). Lineage (NCBI taxonomy): Eukaryota > Metazoa > Chordata > Mammalia > Primates > Cercopithecidae > Theropithecus > Theropithecus gelada. The sequence continues at coordinate 24,653,618 of NC_037673.1, read as the reverse complement.
GATAATATTACATGACAAATTCATGAATATGGCAGAGGTATCTATCAACAATTCATAGAACTCTTTTCTTTATCTTAGTTGGTGTATTCTTTCTTAATGTTTCGTTATAAATGGAGAGGATTTACCTAGAATATTTGTAGAATAAATAAAGCTGTGAGAGATAGCTAATGTGGTACAAACAAAAACAATAAACAGTACAATGATAAAAGTGGGAAAAAGTTAAATTACCATACATAAAATTATCAAGTGCAACGTAAAACAGGCATGATAAGACTGCTTTTGGTATAAGCAACTTGAAAACAGTGATTTCAATGGAACAAGGATATTTACCCCCAAAAGAGGAAGCAGAGGTCTTTAAACATTTGAGGGATGATGAAAGAAAGGTTATAAATTATTTTATACTGCTCTGGAAGGTGATTTGGAATAAAATTCTACGAATTACAAAGGGAGAAATGCTGGATCAATATAAGGAAGACATTTTAGACAATTAGAGATTTTACCAAAGAATTGGCTTCTGTCCAAAGAAGTAAGGATTATTGCAGAAGACAACACACGAATGTCTACCTAAGATGCTGTAGGTGGGTTTCTGGCTTTTGAATTTCACTGATGGCATAAGATTCCATGAAATTAGTCTATGGTTCCATAATTATACATTTGCTCTTTGCATCAGGAAAATATACAAATACGTTATTCACTAGCTCTTTATAAAATATACAGCCACCATATTGAGTAAAATATTTTTACTATATAATTCTCAGTGCTACAACTTATGTTAGATGACTCAAAAGCTCTTAAAAACAAATCATTAAGTATTGTAGGTGATACGCCATCTCACTTCTGTGATTGTTTCTTTCAACCTTTCTCAAAAACAAAGCTTCAATAGCTCTAAAATGTTTTAGAAAAACTCCTTAAAAAGCTTTGTGTGTTTTTATTCTCCAAATAAAAGTTAATTATAAATTTAATTTGATATAATGACAAAGAAAGATATAATGACAGTTTATGTCTCATTCTAGAAAAACAATCTTCCTCTTTCAAATGCAATATTGATTGTTACTACATGTCAAGTCTGTTATGGTTTATGTTAGTTTGCTTACCACATATATTTCAAATTTTTAGCTTAACATATTGAGCTTGGTTTTATATATTTCTTCATTTCATAGATACTGACTGAGCATCTGTTTGTTTGTGTTTTTGTGAGGGGCCTGTGGGTGCTGTGATGTAACAATGAAAGGAGAAAAAAAACCTCGACTATATTCTAATAAATGTTATGTTCAGTGGACTGGGCAGACTTTAATTAAAGAACCACTAAGTAAATATTTTTTAAAAATACTAATAAATCTTCAAGAGAAAAGGAAGGTAGTGATGTAATAGTGTTTATTAGAGGAAGAGGAAGTTGTGTAAGGAGGTCAGAAAAATCTTCTTGAAGTAAATGATGATTGATCTGAGATCTGAAAAGTAGTAGGCAATATGTAGATGAAAGGAAGAGAATGATAGAAGCATGATGGAGTTCTTGAAACTATTTCAGAAAGAAGAAACATCTTGGTAAAATTACCTAGAGCATGAAGGAGCTTGCTGAGCTATAGAAACTAAATGAAGGTCATGTGACTGTAGTATAGAAAACCAGCAATGACATGACAGAAGATGAGAAGTGACAGAATGATGACTTTTTTTTCTATTTACAGAGTAAACTTTACATGCTGTTTAAAACCTAGCAATGAAATATTCCAATATATAAAACTGTGTAAGCAATTTATGCACACTTTCTTGAAACATTTATATTTTCATATACTTCAACTCTACTGGTTTCATTTTCAATGCAGGTAAATGATAGCTGAGTATCTTTGAAAAGTTCAGGGTAGTCAAAACCAGCATCCCTTTCCTTAAACATTGCATTTCACTGTCCCTTTTTTCCCACGGCCCTCCAAAGCTAAAGCCTATTTTTCCATTGTTACTTCACTGCTCAACTTTATGTACACTTAGTTCATACTCACACTGTTTTGTTGATGGTGGTGCTTGTTTTTTGTTTATTTATCAAATTTTATTCACAGTTCAACATACTTCGATCTGGTTTCTGGCTCCATCATTCCACCAATATTATTCTTAATAAGATCTCCAATGACTCCTTGTTGTTAACACATAGAATACATTTTAGTCCTTATTTTGCTGACCATCACCATCATTGGATACAATTAACCATTGTACCCTTTAAGCAATGTCACTTGAGATTATAGAACTGACCCTTGCCTTGATTTTCTCCTCTATGTCAACCATCGTAATGGTTTTTCTTTTCAACAGTTTAGTATTCAAAGTTCTTAGATATCTGTCATGAATTTATTTACAGCTGACTCTGTATTGTTTATAAATGCTTTCCTCTACCTCTCTTCCATGACTTCAATACCATTTTCCACTTTCCCCAAGTGTACAGCCAATGACAACCTAGTCCAAACCACTGTTATCATTTGCTTGGTATGAAGGTTAATTTTATGTATAAACTTGACTGGGCCACAGGGTGTCTAGACATTTGAGTAACTTTATTTCCTGTGTGTCTTTGAAGGTATTTCTGAATGAGATTAACATTTGAATCAATAGACTAAGAAAAGCAGATTGTTCTCTCTAATGTGGGTGAGACTCATCCAATCAATTAAAAACTTGAATGGAACAAAAAGGCCTAATAAGAGGGAACTCCTCCTGCCTGACTGCTTGAGCTGACATATTGGTCTTCTATGATTTTCAGACTCAGAGCAAAACATTGGCTTTCCTTGAGTCTTGAGACTGCTGACTTTTAGAGTGAAACTTACACCACCAGCTCTCCTGGTTCTCAGGCCTCCTGACTCAGATTGGAAGTACACATTGGCTGTCTTTGGCCACTGCTTCAGCACTGACTGTACATCTTGGGACTCCTCAGCCTCCATATTCAAAGTGGGTTCCCCATCTGTGGATTCAACCAACTATGTATCAAAAATATATATATATATATTTTTTAAATTGCATCTGTAATTGAACATGTGCAGACGTTTTTTCTTGTCATAATTCTCTTAACAATACATCATAACAACTTTACATACCATTTAAATTGCATTACATAGTATTTAAATTATATTAGGTATTATAAGTAATCTAAAGATAATTTAAAGTATATGAGAGCATGTGCATAGGTGATATGCAAATACTAATACACTTTACATCAGGGACTTGAGCATCTTCAAATTTCGGTACCCATGGGGGTCCTGGAACCATTGCCTCATTGGCACTAAGGAATAAATATTTAAATATATACACATCATATTAGTTCTGTTTCTCTAGAGAACTCTGACTACTACAGCTGCACTTCTGAAATATCTTACTCTTTTTTATTTTTACCCTCAATCATTTTTTTAATATATTCTTTTCTCTGTAGCCTTAATGTGGTCAGAATCATAATGTGCCCCTGCTGTATCTGTTCAATAATTACGTGTTGAAGGATTCAAAGCCTTTGATTATCTGACTTTTCCGTCTCTCTTACTTCACTGGTCACTATTCTCTATTATTTATTTTCTTTTTCCATGCCGCTTTGACATTGCACATTCCAATGTTTGATTAGCTCATGCTTCCTCTGAACTCTCAAGCTTTAAGGATGTTGTTTTATCTGTCTGAAATTCTCTATACACCCCTGTTCCCTACAGTTTTTTCCATGTAACTCAAACTTCAGCTCAAACTCAAACTCATTCCTAGTTTCCTTTGTTATGTTCTGTCATAATTTCTTTGTCTAACTTTTTAAATGTCATCAAATTTATAAATTACTTTTTGTCTCCTTCACACTAAACTTGTGAGTAAATGACTTTTTCTCTCTTAGTACCTATTATGCCTTTGGATGCTAGAACAGAGGAATTAATCGATATATATGTTGAATTAAAATGAATGTTATGAGGTATTAATTTTTACAGGTAAATTTGATTGACAGTGTTCTCCTGTAAAATAGAGATGATTAAGAGATCCTCTAGTTACCAGTGGCCGAAGTATTGTGGAGATGTTGTTCAAAGAAAATAGCGGCCGGGCGCGGTGGCTCAAGCCTGTAATCCCAGCACTTTGGGAGGCCGAGACGGGCGGATCACGAGGTCAGGAGATCGAGACCATCCTGGCTAACACAGTGAAACCCCATCTCTACTAAAGAAAAAATAAAAAACTAGCCGGGCGAGGTGGCGGGCGCCTGTAGTCCCAGCTACTCGGGAGGCTGAGGCAGGAGAATGGCGTAAATCCGGGAGGCGGAGCTTGCAGTGAGCCACTGCACTCCAGCCTGGGTGACAGAGCGAGACTCCACCTCAAAAAAAAAAAAAAAAAAAAGAAAGAAAATAGCATTTTGATTAAATAAGAGGAATCAGTTCAAGTGAACGATTTTACAACATGGTGACTATAGTTAATAACAGTGTATTGTATTTTTGAAAATCCCTCAGAGAGTAAACTTTGTGTTCTCACCACAAAAAAATTATACATATGTGAGGTAATGAATATGTTAATTAGCTCAGTTGAGACATTTCACTATGTATACATATACACATAACATGTTATACATGATAAATATAACTAAATGTTTTAATTACAAATAAATTAATTCATTAAAGAAATTAAAATAAAATGCATACACTTTTAAAAGAAACCCTTAATTATTCTGTGTTCCAGGAAACAGCTTACCACAAGTAACCATGCTTTCCATATGACTTAAACAAATACTCAACCATGTCCTTCTTGCTTACCTTTGTTAGGACTAGATTAAGACATTCCAAATCCCCATTCTTTGTCCTGTAAATGGTAAATGATTTGATGAACTCCTCATATCCATTAGTCAATTTGTACAAATGCTTAGTCAAAGCCAGCATATAGCTCTTCCTTAATGGTCCCTCTCTAGAATAAGCTGGCCTCAGGGCAAAACATTTTCTGATTTACTGTACAATCACACCACTCTCCATCTGGAATTTCCTCTTATGTGGTTCTTTCTAGCCTTATTTGTTCAACCTTATAAATGAAAAGGCCCTTTCTGCTTAAACTTTGAGATGCCTATTGATCTTAAGTTCAGAGCATTCCCCCTGTTGTAATGGTCCCTTCTCTCCTCCTGCAATAATATTTTCAAATAAAATATTCTTACCTTAGTCTAGACTTGGTTTTTATTTGGCACTATGAAATTTGTGTTTCAACTAGGTGACTCTATCTAATATCTCATGATTTAACTAATGAGTCAGCCTCTAAAGGCCTGACAGCTTAAATTGAACCAGAAGTTTAATTTTCTTAAATAACACAAATATTCTGGGTGAACTATAAATTTATTAATGAGTTTAATGAGTAAAATGGAAATGTTTGTCTTTCATCTATACTCACACTGTTCTGTTCTTCTGTTGCTGCTTAGATACCCGTAAAATGTGCTTTTTATCTTGCATACAAGCCTTCTTATAAAATACCTCAGTATGTTATCTACCTCAGTAGATAAATAATAGCCTGCAACCTCAACCTAAGGAACTCATTTTAAAAAATAAGTTGAATTTTAAATGTATAATCATTTCCTGTTTAATCTTCATCCTGATCTGGACCTCAAAAACTATAAACCACACATTGGTATATACCAGATTTCCAATACTGAGTAGTTGTGCTGGCTGCTTAGTAGCTTTGCCTAGTTAACATTTCTTGAATTACTTTTGTTTATGAAAGTGAGTTGGAATGATACCTGCAAGATGATTTATCATTTCTACACTGTGAAATTACTTGCTTGATATTATTAATAAGTGTATCCTACCTAACACAGTAGAATAGCAGATATATTTTTAATACTTGCCAATCAAACACCAACATAGAGCAAAAAAAAAGCAGAAGAGTAGGTGTGTTTTGTTAAGAAACTAGGAAACTTGAATTCTATTTCTCTTTCAGTAATCGTAGAAAAATTTTCTCTTTTCCTCTTTTTGTTATTTTACTCACCTGTGAAATTTTATTATTTGGATTAAATGATCCAAAAGACTTGTATTAACTCAAATTTTCTGATTTCAAATTTTAAAAACGTATAACACGTTTACTTGTAGCAAGCAAAATGAAGACCTTGTAGGGAGAGAAATCTCAAGAATACCAAAATGCAACCTGAGGGATCTATGTACAGTGCAGTTATGGTCATAACTGTTACAGGTAGTTAGGCATGAGTGGGGCAGGAGAGGGCTCTTCCCCCCGCCCACTAGAAATGTGCAGTGATGTCCAGTAATTATAGCATTTTCTCTCTAAAAGTGATAGACTGGCAACCAGTCCATGGAGAGGCCATTGTGTGATGGTTCGCACCTATTAACACTAAAGTGCTAATTAAAGGCAGACCCCAGGGAGAAGCAACTTCCGGGGCATGCACATCAAGAGACAACAATGGCAAAGTATGATCTTCTGGGCACACTCCATCAGAAAAAAGAAGACAGTGTCAGATGGACATGCCTATAACTCCCTAAACACACTGCGTGTGCTCAATTCCCAAGGGTAAGGAGGGCACTACAAATGTGGAAAGCCCCCGCTAAGGGAAGAATCACGGGAAAGAGGCAAGCCTAGGAAGTCCCAGGATCAAGGTTACAGGTGCTTGTTTTTTCTCATTCATGTTCAGGTGCCCGCATGGATCTCTTCCAAGAGTTCTCATCTTTTTTTTTTTTTTTTCCTCCCCTGTTCTAAAGCTTTTGAAATAATCTTCCACTTCCTCTCTGAAACTTGTCTAGGTCTCTTTTTCTACTTTATGCCCCTCAGTCGAATTCTTTCTTCCCAGGAGGCAAGGGCTGAAGTTGCTGCAGATGCATACGGATTTGCTGCCAGTAACTCAAGATAATTCAGATCTCTTCCACTGATAACAATAAACTGTTTGATTATTGAAATGAAGATACACAGTATAACTATATGTATATGAATACTAGTCCATTTACAAAAATGGTATTTATTATATGCATATAGTCATATTGTTTTATAACTATAAATATCAGTCCATTTTTATAATGAGAAATTTATGTATAAGTATACATATATATACACACACACATCATTTAACTATATGTTTATAAATATCAGTCCATTTTTATAAATTTTATAAAGGGACTGATATTCATATATATAGTTATATAATTATTGTATCTTTAATTGTATAACACATAATTCTCAAATATGTTGAGAATCCAAAAAGTCAGAACTAGGATTATATGCACCACTTTTTCTATCCAAGATAGTTACATTTTTCATATTTATATATTTCTCAAAACAGAGAATTAATGTTGCAATTAATTTCATCAGTTTCACATTATTTAAAGTACATTCTTTTATCACGATACCATATGAAGCTATAGCTAGCTCAGACAAATATGTAGCAACAGTCCAGCATTTAAAAATTTTATTAGGCTCATGTTACTTTATTAAAAAGCAACTTTCTGGCCAGGCGTGGGGGCTCATGCCTGTAATCTCAGCACTTTGGGAGGCTGAGGCAGGCGGATCATGAAGTCAGGAGTTCGTGACCAGCCTGGCTAGCATGGTGAAACCCCGTCTCTACCAAAAATACAAAGAATTAGCCAGACATTGTGGCACGTACCTGTAGTCCCACCTACTTCGGAGGACGAAGTGAGAGAATTGCTTAAACCCGGCAGGCGGAGGTGGCAGTGAGCAAAGATCATGCCACTGCACTCCAGTGTGGGGGACAGAGCGAGACTCCGTCTCAGGAAAAAAAAAGAAAAAAGCAACTTCGTTTGGCTACAGATTTGACCTCTAAGATGCTAACGGTGTTCTTCATTCTGCTCCTTATTTTCTCTTCTAATAAAAAAAGTACGGAGATGAAATTCCACTTCAAATTTTAAACCATATTTTAGATAGAATATCCAGTGACTTTCCTTTACATTTAATTTCATAGTTCGAGATCTCTGCTGGGAACTGCTTCATTTCCACACTATTGACTGGTATTTGTTAATATTAAATTAATTAACTAATTTATTTATTTAAATAATTTTGTTTTGTAGAGAAAGTGTCTTTCTATGTTTCTCACATTGGTTTCCAACTCATGGTCTCAAGCAGTCCTCCTGCCTCAGCCTCCCAAAGTGCTAGAATTACAGGTGGGGCCTATTTTCAATTTAAAAGCAACTATTGAACACACTACTTTTGAAGCTTGATGATTTATCTTTTAGAAATGGCATACACACTAGAAAGAAGGATCTCATCTGTCATTGGTCATAACACATATCCACCTTTTTAAATGACACAAAAACAGAAGCAGAAGAGTAAGAAAGGATGCATATGTAAAATTCAAACATTTATATGCACATCAAGAAAGTTATATTCAACCTAAGAGTTTAGTTCTATAAAGAGGGCACGGTTTAAGAACCATAGAGATTATACAAATAATGATTTGAATTATTTTACTCTTTCAGTAATTTTGTATTTTAAAGAAAATAAAGGCCATATTACAGTTAATACAAATAGAAAGTATGCTTTAAGTAATATTTCACACTCATACTTTCATTCATTCAACACATTGTCTAGTAATGTTTTTAACAGTGAATTAAAAGAAGATAACGCAGCTGCATGTGGTGGCTCATGCCTGCAATCCCAGCACTTTGGGAGGCTGAGGGGGGTGGATCACGAGGTCAGGAGATCGAGACCATCCTGGCTAACACGGTGAAACCCCGTCTCTACTAAATGTACAAAAAATCAGCCAGGCGCGGTGGTGGGCGCCTCTAGTCCCAGCTACTCGGGAGGCCGAAGCAGGGTAATGGCGTGAACCCATGACGCAGAGTTTGCAGTGAGCGCAGAGATCCCACCACTGCACTCCAGTCTGGGAGACAAAGGGAGACTGTCTCAAAAAAAAAAAAAAAAAAAAGCTACTTTAAAATATTTCTGGGGAATATAAAAACAACTAAATGGCTGCTGTCAGTAGGAACATAATGAATACTGTCAGAAGGAACATATTTAATAAGATTTCACCATATTCCCCTGCAGTGTATTGGTTGTTATTGAAGAATCAAATCACAAGTGAAGTAGATTATTTCTATTGTTCATTACATGTTTATTGTTCAAGATATAATTTCCTTTATCTAACGTACATGTCTTACTTGTTGGCCTGGTTAATTTCTTTGGACGTGTGGACTTGTCTTGCTTGTATTGCTTAGTTAATTTCTTTTCTTTTCTTTTTCTTTTTTTTTTTTTTTTTTTTGAGACAGTCTCGCTCTGTTATTGCCCAGGCTAGAATGCAGTGGCGCCATCTCGGCTCACTGCAAGCTCCGCCTCCTGGGTTCACGCCGTTCTCCTGCATCCCCAAGTATCTGGGACAACAGGCGCCCGCCACCGCGCCCGACTAATTTTTTGTATTTTTTAGTAGAGACGGGTTTCACCATGTTAGGCAGGATGGTCTCTGCCTGGTTAATTTCTTTGGCGCAGTGGATAGCTAAAAAGTAAGGTAAATAACTATCATAGCTATGGAGCCGTAGCAGTAACATTTTTTTCTTCTATATATAATTTATGTTTCTGTTATTATCATGGCCAAATAATATTCTAAAGTACATTATGACCATATATTTCTTACAGGAATAGGCTTAGTTAGAAATCCTTATGGTATACTAAGACTTGCAGAGCAATCAGGTCAGTTTACTGTGAGTAAACCCTAAAGAACACCAGAGCTTTCTGCAAAACCTGGAAACTCAGAAAGCATTTATTTAACAATTATATGGTTACAATTCTGTATAACATATTAATGTTATAGTGGTGAAGCCTTTTAAAACTATTATGCATTACTATGTGCATTCCTTTTTTTATACAAATTATTTAGCAGCGATTGTAATGAAAAAGAATATTGCTTCCAACATGGGCCAAGAATAATAGCATAATTTCATATTTCAAAAAGCACACATGGTCAGTACATTTAACCATACTGATTTGTGTTTTGAGCAATTTTCATTCCCTATGATGTCACAGTGCTTTAAAATTCAGCACATTTTTATACAAAACATATTTAAAATTACTTCACACTTCAGTGAAATTCACTCAGCTTTAGGCTAAATATAGAAAGGAAAGAGTCTACCACACTCATGTCAAAGCTGGTTAAGGGGGGAAAATAAAAAAGGTAATCTATCCAGTCCAAATCTCTGGGGAAATGTAACATGCATGTAAGAGTATGTCCCTTTGGGCGCAATACTGTTACTGTTTCATTTATTTTTTACTGAAACTGTTATATAAACTATCCTGGAAAAAATAATCCACTTTTAAATGACTTGTGCCTGATGTGTACATTTATTACATTTAGGATAGAGCTACAGAGAGGTTCAGTTTTTATAACTAGTCCTGTAATATTAAAAAATTTAAATATTATGTAAACATATTTGTTATGCAGTGGCTTAATATAAATAATAGTTCAAGATATGCATCTATAAAGCCAGTGTTCATAAAATGAATGCTAGAGCCATTTGAGGGTCATTTCAACTGTAATAATCTCTAGTTTAAAAGGAAAAACACCCAGGGCTAATGGTAGGGAAGACTTTTCTCTCTTTTAAGAGCTGGAAAGTAATCCCTTTGGAATACATCATTTCATATAGTCTGAACACTATGATTCTGGACCTTCTGACTCTCTACTTTAACTTCTGTGAATTTCATCTAAATATCTCACTTAACCCTCATTTTTTAAATGTGAATGACTCTGAAGTGTGGAAAGCTGGGTTCCAATCTGTGCTTCCCACCTATGAAGAGTGCAGCATTCATAAATTGTTTTAGCCTCGTCTGCCTCATTTTACTCATCTGTTAAATGTTTACAATAGCAGATGCAGTTCAGAAAATTATTCAAGGATTAATAAAAAAAGTATCTGTTAGCATTACCTGGCCAACACTGCACAGTAAGTCTAATGATATTAGCTTTTCTTGTTTCTTTTTCTTTTCAAAACTACACTATGCTTTTCTAGTCACCTTTAAGATAACTTTATCTAGCTGTATCACCAATAATGAAAACTCAGTAAGGCCAAAATTAGTTACAAAATAAAATAAAATGCACCTCTTATCACCAACTGTCTCTGTAGTGTCACAACTACAGTTCTAGTCACCCACATTTGGAAACATGAAATTGTCTCTGTTTTTTTATGTTTTTATAATATGTAATTATGAATTATATTCTCTAATTTCCCTCCCTCCTCCTGCCCAGGATCCCTTTCAAAGCTTCTTCTCAAATACTAGATGAAGTCTTCAGATGTCTTTCCTAGACTATAGTCTTCAAACTATTCATGCTGCTTCGGGTTATTCCTACTCCATAAGATGTAAGTCTTCACAGTTAGATTGATCTTCCTGAAACCCACTTCTTACCACATTACACCTTTAGCCAAAAACTTTCAATGGCACTCCAAGGCAAAATAAAGTCCAAATTTTCTATTCTATTTCTCAATACCAACCTACTTCAAATACCAGTAGTGTGCATGTCTGTCTTCTCACCCTCACAGTTCAGGTTGCTATATCAGAATACCTTGGACAGGGTGATTTAAACAAGTGTTCATTTCTCATAGTTTTGAAGGTTAAGAAGTCTGATATCAAAGTACTGACAGATCAACATCTGGTGAGGGCATTCTTTCTGATTTGCAGGTCATCTTTTTCCTGTATTCTCATATAGCAGACAAGAAAGCTCTAGTCTTTCTCTCTTCTCACTGTGGGGCCTGAAATGTCATGACCTCCTCTAATTATCTCCTAAATATCCCATCTCCTAATATAACCTTATTAGGGGGTAGGGGCTTAACATATGGATGTTGGTGTGGGGGGCACACAAACATGTAGTTCATAAAATTAACATCCTCATGAAATACATGCTATTTCCTAGCAATACTCTATCTTTTACAACTTATGCTATTGGTTTCAATTTTCCAATAGTTTCCCTTGCATATACCATACAGTCAGCTATTTATATTGAATGAAGGTAAGGATTAAGATATAATTTAAAATAAGAACAGGATATCAAGTACAACAAAATTCTGAAAAAGAGAATATTTAAAAAGAGCACTCATGTCCTCAGGCTGCTGTAACATACACTGTAAACTGGGGGCTTAAGGCAAATTTACTATTGATGCTGTATGTCCAAAATCAGGCTGTTAGTAGGGTTTAGTCCCTTCTGGAGGACTCTGGGAAGTGGCTGTGCCATCCTTCTATCCTAGTTTCTGATGGTTTTTAGATGCATGACTCCAATCTCTGCACCCATTGTTGTCATGTGGCAATCTTTTCCCTGTGAGTCTCTGTGTCCTCTTGTGACAGTCTCCTTGGTCTCTCTTTCCTCTTTTTTATAAGGACACTGGTCATGTTAGATTAAGGTCCTACTGTACTCTAGAATGATTCCATCTTAACTTTGTTAATTATATCTGCAACAACCCTGTTTCCAAACAGGATCACATTTTGAGGTCCTGGAGGTTAGGACTTCAACATATCTTTTTTAAGGAACACAATCCAACCCATACAAAAAAAAAAAAAGGAGTAAAAAATAATCAAAGTTGTCAGACCATCTGAGTATATTCTTCATGTCCTGGGTTGGTCTCTTCCTACGTGGGTTGATTTCTTATTCCCAAAACTTACATAGCTCTGTGGATTGAGCAATTACTCAATCTCTCTGCACTACAATTTCCTCATCTGTAATGCAAAAATAATAATAGTTCCCCTTCAAGGCATTTTTGTGAGGATTAAAGGGAGATGGCAGAAATAGACCATTTAAAACAGTAGCTGTCACATAGTCTTCAGTGTATGCAAATTTTTATTTCTGCAGGCAGCTCTCAAGTAGTAGCCTCATGTTTCCAGTGTGAGTGTTAAGGGATGGACTTACCCCATTACCACGTACTGAACGTGATCTGATCTTACTTCTCTGACTTTGTTTCTTGATATTTTTCGGTTTTCAATCTTTCTCTATTAAGATAGCTATAAGAATGTCCATGGGATGTCCTTCCTAAAGGTATGATTAAGGCACTACATTTTATCTGTCTGAAGCAAAAAAAGTCACCAAAGAGGAAATGATTGCTGCCTTATTTCTAAAGATCAGAGTACTCAGGAACGAGTACTGGTGCCTCAGCTCTTCTCCAACAACACACCTCGCCTTCAGAAGCATTTCTAGTTTTGCATCTTTACATACCATCACAATGAACCTAATTTAAAAGACAAAAAAAAAATAGAGGAGAGGAGAGGGTTTGAGGCAGCTTGCCTAGCAAGGAACTGAGTGAGAGCCAGGAAAGGCTCCAGGACATGAGGAAACAGAAAGAAACCCCCAGAGCTTGGTTTTTATGATCTTAACTACAAGAGAAATCCTTGATCAACTGGGGCCTTAGGTTTGACATATGAAGCTGCCTAAAAATTTCACAGAGAGATTGCTCCAGAAAGGGAACCCACACAGAATCTTACAAGCATCTGAGCCTAGAGCAGCTGGACACCATTTTGAAAGCCTAGAAACTGAGGATCTACAAACATAGCCACTACCACTGCACTGTTCCAAGGAGGAAGAGGAATGATGAGGTGCTCCCATGCACACCTGGGAGAGTCCCTTCTGCCTTGCTGTGAGCTGCTGTTGAGACTGAGACATGAGTGGACCACACTCCCTGCAGCATCTTGCTCATGCTGCTTGCCTTGGAAGGAACCCACCATCCCTGGTCATAGGCCCAACGTGCCACTTTTGGGAGTTTAGTCCTGGGTTGTGCCCCACAGGCTGAATTCGAATTGACATGGCTGCACCCACCATCCCCGTGAGGGGCGTCAAGGATACCAATTTCTCTACACACACTAAGACAGTAACTACTGTTCTGCTATGGGCTTTTCTGAGATCGAGACAAGGGGATCACACTCTAGCCAGCTTCTTTCCCACAGGTCTTCCCTAAGAGGGGCTCTGTCTTCTGGGGTCCCAGGCCCAAGGTGTCATTTTAAGAATTTAATGTTGGGCTGTGCCCCATCCTCAGGTTAAGTTCAGGTTAGCACAGCAGCAACTGTTGCCTACTAAAAAGGGACAGGGAACCAGGCTCTCCTATGTATATATAGGACAATACCCATTGCCTTGCAATGGGCTGCTCTGACACTGAAGCTTGAGGGGACCACACTCCCCATAGTTTCTTGTCCCTGCTCCTTGCTATGGAGGGACCCCACCCAAGGCACCACTTGGGGAGTTTAATGCTGGGCTGGGCCCTACCCTTGGGCTGAGTTTCAGTTGACATGGCTGCAGCTACCATATGGCTGACATGGGACAAGGAAACCAAGCTCTTCTATATATACCTTGGACAATACCCACTGCCCTGCTATGGGCTTCTGTGAGACTGAAAATCGAGTGGATCATATTCCTTACAGCTTCTGCCCATGCTGTTTGGCTAAGGGGCATGTGCAAGCAGCCCATACTTATTTCTCTCATCACAGGCCCACAGCTGGCATGATATTGATAGTTTAACACTGGGCTGTGTCCCACTCTCAAACCAAGTTCAAGATGATAAAGCTGCAGCCACCACCCAGCTGGGAGAGGAATAAGGGTAATCAAGCTCCCCTAAGCACATTTTGGACAATACCCACCATGCTTCTAGGTGGCTATGAAACCTTGGAGCGGCCTGTCCAATCCATTGAAGCTACCGGGACCACCATCTGGAATGGCCTGGGTCCCAGTGGGTTGCTCCACCACTGTTATTGCAATCACCCACACAACCCATGCTGCCCACAAATCTGGCCCACTGCTTTCACTACTAGCTTCTAAGTAGCCACCTGAAGGTCCAAGAATCAGCCCTCTAGGACCCACAAACACCAGAGACAGTGTAAGCTGCTCTGGACCCTAAAAACACGTTCACCCCACGGCTACCACCATCGGGGCATGAAGACTGGCTCAGCTGTTACTCAAGTCCCCAAAAAAAGTCACCACACCTCAACTAATAACTATACCCTAAGCCATCAAGGAAATCACAGATGCTACTGACCCTATGTATTGCTGAAAAAGTCTTAAAAAGATCACACTACTGCAGGCACCCAAAATGAAAGCAAAAGTACCCTACTCAATCAACAGCATACATACATCTTCGGGAAGCAATTCTCCCCTAGAAAGGCAATTTCAAAAAATCAAAATAAGTGACTGCTACACCAGGTGCACATATTTCAATGTAAAGACACACAAATCATGTAAAAGCCAAAAAATATAACAAACTACCACAATTGTTCAGCTAGAAATCCCAATCAAATACAATTTCTAAAAATGCCAGAAAATAAATTGAAAATATTGATTTTAAAGAAGTTCAGTGAGATGCAAGGAAAATCTGAAAACCTACACAAAGAAATAAAAGTATCAATTCGGGCTATACTAAAAAATGTACCAAGAAGATAGATATCTTAAAATAAGAACGAAGCATAAATTCCAGAAGTATAAAAATCCTTGAAGCAAATGCAAAATACTTTTGAAAGTTTCTATAACAGACTAGATCAAGCAGAAGAAAGAATCTCAGAACTCGAAGACAGATCTTTTGAAATAATCCAGTCAGACAAAAATAAGGGAAAAGGAATGAACAAAGCATTTCAGATATCTAGGACTATGTAAAATGATGAAATTTGTGAATTATTGGTGTTCCTGAGGGGGAACAGAGATTTAAAAAGTTTAAAAAGCCTACGTAAGGAACTAATTGTTGAAAACTTTCCAATCTAGCAAGAGAGTCACACATCTAGATGCAGGAGGTCTAATGTTTCCCAGGTAAATACATTGCAAAAAGAACTTCATCCAGCATATTATGTTAAGAATGTCTAAAGTCAAAGTGAATGGAAGAATTATAAAATTACCAAGAGAAAAGCATCTAGTTGCCTGTGACAGAAACCCCCTCTAACAAATAGTAGACATTTTTGCAGAAACTTTACAGACCAGAAGAGGAGAATGAGATGACATTTTTAAAATTATAAGAGAACAACAACAATAACAAAGGACCTGTCAGTCAAGAATTTCAAATCCTGCTAGTATAAGCTTCATAAATAAAGGAGGACTAAAGTGTTTCCCAGACAGGTGAACAACAAAGGAATTTGTCACCACTAGACTGGTCCTACAGGAACTGTTCAAAGAGTGCTTATACATGGAAACAAAAGGCCGATATTCACAAAAACACTTGGAAATATAAAATCCATAGTTCTTATAAAACAATAACACAAAGAGGGAAGAGAAAGAAATCAAATGACAATACAACAGAATCTCATCAAAATACAAAGATAAAAAGACAAAATAAGAAACAAAGAATTTACAAAACAACTTGAAACAATTAACAATGCAACAGAAAAAAGGCTCAAATATTATATTACATTTGAATGTAAATGGAATAAATGATCCACTTAAATGAAACAGATTGGCAGAAATGATCAAAACATATGATCTGACTATATGCTACCTCCAAGAAACTAACCTTACTTATAAAGACAGATATAGACCGAAAGTAAAGGGATGGGAAAAGATAGTCCATGGAAACTGAAACCAAAGGTAAGTAGGTATAGCTATACTTACATCAAATAAAAGTATACTTTAAATTAAAAAAAAGTAATAAAAGACAAAGAAGATAATTATAAAATGACAATGGAATAAATTCAGGAAGAGAATAAAACAATCCTAAATATATATAAACCCAATAATGTTGCCTTCAAATTCAAAAACAAATATTACTATACCTAAAGAAAAAGACAGACAGCAATACAGTAATAGGGGAGAACTTCAACACCCCACTCACAGCACCTGACAAATCATTGTGACAGAAAATTAACTAACTTCATTAAATGTTAGGAAAAATGGACTTAAAAGACATTTCAGAACATTCTACCAAATGCAGAATATACATTCCTTTTATTAGAACATGGAATATTCTTTAAGATAGACCATGTTTTAGGCCACAAAAAGAGTCTTAAACTTTTTTTTAAAATCAAAATTATATCAAGTGTCTTCTCAGACCAAGGTTGAATAAAACTAGAAACTAACACCAAGAAGAAATTCAGGAACTATAAAAATAAATGGAAAGTAAAAAGTATGCTGCACCAAAACCTGTGTAATATAGCAAAAGCAATGCTAAGGGAAACATTTATAGCATTAAATGCCTACATTGAAAAAAGTAGAAAGATAAAAAATTGGCAATTAACACTACGCCTTAGGAAACTAGAAAAGAAAAAAAAGAACAAACTCAAACCAAAGTGAGCCGAAGAAAAACATTAATGATCAGGAAAGAACTAAATTCAGTAGAGACAAAGAACAATAAAAAAAAAAAAACCAAAAAGTTGATTCTTCAAACTGATTTACAAAAATGATAATCACAAACTAGAGTAACCAAAAAAAGAGGGGAAAATCTAAATAAGCCCACTCAGAAATCAAAACTGAGACACTAAAACTGATACCACAGAAACACAAAAGATCATCAGAGACTATTATAAATAACTTATGCTCAAAAATTAGAAACCTAGAGGATATAAGTAAATTTCTAAAAAAAAAAATACAACCTCCTGAGATTGAACCTGGAAGAAATAAAACTTCTGAATAGATTGACAATGAGTAGCAAGATTGAATCAGTAATTAAAAAAAAAAAAAAAAAACACAAAAACAAAATAAACCTCCCCAAAACAAAAACAATAACCAAAAGCCCAGTACCAGATGGATTCACAGCTGATTCTAACAAACATAAGGTAAAAAACTAATACCAATATTCTTAAAAATATTCCCACAAATCAAGGAGGAAAAAAATTTCCCTAATTCACTCTATGAAGCTGGTATAACCCTGAAACTAACTGAAATCAAATGAGGACAAAAAAAACAAAAAAAAAAAAAAAAAAAAAAAAGGAAGGAAGGAAGAAAGAAAGAAAGACTATAGGCCAATATCCATGATTCATTATCCATATGTTCATAGATTTAAAACCCCTCAACAAAATGCTAGCAAAGTGAAGCCAACAACGCAAAACAAAGATAACATTCTATGATCAGGTAGGATTTATCCCAGGGATGCAAGGATGACTCAAGATCTGTAAATAAATAACTGTGATACATCACATAAAGATAATTAAAGACAAAAACCATATGAACATCTCAGTAGATACAGAAAAGGCATTGGATAAAATTTAGCATAGGTTTATGATAAAACTTATCAACAAATTAGGCATAGATGGAACAAACCTTAATATAATAAAAACAATATATAACAAACCCATAACCAACATCATACTCAATAAGAAAAAGTTGAAAACATTCTAAGAACTGGAACAAGACAACAATGCCCACCTTCACTACTCTTATTCAATATAGTGCTAGAAGTCCTCACCAGAGCAATCAGAAATACAAAAAAAAAAAAAAGTCACCCAAATTGAAAAAGGAAGTTAAACTATCACTGTTCACTGATAAGATGATCTTATATTTAGAAAACCCTAATGAATCCACCAAAAAACTCTTAAAGTTGATAAAGGAATTCAGGAAAGTTTCAGGATATAATATTAATAGACAGAAATCAGTATCATTTCTATAGACCAATAATGATCTAGCCAAGGATCAAATCAAGAAGGCAATTCAATGTACAGTAGCCATAAAAAATATTTAGTAATGTATTTAACCAATGAGGTGAAAGATTTCTATAAGGAGAACTACAGAAATCATAGATAACACAAACAAATGGAAAAACATCCTATGCTCATGGATAGGAAGACTCCAGCCTGAGCGAGAGAGAGAGACTCCAACTCATTAAAAACAAAAAGGAAGAATCAGTATCATTGGAATGATCATACTACCTGTATTAGTCAGGATTCTTTAGAGGGACAGAACTAAAGGAATATATATATGAGTTTATTAAGTATTAACTCACATGAGTTATTACAAGTTGTTAATTATTATCACATGAGTTATTACTATTAGTATTAACTCACATGATCACAATGTCCCACAATACGCCATCTGCAGCCTGAGGAGCAAGGAGATCCAGTCCAAGTTCAAAAACTGAAGAACTCGAAGTCTGATGTTCAAAGGCAGGAAGCATCCAGCACAGGAGAAAGATGTAGGCTAGAAGACTAGGCCAGTCTCTCTTTTCAAATTTTTCTGCCTGCTTATATTCTAGCTGTGCTGGCAGCTGATTGGAGTGCCCACCCAGATTAAGGGTGGGTCTGCCATTCCCGGCTAACTATCAGATGTTAATTTCCTTTGGTAATACCCTCACAGACACACCCAGGATCAATACTCTGTAACCTTCAATCCAATCAAGTTGACACTCAGTATTAACCATCACACTGCCTAA
Organism: Theropithecus gelada; assembly: GCF_003255815.1. Taxonomy (NCBI): domain Eukaryota; kingdom Metazoa; phylum Chordata; class Mammalia; order Primates; family Cercopithecidae; genus Theropithecus; species Theropithecus gelada. The sequence continues at coordinate 24,634,416 of NC_037673.1, read as the reverse complement.
AGCAATCTATAGATTCAACATAATCTCTATGAAATTATCCATGTCTTTTCTTAGAGAATTATAAAAAAAAAATCTTAAAATTCATATGGAATAAGAAAACAGCCTGTATAGCCAAAACAGTTCTGAGCAAAATAAGCAAGGCTGGAGGCATCACATTACCTGACTTCACCTTATACTAGTAGACTACAAACAGTAATCCAAACATCATGGCACTGGTATAAAAATAGACAGATCAATGAAACAGAATAGAGTTCCGAGAAATAAAGCCACATACCTAAAACCATCTGATCTTTGACAAAGTCAATAAAAATATACACTAGAGAAAAAACACCTATTTCAGTAAAAAGTGCTTGACAAATTGGGCTGCCTTATGCAGAAGAATTAAACTAGCACCATACCTCTTAACATATACAAAAATTAACTGAATGTGGATTAAAGATCTAAATATAAGACCTGTAGTTACACAAATTCTAGAAGAAAATCTAAGAAAAACTTTTCTGGTCATTGGCTTAGGCAAACAATTTATGAGACAGTCCTCAAAGGCAAATGCAACAAAAACAAAAATAGACAAGTGGGATGTAATTCAACTAAAAAGTTTCTGCACAGCAAAAGACATAATCAACAGAGTGAACAGACAACATGTAGAATGGGAAAAAATATTTGAAAACTATGCCTTTAACAAAAGGCAAATATCCAGAATCTATGAGGAACTCAAACAGCATAACGAGGAAAAAGCAAATAATCCTAATAAAAAGGGCTTAAAGGATATGAGCAGACATTTTTCAAAAGAAGACACAAAAGTGGCCAACCAACATGAAAAAGTGCTCAACATCACTAGTCATCAAATTAAAACCAAAATGAGATACTATTTTATGCCAGCAGAATGGCTACTACTAAAAAGTTTTAAAAAAAAGAAAAAGGAAAAGACGTTGGTGATACTGCTTAAACACTTAGTATAACCTTTATGGGAAATAGTATGGAGATTTCTCCAAGAATTAAAAATAGAACTACCATTTGATCCAGCAATCTGAATACTGGTTATCTACCCCAAAATGAAGAAATCACTATACCAAAACATATCTGCACTCATGTGTTTATTGTAGCACTATTTACAATAGCAAAGATATGCAATAAATGTTAAGTGTCCATCATTGGAGGCATACACACACTCACACACATACTTGCACACACACATACATACATATTCCAGGGTATGTTTGTGTATATGTTTGTATCTATGTATGAAAGTACACACATGCACACATAAATTCCATGGTAGTATTCCATGGGGTGTGTGTGTTTATATATCCAAAACAATGAAGTCATGTATTTTGCAATTGGAGGCTACTATTTTAACTGAAATAATTCAGAAACAGAAAAATCAAATACAGAATATTCTCATTTATAAGTGGGAGCTAAACAATGGGTACACATTGAACATAAAGAGTAGAATACTATACATAGGAGACTTCAAAACGTGGGAGGTAGGAAAGGAGTGATGGTTAAAAAATTTACCTATTGGGTACGATGTTCACTATTCAGATAATGAATATACTAAAAGTCTAAACTTCACTACTACGAAATATATGCATGTAAGAAATCTGTATATGCATGCCATATAAATTTTTTTTATTTATTTACTTTGTAAATATACTTTAAGTTCTGGGATATATGTGCAGAAAGTGCAGGTTTGTTAATAAGTATACAAGTGCCATAGTGGTTTGCTGCACCCATCAACTTGTCATTTACACTAGGTATTTCTCCTAATGCTATCCCTCCCCAGTGCCCCGGCTCCCGGACCAGCCCCAGTGTGTGACGTTCCCCTCTCTGTGTCCATATGTTCTTATTGTTCAACTCCCATTTATAAGAGGGGACATGCATTGTTTCATTTTCTGTTCCTGTGCTGGTTTGCTGAGAATAATGCTTTCCAGCTTCATCCATGTCCCTGCAAAAACAAGAACTCATACATTTTTATGGCTGCATAGTATTCCATGGTGTATATATCATTGATGGACATTTGGGTTGGTTCAAAGTCTTTGCTATTGTGAATGGTGCTGCAATCAACATACATGTGCAGGTGTCTTTATAGTAGAATGATTTATAATCCTTTGGGTATATACCCAGTAATGGGATTGCTGGGTCAGATGGTATTTCTAGTTCTAGATCCTTGAGGAATCACCACATTCTCTTCCACAATGGTTGAACTAATTTACACTCCCACAAACAAAGTAAAAGCATTCCTCTTTCTTCACATCCTCTCCAGCATCTGTTGTTTCTTGACTTTAATAATCACCATCCTAACTGGCATGATATGGTATCTCATTGTGGTTTTGATTTGCATTGCTCTAATGATCAGTGATGATGAGCTTTTCTTCACATCTTTGTTGACCACATAAATGTCTTCTGTTCATATCCTTTGCCCACTTTTTGATGGGGTTTTTGGTTTTTTCTTGTAAATTTGTTTAAGTTCCTTGTAGACTCTGGATATTAGCCCTTTGTCAGATGGATAGATTGCAAAAATTTTCTCCCTTTCTGTAGGTTGCCTGTTCACTCTGATGATAGTTTCTTTCACTGTGCAGAAGCTCTTTAGTTTAATTAGATCTCATTTGTCAATTTTGGCTTTTGTTGCTATTGCTTTTGGTGTTTACTCATGAAGTCTTTGCTCATGCCTATGTCCTGAATGGTATTGCGGAGGTTTTCTTCTAGGGTTTTTATGGTTTTAGGTTTTACATTTAAATCTTTAATCCATCTGGCGTTAATTTTTGTATAAGGTATAAGGAAGGGGTCCAGTTTCAGTTTTCTGCATATGGTTAGCTAGTTTTCCTAACACCATTTCTTAAATAGGAAATCCTTTCCCCATTGCTGGTTTTTGTCAAACTTGACAAAGATCAGATGGTTTAGATGTGTGGCATTATTGCTGAGGCCTCTGTTCTGTTCCATTGGTCTATATATATGTTTTGGTACCAGTACCATGCTGTTTTGGTTATTGTGGCCTTGTAGTAGAATTTGAAGTCAGGTAGCATGATGCCTCCAGCTTTGTTCTTTTTGCTTAGGATTGTCTTGGCTATACAAGCTCTTTTTGGTTTCACATTAAATTTAAAGTAGTTTTTTTCTAATTCTGTGAAGAAAGCAGCATGAGAACTTCCTAAAGGATACACAAGTATCAATAGCCAAATATATCAAGCAGAAGAAAGCATATCAGAGATTGAAGATCAACTTAATATAAGAAAGTGTGAAGACAAGATAAGAGATAAAAGAATGAAAAGGAACAAACAAATCCTCCAAGAAATATGGAACTGTGTGAAAAGGTCAAACTTACATTTGATTGGTGTACTACAAAGTGACGGAGAGAATGGAACCAAGCTGGAAAACACTCTTTAGGATATTATCCATGAAAACTTCCCCAACCTAGCAAGACAGATCAACATTCAAATTCAGGAAATACAGAGAACACCACAAAGATATTCCTTGAGAAAAGCAACCCCAAGACACATAATCGTCAAATTCACGAAGGTTGAAATGAAAGAATAAACGTTAAGGGCAGCCAGAGAGAAAGGCTGAGTTACCCACAAAGGGAAGATGAACAGACTAACAGTGTCTCTCTTCATAAATCCTACAAGCCAGAAGAGAGTGGGGGCCAATATTCAACATTCTTAAAGAAAACAATTTTCAACCCAGAATTTCATATCCAGCCAAACTAAGCTTCATAAGTAAAAGACAAATAAAATCCTTTACAGGCAACCAAATGCTGAGGTATTTTGTCACCCCCAGGCCTGCCTTACAAGTGCTCCTGAAGGAAGCACTAAATATGGAAAGGAAAAACCAGTACCAGCCACTGCAAAAACATACCAAAGTGTAAATATCATCGACACTATGAAGAAACTGCATCAACTAACATGCAAAATAAATAGCTAGCATCATAATGACAGGATCAAATTCACTCATAACAATATTAACCTTAAATGTAAATAGTCTAAATGCCCCTAATTAAAAGACACAGACTGGCAAATTGGATAAAGAGTCAAAATCCAGCAATGTGTTGTATTCAGGAGACCCATCTCATGTGCAAAGGTGCACATAGGCTCAAAATAAAGGGATGAAGATATACTTACCAAGAAAATGGAAAGCAAAGAAGAGCAGGCATTGCAATACTAGTCTGTGATAAAAGACATTAATCCAACAAAGATTTAAAAAGACAAAGAAGGACATTACATAATGGTAAAGGGATCAATCCAACAAGAAGAGCTAACTATCCTAAATATATATGCACCCAATAAAGAAGCACCCGGATTCATAAAGCAAGTTCTTAGAGACTTACAAAGAGACTTAGACTTTCATACAACAGTAGTGGGATATTTTAACACCCCACTGTCCATATTAGACAGATCAACGAGGCAGAAAATTAACAAGGATATTCAGGACTTGAACTCAGCTCTGGACCTAGCGGACCTAATAGACATCTACAGAACTCTCCACCCCAAATCAACAGAATATATATTCTTCTCAGCACCACATCACACTTATTCTAAAACTGACCACATAATTGGAAGTAACACACTCCTTTGCAAATGTAAAAGAACTATAATCATAACAAACAGTCTCTCAGACCACAGTGCAATCAAATTAGAACTCAGGATTAAGAAACTCACTCAAAACTATACAACCACATGGAAACTGAACAACCTGCTCCTAAATGACTACTGAGTAAATAGCACAATGAAGACAGAAATTAAGATGTTCTTTGAAGCCAATACACAACATACCAGAATCTCTGAGACAGAACTAAAACAGTGTTTAGAGGGAAATTTATAGCACTAAATGCCCACAGGAGAAAACTGAAAATATCTAAAATCAATACCCTAACATGACAATTAAAAGGACTAGAGAAGCAAGAGCAGACAAATGCAAAAGCCAGCAGAACACAAGAAATAACTAAGATCAGAGCAGAACTAAACAGATGGAGACACGAAAAACCCTTCAAAAAAAATTCAATGAATCCAGGAACTGGTTTTGTAAAAGATTAACAAAATAGACAAACCACTAGTCAGACTAATAAAGAAAAAAAGAGAGGAGAATCACATAGAATAAAAAATGATAAATGGGATGTCACAACTAATCCCACAAAAATACAAATGACCATCAGAGAATACTATAAACACTTCACACAAATAAACTAGAAAATCTAGAAGAAATGGATAAATTCTTGGACACAAACACCTTCCCAAGTCTAAACCTGGAAGAAGTTAAATCCCTGAATAGACCAATAACAAGTTCTGAAATTGGGGCAGTAATTAATAGCTTACCAACCAAAAAATGCCCAGGACCAGACAGATTCACAGCCGAATTCTACCAGAGTTATAAAGAGAAGCTGGTACCATTCCATCTGAAACTTTTCCAAACAATAGAATAAGACTCCTCTCTACCTTACTTTATGAGGCTAGCAACATCGTTATATCAAAATCTGGCAGAGACACAACAAAACAAGAAAATTTCAGACCAATATTCCTGATGAACATCGAGGTGAAAATCCTCAATAAAATTCTGGCAAACCAAATCCAGCAGCACTTTGAAAAGCTTATTCACCACGATCAAGTCGACTTTATCCATGGGATGCAAGGCTGGTTCAACACATGCAAATCAATAAACGTAATCCATCACATAAACAGAACCAATGACAAAATCCACATGATAATTTCAATAGATGCAGAAAAGGCCTTCAATAAAATTCAACACCGCTTTATGCTGAAAACTCTCAATAAACTCGGTATTGATGGAACATACTTCAAAATAATAAGAGCTATTTATGACAAACCCACAGCCAATATCATACTGAATGGGCAAAAGCTGGAAGCATTCCCTTTGAAAACCAGCAGAACACAAGGATGCCCTTTCTCACCACTCCTATTCAACATAGTAATGGAAGTTCTGGCCAGGGAAATCAGACAAGAGAAATAAATAAAGCATATTCAAATAGGAAGAAAGGAAGTCAAATTGTCTCTCTTTATAGATAACATGATCGTATATTTAGAAAATGTTGGGAAAAGCTGAGTGTTTGGAGAAGGTGAGGCAAGGTTTGCATGTCTGACATAATGTAAAAGAGTCTTGGAACATGTCCAGAGTCCAGGGTCTAAAACCCCTTGTGGCCTTTGAAACACCAAGCTGTGTGCTAAAGGTTGGAAGGCTACCCTGATGCACCATAATATAAGCCCAGGGCATAAAATCCCTGATAGCTTGGATAGAATCCAGGGCTCATGGCTCTGGAATGTGTCTAGACTTGCTGGCTCCTTGCTCCTTGCTTTCCCAGGATCCATTGTACCTTGAGTTAAAAGAGTCTGCTCTCCATTATCAAGTAGCAAAGCAAATGCTGAACGACCACAGCTGTAAATCATGTGCTTAATGCAACACGCCCTTTCAACCTCCACATTCTTATCACCTGTTTCTTTGTTGGATTACCAATAAATAGCGTGGGCTCCCAGCGGTCAGGGCCTTTGCAGCCTCCACGATCGTGTTGGCCCTGTGATGCTCACATTTCTCTCTCAAACTGTCTTTTTCTCAATCCTTTGACTCTGCCGAACTTTGTCACCCCCATGACCTGGTGTTGGATCTGATCACAACAACATTCCTGGCTGCTCAACGTGGGGCGACAAAGACCTCAGTGAAGGAACGCTAGAGCATGTGAAAGCGGAGGACGCATCGTCAAAGGACACCCGAGGACGTCTAAAAGAAGCTCGGTGGGAAAGCTGAGTGCCTGGAAGAACTAGGGTAACAATGGAACAAAGTGAAAGCAGATCTTCTGCTTGATTAAATTTCTTAAGACATTTATTACAAAGAGGGGGAGTGAAAGCGCTCAGAATTTATCACTCTTTAGTGCAGTAAAGCAGTTCTGCCCATGTTTCCAGGTACAAGGGACTATGGAGTTGGATGAATGGCAGAGAATTGGCAGAGATTTTTCAAAAGCATATAAAGATGGAGCAAAAATTGCAGTCTTGGTTTGGTCAATGTGGGTGCTAATAAAAGCAACTCTTGAGCCATTTCAAACAGATGATGAGGCAGATTCAGATGAGGAAGAGGAGGATGAGTGTAAAAATTCAACTTCAGATTCTGCATGTGAGGAACAGAAACGGGAGGAAATTAAAGAAAGGGAAACTGAAAAAAAAGTATGTTTTACTAGCCCTTCAGCTCCACCTGCTGAACTAAGTTTATAGCCACCTCCTCTCTCTCCCCTTAATGGGTGAGAAAATAGCTACAAAACTTAGCCCTCCTGTAGCTGTAACAGTAAACCCTGGAGCAATTGGTAGTACTAAGACCCAGTGGAATCTGAGACTGCTTATTCAGAGAGCACCTCAATAAGTGGAGACATATCCGGCACAGTCAGTGCCCTTACAAATGGCAACAATTGTCTCCCACCACGGTGGGGCGGTGCTGCCGTGGACTTTTGCAGTACAGTTCCTGTTTCCCTGCTTCGTGGGGAGCCACCAGAGATGGTCCCCAGGGGAGTTGGGGGACCCTTGCCTCAGAAACAGTCAGTCTATTACTTGAAAGATCTAGAGGTGTCACTGTGCATATGGGAATGATAGGTTCTGATTATACTGGAGAAATTCAATTAGTTATTAGTTCCTCAACTCCGTGGTCTGCTTCCCTAGGAGAAAGAATTGCTCAGTTGTTGACATAAAGCTGGGAATCAGCACAGTGAAAAGAACAGGAGGCTTTGGTAGTACTAATCCAACAGGAAAGGCTGTATATTGGGTTAATCAAGTGTCTGACAAAAGACATATTTGTACAGTAGACCTGCTGTTGGATGCTTACAGATTGACACACAGGCCTTGTTGGCAGTAGTCCCCGGAAAAAACAAATCATGGGCTGCTTTGCGTAGGGCAAGTAAAGTCATCTTGAAGCTTCAGTTTCATGGTTAACCTGCCTCTGCTAGAGAAAAACATTTAATGAGCACACAGGCATGATATGGGCTGAATGTGTTCATTGTAGTGTTTGTGGCTTTTAAGATGGGAATGTTCAACCTTTACTTCTACTACACTGGTGCAGAACAAAATGAAGCCTTCACAACAGAGTTTTAAGACACTGTTCTGGGCTATATTTGGTTTCTGAAGTGAAATCAGTGGTCATCAACTATAACCAAAAATTAATTGAAAACATTGTTCCTTATGGAGTCTATAATGTTACAATGGTGATTGTTTTGCTAAAATTTCCATGATCAACCATTTATTCCAGGAAATTGAGGATGACGCTGATATTGAGTAGACATTTGCAAGGACGAAACTCTGGTTTTCCTGCTTTGGGGAGAGGACAGCACTTCCTGTTCCCTTCAATCTGGTGCCGGGTCTAAGGTCCCTGTCTTGTCTCTTGCTGAAGCTTCTTTAAGTGGAGTTCTGAGCTCTACCCAGGGTCATAAAAAAGGTTTCCAGGAAAGATGTAGAGATAAGTAAGTAAAGTAGAGACAAGTAAGTAGAGCTAAGTATAAACAGAGGTAGAGAGAGGGTAGAGATAAAGGTAGAGAGGTAGAGATAGAGATAGGTAGAGAGATACATGAAGACTAACAATATCAGGTCAGTGCCCTAAAGAGGTACAAAAGCAGAGACTAGCAGAGATTTGCAGGGACAGACAATAACATTCTGAATTATGGAAATTTGTTATGGCTCAAAGAGCAAATATAAAAGGAATAGAGAGGAGGGAGGTAAGGATAAAAATGTTCTTTCTTTTCTCTCCAACAGGACATGTTGGTCCTTTAAACTTAATCAAAGGGTGGATGTACTGGTGTCTGCAGTTTTTGCTGATGCACAAGCATTCCACTATTTAATTCATCTTAATGCTGTAGGCCTTAGAAAATATATGGTCACACACAAAGAACTGGGGGAAAGGAAAGATAATTATATGGGGAAGAGGATTTATTTGTGACTCTCCAGGTGACAATCAAGTGCCTATGTGGGTGCCCACCAAACATCTGAAGATCTATCATGAGCCACAGCATCTAGTGGACCCACCTGTAGAGTGCGAATTGAAGGTTTGAAGAGCCTCTTTTGCTTTCCCTGTGCCTTCTGTTAGAAGGGGCCTGTTTCTCATTATCAGTGGCCTCCCAGCTACAACCACAAAAGTTTTTGCTTCTGTTTCAGTAGATTTACTAATGTGGGGGTGAGGGAATGCTTGTGTTTTGCAGGAGATGAATGAACCATATGGATGCCCTCAAGATGTGTATGACCATGGAACGGGAGACTGGAGGGACCCATGGATCCCAACCATTGACTGGCTTCCCCAGTACAAGCCATAAGCCAGCTGAATCTGAATGAGAAGATGGAACAAAGACCGACTGGAGTCACGATGCTTAATGGACCAATGCTTTCTGACTTGGCTCCTCTCTACCCTGAATATAAGAGACCCTAATAGTTAGGCAGGAGTATCATCACCCCTATTCAGCATGAAGAAACTACAGAAGACCTAGGATTAAGGGTCCTCTTGTAAAAGATAAAGGGGAAATATGTGGAAAGCATTCAAACCAGAGTGACTCCAGTTTGAATAAGGGCTAAGAAAAATGAAGCTGAATCACCAACCGGCAATTAAGGGCTGCACAGCCTGCAATTGCCTTGCTCAATTAAAAGAGACTACTTTTTATGCTAGTAATAATGATGGCTAATAATAATGATAGTAATAATGATACCTTCTCTTTTACAAAAATGAGAAGGGGGGCATGTTGGGAAAAGCTAAGTGTTGGGAGGAGCTGAGGCAGGGCTTGCATGTCTGACATAATGTAAAAGTCTTGGAACATGTCCGGGGTCCAGGGTCTAAAACCCCTTGTGGCCTTTGGAACACCAAGCTCTGCTAAAGGGTGGAAGGCTACCCTGATGCACCATAATCTAAGCCCAGGGAATAAAATCCCTTGTGGCTTGAATAAAATCCAGGACTCGTGGCTCTGGAATGTGTCTAGACTTGCTGGCTCCTTGCTCCTTGCTTTCCCAGGATCCATTGTACCTTGAGTTAAAAGAAACTGCTCTCCATTATCAAGTAGCAGAGCAAATGCTAAACTATCACAGCTGTAAATCGTGAGCTTAATGTAATGTGCCCTTTCCACCTCCATGTTCTCAGCACCTGTTTCTCTGTTGGATTATTAGTAAATAACTGGACTCCCAGATCTCAGGGCCTTCACAGCCTCCACAATCGTGATGGCCCCCTGGTCCCACTTTAATTCTCACTGTCTTTTTCTCAATCCTTTGACTCTGCTGGACTTTGCCACCCCTACAACCTGGTGTTGGGTCTGATCACCCCAACAAAACCCCATTGTCTCAGCCCCAAATCTCCTTAAGCTGATGAGCAACTTCAGCAAAGTCTAAGGATAAAAAATAAATATATAAAAATCACAAGCATTCCAGTAATAGACACCAGTAATAGACAAATAGCTAAATTATGAGTGAACTCCCATTCACAATTGATACAAAAAGAATAAAATACCTAGGAATCCAACTCACAAGAGTTGTGAAGGACCTCTTCAAGGAGAACTACAAACCACTGCTCAAGGAAATAAGAGGACACAAAAGGAAAAATATTCCATGCTCATGGATAGGAAGAATCAATATCATAAAAATGGCCATACTGCCCAACGTAATTTATAGATTGAATACATGTATATATTTTTAATGGAACATTGAAGTTTTTTTAAAATGGAAACCCCAAACTCATATATAATATCAATTATATGATATTTATACATACATGTTGAATAGCTTATTAAAATATAATAAAGTCAAATTTATACTAAATGAAGAAAATTATTTTTAAAACAAATTTTATAACAAAATGCCAAAAAAAAATTTTAATATTTTGCACATTTCCTTTTTGCTTCCCCACCTCATCCTATCCAATTTTTTAGCCATCTATGTTTCCTAATACCTGATTCTTGGAATAGTTGATTTGAAATTTGTAGCTGTAACTTTTATCTTCTGATTTATATATATGCAAATTCTGTGTAAACATCAAAAACATTTAAAGAGTATTTGTAGAACAAATGGAAAAATAGTTCACAATGATAATCCTCCATAGATAAAGCAGCCTAATTTTAGTTCAAACCGGGAATCTATTTGCAAATCAAATGTCATAAATTTCAAGATTTGTAAATACTCTCACATTCTTATACTAAAGGGAATTTCTAAATGAAAAAGTTATATTCATAGTGATTTTGAATTAGCAGTACACACAATATTATATAATTATTCCTTACTGAATACAAAATGCTAATATACCTACTTGAAGGGCATATATAAATCCCAGTAGTTCATCTCTAAAATCATCTATAATATGCTCACTTTTAATTGTAAATTATTAGTTTAAATGTTACTTTCTACAGTAGATTTAAATTCCCACTTGTTATCCATAATTGTTATAGAAGATTTGGTTTACATATGAATCTCATTTTTTTTATTATGCTCTTTACTACATTAACAGCAAATATTGCTTTTAATATATTGTGACATGTCATATTTAAAATATTGTAATGATAGTTTAAAAATGACTAGATTATTCAGTTGATTATAAAATTGATTCAAGAAAATTTATCACACGTACCTCAATTTATGGATACAATCTGTTTCTAGAATGTTTCTTGGTCAATAATTATACCTAATAATTTTAATAATTTTACTTATTAATACTTTTTTTTTTTTTTTTTGAGATGGAGTCTCGCTTTGTCACCTAGGCTGGAATGCAGTGGCGGGATCTCAGCTCACTGCAAGTTCGGCCTCCCAGGTTCACGCCATTCTCCTCCCTCAGCCTCCTGAGTAGCTGGGACTACAGGTGCCTGCCACCACACCCAGCTAATTTTTTGTTTGTTTGTTTTTGCTTTTTTTAGTAGAGACAGGGTTTCACCATGTTAGCCAGGATGGTCTCCATCTCCTGACCTCATGATCTGCCCGCCTCAGCCTCCCAAAGTGCTGGGATTACAGGCATGAGCCACAGCGCCCGGCCTCATTAACACTTCTAGCCTAAAAGATTTTCATATAATCAATGAAAATTAGTGGTTATATTTAAAGATTATGCTGTTATATAAACTATTTTTTTAATTAAATCTTCAAATAAGCGAAATAATTGGTAACATAATTTGTTTTTTCTTGTTTCAGCTATATTTATGAAAATAACATTAACAAGTCCCATGGAATATATGCAGTATCTTTAATGATTCAAAGTGTGTCTAGCAAAAGTAAGCTCTATACAAGTGTCTATTAAATATTCAATGAATGCATTTCTATCCTTTCTGTTGCTGTAAAATAATATGTACCAGCTGTAGGCACTGATTCAAAAGAAGTAAAAGCTGAAATAGGAAAACAAGGTTTTTTTGTTGATAAATCTTAATGGCTAATCTGTACAGAGCTTTGAATAGGTTCTGATGGTATGTAAGGTTGAAATAGACTCCACACTCTTAGAATGTAAACTCTAGAAATGAAAATTATGCTCATATGTAAGTAATTGTAAAACACAATATTAAATTTAAGGTTAATGGTACAAGAACAAAAGTTATTATGTGGTTTTAGAAGAAGATTTGCTTCCAGCTGTGTAAATTAGAAAATTATTTGACCTCAGGCTTTCATAAACATAAAATAGACAAGTGGAGTAACTCAAGTAGTGTACGGTGAACAATTTAATTGGCTTGTAGTTGGAAGCAAAATAAAGCAGAGATTATGTAGAAAAAAAAAATTAGACAAGATGGGAAAAGTCATCTTGGGGACATATAATCCTGGGCCTTATATTAAAATTAAGGTAATTTCATTTGGTATATAATGAAGCCATTTAAAAGGATTTTATATAAAATGTAACATGATTTTTATGGCTTTGGGAATATTAATCTGGCAACATTTTGTCATCTCAAATGGAAAAGGAGTGGAGAAGTCTATTGAAGTTTAATGCAATAGTTCAGGGAAGAGGCAGTAAGTTTAAGTACACTTGAAATAAAGCGATGCCAGTAGGGTTAGAGAAAAAGAAAAGAGGATAGTGAGTATAAAAGTGTTAATAAAAGACACAAGAATTAGAGGCAAAGAAGAAAGTTTAAAAGAGCCATGACTCCATTCTAGAAATATTGTATGGATGTGCCACAAAATTATCCAGATCCAGTACTGAGCAGTGGTGTGGAAATGCTGAATAATCAGGCAAATGGTTTAACATCTACACCTGTTGTTAAAATTTTATTTTTGTGAATTACCGAATCAGAACTGGAAAAAGTAAAGATTTTGAATAGCTACATTGGAATCCCCTGAGATGCTTACTAAAATGTGCATTTCAAAGCCATTCCCTGAACTAAATCAAAACATGTTTAAATTCACTAACCTTATAACCTTATTTTATTTCTTCATACTCTATGCTATCATTAAATTATAAATATTAATTTTGGGCTAAAATATAGACATCTTTTGTAATGAATAAAAATTATAACAGTAAAGACATACTTTGAACATATTTAACCCTGATGTTTCAGGAGAAATTTACTGTAGGTTAATTTAGTCACAGTAATACATAGGACAATGTAATAGTTAAATTATTTTTAAATCACAATGGAAATTTGTGGATTAATAGAGACAAGGATAGCATTTTCATCTGTAATTGCTTACCTGTAGTCAATGTTATTAATGACTAATGTGTATTTTAAAACAAAAATGTATAAATAATTAGCTTTTACTATTGTCTGTTCCAATACTCTTCTTTCAATATATATTTTCATTTTTTAATACACTTATTTTCTGTTTTGATTACGCTCATCAAAGTCATAGTACACTCATTTTATATTTCTATCATACACTACCTGACTTTAAAATTTTGCAGAACCATCAAAACTGTTGTGAAACTCTTTAGCATATTAAACAAAATAGTTTTAATGAAATTTTCTTAAGTCGAGAAGCATTTATAAATAAAAAATACAGGCAAAGATTCTAACAAAGAGTTGTATTTTTACTTTGGTTTCTCAATAATTTACACTTGATTTTAGGTAAAGAATGTAATAAATGTGTGGAGAAATGTAATTACCTGTATTGGGGACCTAACATTTCTGTCTTTACATGCCTTCATGAACAGACAATTTTATATAAGACAGTCTGAAACTGGACTTATTAACATTAATTTTCATCTTTTTACATAGAGATAGAATAAAAAGGTGAGGTACGAAGATATAGAAGACAAGACTAAACCTGTTACAATTATAAACTATTTGAGTCACCAACATTTTTTAATAGCATTGATGAAGTGGTTGACTGTGGACCAGGTCACTAGATATTGAATAACATGACCATAGTATGTTCATACAGGTGTAGTTCAACAAAGCATGCACAAAGGTCTAGAGACCTATTTTGCTGAGAAGCATAGCAGATCACGCTGAGCTTATTTTAGTACTGATGTAATAAAGAGGAACTTGAAGGGATTGAAGAGCAATTTGTAGGGATTTGTTAAGGAGAAAATTAGCTATGCCAGAGTGCATGTAGGCAGAATCAGAAAGATAATGAATCTGGAAAGATGTTTGCCATATGGAGATAAAAAAACATGACATTTTCCTAAAAATGGAATTTATGTATCAATCTAGATCCAGATCTGGAATTGGTTGAATCATACAGATATCAATCTTCAAAAGACTATAAAAATTCAATTGGATATAATGTTTCCAAATTAAGTCAAGAAAAATCTCCTTAAAATCTATCTTTGAAAGAAATAGAACGTGGACTTCCTGATAATAAGAGTTATTGGGTCATTCCGTATCAGAATATAGACTAATCGCTAAAGAAATAATTTGTTATTTGTTTTTAAATATTCTTATTAAATATATGTTTTAAAACTACCACTTTAAATGGAAGTTTGCAATTGTCCCCTGATTAAGTGCCAGGTTTTCTTTGTTAAAATGCTCATAGAGCTACATAACTAGACTAAAAATCATAAAAATATGCAAAATGTAAAATGTCAAGCAGTGAAAGAAATATGTGCTAATGTTAATGCTAATGAAATAGAAATAAGAAAAAAATAAATGTTGCGTCTTAAAGATTGCCAGTCATTGAACCAAAGCACAGACCATGTCATAAAAAAGAAACTCACTTCTGACTCAGAGACTTGGTATTCAAAATAATCAGAACAATTATTGGTAATCTTTCTCCTTAGACAGCTTGTTTTTACTTCCTCCAAGATATAGCCCTCCCTTTCAAGGAGGTGGATGCCTCCATGGTAACTGTACACTGTCAGTTAAAGTCTAGAGATGGCCGCATGTTTGAAGTTGTGGCTTTATGTGTACTTCATCGTATTACAAAATGTAGTTGAAGAGGAAAGTGTCACTTGAGAAGATATGATCTAGATGAATAACTCCTGTAAACTGCATTCTGACTTATAAGTTTGTCCAAATGTATTTCAGCTATAGATCTTAACACATAAGTTGACTTTTATGCAAATTAATGTAAAACAAAGTCAGCGTCCACTCACACATCATTTCTAGTGACAAACATAGACCATATTAAGATCTCATCTTGCTTAAAGATGAAAAATGAAATAAAAACTGTAGAATCTGAAACCTATCAAAGAAATGTAAACAAATGAGTGAACATGATTGTGAAATCTCAGTTTATGAGATCTTCAATACAATATAGAAAAAAATGGAAGGAAAATATTTAATAATCTCAGAAGATTATGTGAATATGTGGCCTCACAATCCTTATCAAAATCTCAACAGCACTTTTTTGAGATAGAGGAAAATTTATATGGAACCCCAAGGGACCCTGAATAGCCTCCAAAATTTGAGAAAACCAAACAAAGTTGGACTCACGCTTCCTAATTTTAAAAGGTACTACAAAGCTATAGTAATCAAAACAATGTGGTACATGACATAATGATGGACAAACAGATCAGTGGAAAACAGTAAAGTGCCCAGAAATAAACCCTCACATATATGGTCAAATGACCTTCAACAAGTGCAAAACCACTCAATGGGGAAAGGATAAC
The DNA here is from genome assembly GCF_003255815.1 of Theropithecus gelada. Taxonomy (NCBI): domain Eukaryota; kingdom Metazoa; phylum Chordata; class Mammalia; order Primates; family Cercopithecidae; genus Theropithecus; species Theropithecus gelada. Next base: position 24,618,459 of record NC_037673.1, on the reverse strand, counting down.
AATTGGTGTTGATAAAATTGTATATTCATATTCAAAAGAATGAAGTTGGACCCTTATCTTACACCATACAAAAATTAAACTGGATTAATAGGACTTGAAACTATAAAACTCCTAAAGAAAGTATAGAGGAATATTAAACTTGGCAACATTTTTTTTTGGATATGACACCAAAAGCAAACTCAACAAAAACAAAAATAGCCAATTGCAACTACATGAAACTTAAACACTTTTGTGCATGAAAGGACTTAATCAACAGACTGGAAAAGCAACACATCGTATGGGAGAAAATATTTGCAAATTGTATTATGGATAATTGGTAAGTTCAGAATGTATGAAAAACTCTTACAACTTAAAAATAAAAATTTAAATAACCCAATTAAAACATGGATAAAGGATTTAAATAGACGTTTCTTCAAGATAATACACAACGACCAACAAGCATATGAAAAGATGCACAATGCCACTAATCAGGGAAATATAAATGAAAACCACAATGAGACATCACCTTACACCCATGAGGATGACTACTATTAAAAAACAAAACCATAGAAAAAAGGAAAAAAAAAAAAACAAGAAATAAGTGTTGGCTAAGATAAGGAAAATTTGGAACCATGCACACTTTTGACAGGATTGTAAAATGGTGCAACTAACATGGAAAACAGTATGGGCGTTCCTCAGAAAAGTTTGAACTGTCACATTATCTAATAATCTCACTCCTGAGTAAATATCCAAAAGAATTAGAAGCAGTGTCTCAAAGAGATATTTGCAAATGCATGTTCATAGCAGCACTGTTCAAAATTGCCAAAAGTCTGAAGCAACCCAAATGTCCACTGACTAATGAATAGATAAACAAAGTATTCTATGCACATACAATGGAGTATTATTCATCTTAAACAGGAAGAAAATTCTGTCACATGTTACAACATGGATGTACCTTGAAGATATTAGGCTAAGTGAAATCAACCTGTCACACACATACACACAAAAATACTATGTAGTTCTGTTTATATAAGATATCTAAAGTAGTCAAATTCATAGAAACAGGTTACCAAGGGCTAGAGGGAGAAAAAAAGGAGAATTGTTTAATGGGTATAAAGTTTCAGATTTGTAAGATAAAAATGTTTTGGAGATCTGCTTCAAAACAATAAGAATATACATAATACTATGAACTTAAAAATGGTTGTGATTGTAAATTTGATTTGATGTGTTTTTACTGCAATATAAAGAAAGGAAAAGAAAACCTGGCAAAAGAATATAAGGAGCTATGTTAGGCTATTTTGCATTGCTTTAAAGAAATATCCGAGACTGGATAACTTATAAAGAAAAGAAGGTTAATTGACTCACAGTTCTGCAGGCTTTACAGGAAGCATGATGCTAGCATCTGCTTGGTTTTAGGGAGACCTCAGGAAGTCTACGAATCATGCTGGAAGACGAAGGGGAAGCAGGCACATCGCAACATGAAAACACACACAGAGAGAGAGAGAGAGAGAGAGAGAGAGAGAGAGAGAGAGAGAGATAGGTGGGGAGGTGGAAAGGTGTACCTCAGACTTTTAAATGACCAGACTTCATGAGAACTCACAGTCATGAGGACAGTACCAAGCCATGAGGGACTCGCCCCCATGATCCAAACACCTCCCACCAGGCTTCACCTTCAGGGTTGGGGATTAAAATTCAACATGAGATTTGGGTGGGGACACAAATCCAAACTATATCAGCAACCAACAAATTTCAATGTATGTAAAATAACTTGAGATTAAAGAAAATTAGGGATTTAAGAAATGTTTACAAGAAACCTAAAAAATACAAAAAACAAACCCTCACATTAGAGAAAGTAAATGCAGGATTTATACTGTAAAAAAGAAAATGGTTTCAGACTTGGCAAAAGAGGGAGTGAGAGAAAGCCTTCCCAGAATACAGATGAAAAAGTCAAAGAGATTTCTAATGTTAAATCAAAAAGACAATACAATAGAGGACAGAAAATAGAGATGCAGCCTTCCAAAACTAATATTAATAAAGAAAAAAGTAGGAAATAAGGGGAAGCAGAAGCAAAAAAAGACAGCTTTAGTGAAATAACACTTTCCTATGATAAAGACCAGTAGGTGTACATTGAAAAATGGGAATGCATTGTAGATAAATAAAGAGAATTATAGCTTAGAAATAACTACAAATTATTCTCACAATATTTTAATTTTAAAGCCCTGTAGCAAACCTGAAAATATATAAAAAACTGGAATCGCAAACATATTCTTTTGCACTCTACTGGATATATAGAACAAAAATTATATTTTAAGTATATTCTACCTGCTCAGATTGTTCTCCTATGTAAAGTTTATATGGAAGTCTTCACAAACATGCAACTGTCTAGTCAATATTGCATTCTTAAAGCTCTTCTTGGAAAACATTTCTTTGAGCATTTCAAATCATTCTTGAATTTTAGAATATACCAAAGTTTGGACTTCCTCTCATATATTGTCAAGGCCATAATTTAAGTCTTCTTATTCCTGATAAAGTGAAAACTGCAGAACTGTTAGAGATAAAAATTGACATCTATTTTCCCAATGGCTTCATGTCTTATGAAGTTCGAGGCCAGGAAATGGACAGGTGCCCCGCTCCCTGCTTCAAGCCCTCTGCCTGAAGACAGACTTACCCAATCATCAGTCTTAATCCAAAAAGTTTGTCTTCCTTAGTTGGAAGAAAAGGGCACAGGACAAAGGAATTTGTCTCTGGGCTACAATTGAGTTTTGGAAGGACATATTATGGAACTATTTCCAAGTAAATCCTGCAGGGTGAGGGCTGGGGAGAGGGAGTGCCATTCTGTCATCTTTTCTAATTTCCTTCAAGGTTAGTCTATGGTAGCATTCCATCCCAATTTTCTCATACCCACAAGGTGGTGTCTTTCTACTCTTTTATGGAAGTATACATTTTAAAAGACTAGTATGATTTTAACATAAAGGAGGATTATAAAAGAGATTTGAAGGCATGACATAGTCTTACTCTAATTACAGAACAGAGGCTTATATTTTGATAAGAGCCCAGAGACGTTTTGTATCTTAAGACAAGTGACACTGATTTAATCTGTTTCTCTATTCTACTTTCCTAGAGAAAGAAAAATGGTATTTTTACTGATGTAAGGAATGTGAGCTCATTTGGGATTTTTTTTTTTCTTAAGGGATTTTCTTAACTGCAAGGAATCACACAAAATGAAAGAACAATTAATGTGAAAGATATAAAGAAAAAGCAGTGGCGGTGGCAGGCGGGAGGGGGGAGGGGGGAAGCCAGCTAATCAGAGGAGTCTAAATACCAAAGACTTTTTAAACAGTTTTATGAAGGTATCATCCACTTACAAGAAAACCCTATTTAATTGTACAAGTCAATAAATTGTAGTAAATTTGCAGAGTTGTCCAACAATCTCCAGCTGTAGAACACTTCCACTCATTCTGAAAATATCCTTTGCAGCCATAAAAAAGGATGAGTTTGTGTCCTTTGTAGGGACATGGATGCAGCTGGAAACCATCATTCTTAGCAAACTATCACAAGAACTGAAAACCAAACACCGCATGTTCTCACTCATAGGTGGGAACTGAACAATGAGATCACTTGGACTCAGGAAGGGGAACATCACACACCGGGGCCTATCATGGGGAGGGGGGAGGGGGGAGGGGGGAGGGATTGCATTGGGAGTTATACCTGATGTAAATGACGAGTTGATGGGTGCAGCACACCAACATGGCACAAGTATACATACGTAACAAACCTGCACGTTATGCACATGTACCCTACAACTTAAAGTATAATCATAATAAATAAATTTAAAAAAAAAAAAAAGAAAAAGAAAATATCCTTCAGACCCATTTGCAATCATTGCCAATTTCCATGCACAGCACTAGCAACCACTAATTTCTTATCTTCCTCTACAGGTTTGCCTTTCCTGGAAAAAACAAAAGCTCTGAAAATGAATACAGTTATGTTTTAATAAATATTTTAGACACATATGAACTGAACCTCATATGCCTATTGCCCTAGATTCCAAATATCTGAGCTTTCCTGAGAAGCGGCCCTGCCTGTGTTTGCAGAAAACAACAACAAAACAGTTTACAAGCATGCTAACTTGCTGTTGCAAAGGCCCAGCCTCATTTGTTGTTGCTTAGAATGTTCTTACTCTAAACACTATGCTACAAAGAGCTTGACCAGGTGTGGTTGCTCACGCCTGTGATCCCAGCAGTTTGGGAGGCTGAGGCGGGCGGATCACTTGGGGTCAGGAGTTCAAGACCAGCCTAGTCAACATGGTGAATCCCCGTCTCTACTAAAAATACAAAAATATTAGCCAGGCATGGTGGTGTGCCTGTAATCCCAGCTACTCAGGAGACCGAGGCACGAGAATTGCTTGAACTCAAGAGGCAGAGGTTTCAGTGAGCCGAAATCTGGCCTGGGTGACAGAGCGAGACTCCGTCTCAAAAAAAAAAAAAAAAAAAAAAAAGGAAATAAAAGAAAAGAAAAGAGCCTAAAGCTTTATTTCTCCAATATTCCTGTGCTGATTATTAGACCTGGGTTCAATACCACAAAGACCTAGTTCTACACACCTGTTTTTCCACAGTTGTTGATATTCATTTAACTCTGCTTGTACTTTTTTTTGTTGTTCATTAATTTTGATCTTTCCCACAATCGTAAGGCATCACTTTAAGAGAAATTCTGCATTGAATGGAATCACAGAGTAAGAGACTATGTCTCTGTTTCTTATGGATACAAATGCTCATTTTCATAACAGAATAGTCATTTATTGTCCAACATAGAAATTTTACACACTGGTTTTAATTCTAACACTTCATTTTAGCCTCCCTGGTACGAGGTATTGTAATGAATCATGTAGGAAATATTCTCATCCCCAATGTACTATCTTGGCTAATCAATGTCAACATCTGCATTCATTCCTTCAGAACTACTGGGCAGATCTCATGTCTGGCTCCACTTCTAACATTAGAATGTCTAACATTCTAACATTAGGATGTTAGAAGTCTGTCCCGACTTCTAACATTGCCATAAAGTCAAATTTGTGTGTCCAAACTCATCCAAGAAACGCCAAGGCAGTTTAGTTATACTTTCATAGAATGAAGAGAGGCAAATAATCTGTATCCTCGCTTAAATGAAACCCACATTTTTATATGATTTCAGTGAATCAGTTGGTAAAGAAGTTGGGGAGATTCAAAAGCCACCTGCAAGAGACATAGTGAGTCAAACAGGAAATTATGGCATTTTTCACATATAAGAAAGAGTACCCTAAAAAAAGTGGATATCTTTTTGTTCTGTCTGAAGGCAGAGAAACATACAAGCTGTTAATCCAGCATTACCTGGGAGTTCAATGACAGGATGATACAGTTAGAAAGAGATCTGTGAAGAACATTATCTGTTTCTCTCTCTGTCCCTCTTGTTTTTTTCTTCTCCTTAGTTAAGTTGCAAGTCATCAGATCCTGAAGTTTCATGAAATAAATATCAACTGGTAAGTCAAAATTGCTGTTAAGAACATCTGGTACCAGCATGACTAGTTGTTTTGAGGCCATTAAGAGTTCAGGCAAATTAAAACTTGAAATATTTTCTCCTTCATTCTGAATTTTTTAAGAAAGATTTAGGCTATAAGTGATGACTAAGAGTTGAATTTTTTCTAATCATGCTTCTTAATATAACGTTCTGTAATAATTTTTCCTCATTGCTGTAAGACATAATTCTTCCTTAAGAGAAAAATCACATCGGGAGAGATACAGCAAGATTTAAAGAAAAACCATGGCTTTCGAATCGAACATAGATTTGATTTCCAGTTGTGCTTGCTATGCACTTAAACTTTTAAATAAAAATGAACAAATAAAAACTTAATAGCTTTATCTAAATATCTTTTTTTTTTTTTTTTTTGCATTAAGGAGTCTATTCACTGGTTTTAATCTTAAAAAAAAATTATAACGTGGATGTTCCAGTTCTACTTTCCCACCTGAAATTCAAAAGTTGCTTACATACCAGAGATGCATTTGGACCTAAATCTATACGACTCCAAAATACATTTCACTCTCATATTAGCAATGTTTTGATTAACTGAAATTGTAGTGAAGATTTACACAGCAAAGGAAAGTACACAGACCATAAATGTACAGCTCAATGGATTTTACACACTGAACACATTTGTGTACCCAAAACTCAAATCAAGGAATAAAAATCATCCGCCTCCCAGAAACATTCCTTCCCATAAATACCTCTTCCAAAATAATCACTATGCTACCTCAAAAACGCAACTTAGTTTTATCTGTTTTAAATGTATAGAAATGGAATCCTATGGCATAAAATCGTTTGTCTGCCTTCTTTAGTGCAGCGTCATGTTTCTGTTGTTTTTAATATTATAATTAAGTCAGTGAAGATTTTTATGCATGAATTTCGGTGAATATTTGTAGAACACCTGATCCTGTTGCTGTTCTGGGTGCCACTATACGGCGAACCTATTGGACTGAACAAAGAGGGGTGAATGCGGGAATAAAGACAGGAGACAAAAGAGTATATTGGAAGAAGGGGTCAAGGGGCACCTTGCCTCTAGTGGACAAGGGCTCTGAGCTTTACACAGCCCTCCGTATTTATTAGGCAAAAGAGACAGTGAGAAGGGTGGGGTGGAAGAAGGGGTCAGGTGCTGAGTCCAGAGTAGGCTTGCAAGACTGTATTGTCTAGATGTCGCAGTAGACAACCTCGGCGCCAGGGAGTGATTGCCTCCAGCAAACCTTCTGTTGGCAGGAGCAGTCCGGAGTTTGTTAGCATCCTGCATGCATGATAAACAGTTTGCTGTTTGATCATATAGCCTCCAGTGGAATGCTGAGTTGGTCACGTCCCACGGGCCTTCGGCTCCCTGCAAATATTAGTATATGTTTCTGTCCTATATAACCTAGGACTAGAATTGTGGATTGATGAGTATACCGATATTCAAATTTAATAGATAATGGCTCCCCCAAAAAAGTTTCCAAAGTGTTTTTTGGGTGTGAGTTTTAGTTTTAGCTTTTTGTTTTAGCTTTTTGTCCTACCACATCTAGATTCTCCCTTTTACCTTTGCCAAAATATTTTATTTATCTGAATAGTAATTTTCACATCTGATAATAAGAACAGCCCTTCAGTATTGATGTGAGAATTAAATACTGTGGCATATTAAGAATAATTCATATTTGGTCCATTGGAACTATTTGAGCATTATTAGTAACTTAACCACTTGGATTTTCTCCTTTGCTTGTTTTGCATAAAACATCATCAATTATTTCAAATAGTCTATCTGTTGCTGTTAATTCTAATTCCTCAAAAACTCATATACTTAATATTTCCAGAGACAATTTACATTTGCAGAAAAAAACTATGTAAAATGTGTATGAAAATGTCTTATATTTTTCATATTATAAAGAGGTCAACATGATACTAAAATAGTAAATGCACTATTTAAAATCTAAAGAACCAATTTCAAATAGCATTACATTATAATTACTGGCTCAGAGTGGTAACCAAAAGACCATCCTTGCTTCCACTAAGCTTTCATTAAGCTCATATTACAGGTTTATAGATAATTACCAACTCATTTCTTTCTTCTCTTTGTTGCTCTGGGATAGTGCTCAGTTCTAGAACTATCACTAAATTAATTTGAAATAGGCGCTGTGGCACCTCCCAACTTAAAAGGAGGCATATTTTGATATAGAAAATGGAGAGAAACACAGTAAGCTTAAGAAGCTGAGAATTCTATTTAACTCAGTAAATATTAATTGAGCAATAAACTGAGAACTCTGATTGCATAAAAATATGAAAACATGATTCTTTTAATAAAAATTCATACCTATTTTTTGAGACAGGGTCTCATTCTGTCACCTAGGACAGAGTGCGATTGCAGGATCTCAGCTCACTGAACTCTTGGCTCACTCAGTGAGGATCAAGCAATCCTCCTGCTTTAGCCTCCCATTTATCCCCAAATTGAAAAGCTGCATTATGGGTATACACGTGATAGAGAATCACGCCTAACTGCGGGATTTTGTTTTGTTTTGTTTAGTTTTCTGTTTATTTGTTTTCTGATAAGCAATGTAACACTTTTAAATTTAAATGAAAAAGATACCGGCCTAATGATTTAGTGGTATTCTAAAGCTACTAGAACAATACAACAACTCATGACATTTTCAGTTTTTAGAAGGCAGCTCTTAATGATAAATACAAAGAACAATATTGTACAGTCTTTGTCTGTAAAATTAAAAAAAAACTGTTTATGATAGAAATGCTTTTAAATTGTTTTAGTCAAACTCAAATAAAAGGACTTAAAAAATAAAACGTCAACTAAAAAGAGTTTACCAGAATACTGAGCTCTTTTTGATATTCATAGAAATCAACACAATGTCCATTAGCACAGAATAAAAAACATAAAACAAATCAGTGTTAAAAAATACCCTGAATTAATGGAACATTAAAGTTATGATTTAAACCCACAAAAGTCAGGAAATTCAGAATTAGAACTCCCAAGGTAACCTTAACTGTGACCTCTTGCGCATGTACACTGTTTAGAAAATTGAGAGTTTTGCCTTCCTGATCACATATCACTATAAAGAACAATTCTGAAGGAAAAAAAGGTACAACATTTTTTAGAACCATTGTACACGTTTAAAATTTTATACCTACTTACAAAATCAAACCATCAATCTTATATGACCACATGAGCTAATTATGGGATAGGAAAGAATTTTAAATATATACTATAGAAAGCTGCAGAAGCTATAACATAATGCATATATATATGAAACATATGAATTTGTGCTTTCTTTTAAATATAGCCATAAATGCCTTCCATATAAAAATATTCACATTGCAAAATGATGGTGGGGGATATTGTCAAAATGGAATAACATTTAAGAAAGAATGATCAAGAGAAATAATTGATCTGAGAGCCCAAAATACCATTTTTCATATTTATAGTTTCCTAGAGAAGATATTTTATCTCTACAACTATGACTTCTTCATTTGTAAAATGAGAAGATTGAGGTAAGCGACATCTTAGCATCTTCCAACTTCAAAAATAGTATAATTCTGTGACTTCATATAAGTTTATATTCTAGAGGAGAATCAGAAAACTGAGATCATATTATTCCTAAGTAACTTGTGTCAGAAAGCTTAGTGAGAAATAGATGGTCAGCCAAGAAAAAAAAAAATGTGATGTAAATAACTACTGCGCTTCTCTTCAATAAGATTAGCCCATCTCACTAATACTGACATTTCTTTCAGAATTTTTAGTCCAAAATGTTAACTCATCCATCCAAAGATTAGCCTAGTCTCTGTGACTAGGGGTAGGGTAGATGTCTTTTACTAAATTGAAAAACATTCATCAGGCCCCCAGATCTGTTTTTCACAATACCATGAAATTAGACCAAGCAGAGCTGAGAAGAAAGATATTAGAGTAAAAATGCCATATCAGAGTCACCATGGTATCCAGTTCTTTCAAGGAAAGGCACCAAAAACAGTTTCTAGACCTCCTTGACTTTACTGTAGGGCTTAGCCTGATGCGGAATCAGAGGCTCATTAACTAAACAATAAATTTCTGAAAGCAAGCAACAACAACAACAAAATTCCATGACATTCAGTTCTATATAGATCAAAGGAAGCAATTATTGTTTTTAATTCTGTGTGTTTAAACTTTTGTTGAGGTGTTAAAAACTTTCTAGTTTCAAGCAACATTGAATGACACAGATCAACATAAGGATGCTGTGTCAGGGCAACTCAAGTCTAATAGCCATGTGTGAAGTTGGAACTTTGTGCCTAAGTATTGTTTTCACCAAAGAGCATAATGCCATTTTCAAGAAAACCAAAAAGACTGGATTTTTTGTGGTTAGATAAGAATTTCTTAAGTCAGTTATGAAATCCTAGAGACAGGATTGTATGGCCAATTTACATGAAGAAATTTAATATATTTGACTCATTGGTGAACGTACTATAAAGAAAATAACATTAAAATGTTACCTTTGTAAATGTAATGTCATTTACAAAATCCAAGCAACCTTTTCTATTATAGGTGTCATAGATTTAATTTCTGACAATTGTTTTACTATCTCTCTTATTTGCAGCTGGATAAATTGAGAGAATAGCAACAGTGCCTATGACATAGCCTCTTCTTATTGAAAAAGGTTAAAGTGAGCTCTGAGAAAATTTAAATGTTCTATAAATCAAAAAACATACTTTTCACTATTTTTATGTTTACATATTCTCCTGCAAATATTGCCAATAGGGATATACTTATTTTATGGTTGAAATAGTAATAAAACCAAATCATTGTATAGTCTACTTTTCAATAGAACTTTAAATCACCATGTTTACATGTCACAAAATATTTTCATCATTGTTTTAAAGGCAGCATAATATGCTACCAAGTTAATGCACCATAATTTACTTAATTTCCTTATTGTAAGACACTTTAGCTATTAGAGAATATACCCAGGGAATTACTATGTTCACATTGCTTTTTTCCCCTTCCTTGACAAATTTCCAACATGAAATATTTATGACTTAATACATAGAGTGACATTGTAACTAGTTGAAGGTTGAGGAAAGGAGTGCTTAAAAATTAGACTGCAGTCTTAAGAGAAATGACTGTCAATGATAAATTGTCTACTGAGATAGCAGGACAGAAATCTTGTCTCCTTATGGTACGTAGAACTTTAAAAGTAGGCTCCCATAGACATGGATATCTATTCAGTACCCCAAACTAGTTGTTGCTGAAAGAGTAACAGCAATATTTTAGATTTAAATAGCCATTCAGAGTCACAAAATACTTTTAAGTACCTACTCAAGCATTTTTATTACCTTAACTTTCAGATTAAAATATTAGGGTACAAACTCTGATACACTCACACTAAAACAAAAATCGGGATGCTATAAATATTAGCAGGATAAGCACTGATATTTTTAGAGTGATGACGTTGCTTTGTGTAGGTAATAGAATTATCTAAGAGATATTATTTCATTATGCAAAACAAGTATTCCTACTCTGAAATATCACTGCAATTGAGGCTAATATCATTTTAACAAATACCCTTCCACTACCTTGAATGCTTGTAGTACTTTCCTTCTCTTTCCTAACACAATCACATTTCTCCATTGCGATGTCTATCCTTTTATTAACTTTTTTCCTCCTAGTCACTCCTCAGCACTTATGGTCCGGTTGCTGGCCCTATCACTTGACTGAAACATCTCCGAGAATAGGTAGCAATAACCTGTGTGTGATGAAATCTAAGGAACACTTTCCCATCTCTATTTTTATTTGACCCCCCTGCCACATTTGATATTTTTGATTACTTGCTGTAGAAAATTTTATTTTCCCTTGGCTTCCATGTAAAAAATCTGCCCCCATTGTCCTATAACTTTGTTGTCTCTCTTTCTCACACACATACACATTCATATACATGTACACACATACACACATATACACTTTTGGCCAGCTTTTCAGGTTGAAGCTCCCCAGGATACTGTTCTACCCTATTATCTTATCACTGTACATTTTACCTGCTGCTTATTCTTTCTCATTGCTTAAAAATTAAGTCATATATACTGATTCCATAATTTAGATTTCCTGCTCAAACCTAAGAATAGAATAATAGATATATCGTAAAGCCCTCTCTCTACATGAATAGTCCTGTTTAAAACTGAACCAATTGCCTCATCCCAAGACCTCCAATCCTGATTTCAATACTTGTTCCACTGAAATCAGCCAGAATCATGTTATCTTCACCACCACTCACACCTCCACGTTTTTTTCACCTTATGCATCCGCTTAATTATTGCTCACCCTCTAAATATCTCTGTAATCTATTTTTTTCACTGCATGGCCTCTGCTGTTGGTTCACAATGTCTTCTTTTTAAAACTGTTAAAAATATCCTCCTAATTCATATTATGATATAATACTTGTCCTCTAATCCTATCTCTTTCCAGGTTCCCCCCACGTCCCTCTCCCCCACCCCCCGTTCAATAAAGGGAATTTTCTAAAACACATTGGATTTAGTTACTTCCCGGTTTGATCCATGGAACTTCAGTTACCTGCAGAAAAGAGTCTATACTCCACAGCATTCATGCACATTTTCATTCAGCCACTCATTCATTCATACATCCACTCACTACCATGTCTGAGAAGCGAAGAGGATATGGAACTCCCCGTTTCATGAGGCTTACAGTCAATAATGAATGATTTAAGTTTAACAAGCAATGACACATGGAAGGAACTTAGAAACAGAGAACCTAGCAATGCTTTGGGGTCAGCCAAAGGCTTTGTGATCAAATGTAATATCAAAGTTGCAAAATGTAACGTCAAAGTTGCATGTGGATTTCCCAGCTAAATGTGAGGAGAATGGAGGCAGCGAAGCATGGAGGCGTGGATTAGACGATTGTTCCAAATAGAGGCAACAGAGTAAACAAGGCTCTGGGGCAAAAGAGATTTACATAAATCTCTTAGATTTACAAAAACCTGATAGCGGTGGAGGGGACAAAAGTTGAGAGAGAGTAGGTACAGATGAAATTTAGGAGGAATACTGACATAAGAGCTTGGTGGACCCTACTGTTACTCTTAAAAATATGACAGACGCACATTTGCATTTTAGGAGACGTAAGCAAGAACCAAACAAACAAACAGATAAAACAAGCTCTCTGGCTGCAGAGAAGAATTGCAAGGACCTTCATGACCAAGATCCTGCTTATAGGCCCCACCTCGCTTCATCCCTTCCTCTCACCCGCAGTGCCTCTTTTCCTCCACCCCGAATATCCCCCACAGAAGTAACGTGGCCGTTTCCTAGTGTCTGCTCTTCCGTCTGTTAAGGTCTACATACATGCTTTTCTTAGTTTTTGTTGTCGTTGTTGTTGCTTTAGATCTGAGTCTCGCTCTGTCGCCCAGGCTGGAGTGCAGTGGGGCGATCTCGGCTCAATGAAAGCTCCGCCTCCCGGGTTCACGCCATTCTCCTGCCTCAGCCTCCGGAGTAGCAGGGACTACAGGCGCCCGCCAGCATGCCCGGCTGATTTTTTGTATTTTTAGTATAGATGGGGTTTCACTGCGTTAGCCAGGATGGTCTCGATCTCCTGACCTCGTGATCCACCCGCCTCGGCCTCTCGAAGTGCTGGGATTACAGGCCTGAGCCACCGCGCCCGGCCGCTTTTCTTAGTTCTTCGAATCTGCTTCCCCTTTTCTCAAGCCATCAAAATCCTCATCTTGTACAACCAGTTCTAGCATTTTGTCTTCTGTAAAGCCGTATTTGATTCTGCTGTCCTTTGTGTTTTTACCATCTCATGAACACATTTATTCGAAGATGCATATCCACTTTTTGAGTTCCTGTCCCTACACTAGAATTAGAGTACCTAAAATCACTGGATGCATTTTTCACTCTTTATTCACTATGTCTAGCACAGTGTCTGACACTTGATGAAAGACAGGGAAGGGAGGATGGCAAAAAAGAGAAAGTGAATGGGGGTGGGGAGGAGAGCGAGTTTATTTGATCAGTATGTTATTTTCCTGCTATTTCTATTACCAGAGTAAAATGCCAAAGTGGGAGGGGGGAAACTTCCTATGAAGTAAGTCGTCTTCTCTACAAAATTCTTGACAGATGGCCATGCAGACTTTGCTTGAACATTCAGTGACTTGTGGCTCATTTTTTTTTTTTTTCCTAAACTAAACCAGTATTTAAAATGTTGAATTTTTAGAACTGATGTTTGCCTTGTAACTTTTATTCATTGTACCAAGTTGTTCTTCCTGGAGACATGAAAATCATGAAAGAAACCATCTCTAGGTACTTTATGCTATGTTATTGAACTTATTTCCCTGGACAGTTACAGTTTGGCAATGCCCAGAATGAAATGTAACACTCATTAAGCAATAGCATTGATAAAACATAATATTAAAGCCACATTTGAAGCCAATGCTATTAGATTGTTACTTTCAGTACTCAGTCTTTTGGAGTCACCTATGCTTTCCTTGTTTCCTGAAGATATGGGCCCTTAATTTTCTAGCGTTCTTTTCACTATTACTCCTTTCCTGAACCATGATGATTCTAATATCCCCAAAGACAATCTTTCTAACACCCTGGACTTGATGTTCTTTAGCAAAATACTATCTAAACTTCTCTGCCATGCAGACCATGCATGTTCATATCCAACATCTTACTAAAACACGTTGGATTTAGTTACTTCCCTGTTTGATCCATTGAACTTCAGTCACCTGCAGAAAAGAGTCTATACTCCACAGCATTCATGTACATTTTCATTCAGTCACTCATTCATTCATACATCCACTCACTACCATGTCTGAGAAGCGAAGAGGATATGGAACTCCCCGTCTCATGACGCTTACAGTCAATAATGAATGACGTAAGTTTAACAAGCAATGACACATGGAAGGAACTTAGAAACAGAGAACCCAGCAATGCTTTGGGGTCAGCCAAAGGCTTTGTGATCAAATGTAATGTCAAAGTCACAAAATGTAATGTCAAAGTTGAATGTAGATTTCCCAGCTAAATGTGAGGAGAATGGAGGCAGTTGTTATTGGTAAGTAACAATCAACCACAACTTCAAACTCAAGAGTTTCATTTTTACAATTACCTTCTCCTCTTATTTCTCTAGGTCTCTGACTTCAAAAATTATTGGTCTCCAAAGGGACAATCAATCCTGTGGTCCTACCACTTCTTACTGTTACTCCCCTTTCTCACGTCTTCATTTTGCTCCTAAATTTGTTCCCTTGGTTTATCATTATCATCATTTCCTAATATATTTGTCAATTTACTTCCTCTGTTCATTGTAGTCTGGGGGGCAACTCCAAACATGGTAAAATACCATATCCTTTTCCTTGATAATTTTGCTTGTGCAGTTGAATGTTTAAATCCATGGCCGTTGACATGAGATGACCTTTTAAAACCATATTTTTATTTCCTGTTATTTTATACATTCTATTTATCCTTCAAATCTTACACCTATCCTGACAGTCCTCATTTTTGCTTGATATCTTGTTTCCAACTTCACTGAAGAAAAGGGAAGAAATATGAACAGACCTTTCATGTTCTCCCATCACCACATGTATAAGCCTGCCTGCATCTTTGTCTATCGCAGTAAATGACAAATCCAACTCCACTTTTTTCCAGTAACTCAAGGCAAAATCTTGTAGTCAGTCAGAAATCTCATTCTGTATTAATACCTAGGTCCAATTTGTGGAGCTCTGAGGAGGTAAGAGAAACGTGAAAATGGACTTAGCTGGCAGGAATGGAAATAGGGTCAACAGGAAGGAAATGTTCAGAGAAATAGGGTCAACTGCAAATGGCTCACTGGCACCCAAGTATCCAGTTTCAGGCGTTCAGACTGAGCAACAGGATCTTATAAAACTTCCCTCCAGCCCCTGCCTCTTTGCAGACAGCCCCTTCTCTGCTGTGTTGCCCATTGTTGCACCCTTGCAACATACTTTTGTGCTTTTTCTAATAAATCTGCCTTTTTGTTTCCTAAAATTGCCTTGATAAATTATTTTACCCACTATGCGCCGGCCCCAGGCAGTTGTAAACCACGACACAATCCATTGGTAAATCCTGCTGGTGTTAGTGTTAGTGCTACTCAAGAATCTATGTCTTCTCAATTCCATGGGAATATTATTTTCCTGCTGGACTGAGATATTTTTCTTTTGTTTTTTAAAGAGGACTTCAAAATGATTGTGATTGTAGTCTTCTAACTGGTTTCCCCTTGTGTATCCTTGTCTACCATTATGCTGCCTATTTTCCCAGGAGATAATATGATAAGTTTTAAAATATTTTGGATTATGTTATTTCTCTGCTTATCTCATTGAATAAAAGTCAAAGTGATTACAGTGCCTTTGGACTATCTGAGAGCATTTTTTAAAATATCTTTTAACATGTCCAACCAATCACATACTGCTATTTTATAAATATACACAAATAAATTATTAAAAGTAAAATAATAAATGTTAATTCAGACCAATTAAAAGTAAATTCCTTCAGATAATTATTTTACAAAATTACACCAACAAATTTCAAATGCTTACGCTCAGTTTTCATATTCATTTAATCATACACTGATGACAGTTTTCAGAATGAGATTAAACTCTGTACCTATCTTGAATGGTCTATGTGGCTTTCCAGGGTCTAGTTCATAGCTACCTTGCTCATCTTACCTCCTTGCACCTTTCCCTTCAGCTTTTCTTCACAAGCCACATCAGCCTCATGACTTTACTTTAAATAAGACAAACATTCTTCCTGTTAGGCCGTTCGTACTTGTTCTCCACTTTAACTTCTTCCAGATTTCCACACTTTGTATTTTAATAACCTAATATGCAGAAATGTTTACGGAGACAGTACTTCTGTTGTATTTCTGTAATTAACCACATTTCCTATACTTAAATCATGCAGACAATTTATTTTCCAGTTTTATTAAAGCTTCACCCTTTACTTAACCATATTTTTCACAAGAAAAAAATGATAAAAATGTTGGTATGCCTGATTTTTACCTCGTTATGAGTATTACTGTGCTATGAACAATGAAAGAAGGATTGGCTAGGTTCAGTTGAAGGCTTTGGTCAACTGTTAATAGTTTTACTTATTACATTATTTATTCCTGCACACTAGTATGGCAAATCCATTGTTGAGCAAAATAAAATAATTCCAAAGTTCAAGCTCTCATGGCTATTGACAAAAATTTCATAGATTTACCATGTGCAATTTCAGTCTTTTGCAAAGGACCCTACTTAGAATATCAACTCGCATTCCACGCTCTACAATTTTTTAAGATCTCTGAAGTTATAAGCTAAATATCTTCAAAAGTATATCTTTTATTTCTATAAGAATCAACATATATTGGCTATTGACAGTAGCTGGTGGAATTTATGAGAAAATCAACAGACTCTCCACCAACATTAAGATTCATTCTTCAGAACAATGTAGTTATCTACAAACAAATCAGTAACTCATCAGCCTTTTAAATGTTTACCTATAAGTTTTCATAGATAGATAGATAGATAGATAGATAGATAGATACTTAGATACATAGATAGATAGATTGATTGATGGATGATAGATTTTATTTGATGATAACAAGATGTGAGACATTGCCAGCAGAATTAACTGCTGTCTTTATTTTATAATGAAGCGTAACATGAAGAGAGGTTTGAAAAGAAAATTTGACATTATATAATAATGCATATTTTTCTCTCTTTCTTCATTTTGCCACATGTTATTTTTATCAAACTTCCTAAAAGCTTGCTGTTATATCTTCATACTTGTTTCTTTATTTCTTTCTGTCCTGGCCTACATCCTTAAAGATTTTCTCCATTCTATCTGGAAACTCTACTTCCTTTCTCAGAAACTAGAGCATATGGTTATTTATTTTAAGACCTTACTATTTCTTATCTATCTATGTGATCATTCTCTTTTATTGCTCACAACATTTTTGATGATATCAGGGAGGAAAACAAAGATTGTGTTGATTGAAGGTCACTTTATATGTTTCATCAGCATCTATACTTCCTGGATCTCAAATTGAATAATATTTCTTGTGTCCCTTCTGAAAGCAGCACTTGCAAATTGCCACCCCAAGTTATCTATATTTCATGTCTATTTGTAAAAAAATTCATTTTAAAGAAGTATTCTATAAGTACATTTAACATGGGTATATTATCTGATTCACTTAGTAAAAATAATATAATAAATATGGTTCATAGCTAACTGAAATTTTATTATTATTTTCTGTCATAAATGTGTTTATCTTCAAGTAAAAATTAGTAATTCATCAATCTTTCTCTCAGTTCTCTATATTAAGCAGCAATATTCATGGATTCTCTGTATATTCTCTCTCTCATGCTTTCTATAGCTAAAAGATAAGATGCACTAAGAATTACATTTGACTATGGAAGCCAACATTTTGTATTTCCATGCAGTTCAACAGGATGCTGGTAGTTTCATTTTTAATTATTTTATTAAACTATTTCACTCAATGCTTAAAAGTTAATTACTTCCAGTTTTATCCCTCAAATTTTTAAAAGTGTTTGTACACAATTAATGATCTGAAAAAATGAAGATATTTCTAAATACGTATATTTTATACACTCTCATGCTTTCTATAGCTAAAAGATAAGATGCACTAAGAATTATATTTGACTATGGATGCCAACTTTTTGTATTTCCATGCAGTTCAACAGGATGCTAGTATTTTCATTTCTAATTATTTTATTAAACTATTTCACTCAATGCTTAAGAGTTAATTACTTCCGGTTTTATCCATTAAATTTTTACAGGTGTTTGTACACTATTAGTGATCTGAAAAAGTGAAGATATTTTTAAATATGTATATTTTATTCACTCAGTTTGCCTTCTGAATGCATCCAACAACCCTTAAATAATATTATGTGATGATTCAATATATTTCATTCATTGGATCAAAATTTACTGACTAAATAATCATGCCAATCTGCTATCTTTGTCCACAAATAGCTTAACATGCAATAAGTGAAGAAATATGAATAAACAAGCATTTAAAACAATATAATACTAGTAAGACAAAGTAATATGGAATGAATATTTAAGCAAAGAATAGAGTCTTAAGGAACACTGTCAGTAATCAATTATGTCTATTTCATAGCATGGGAGTAAATAGGGAATAGAGGAATGATGACAGACATCTTCATAAATCCTAAACATATTTTAAGAAGGGAATATTATGTTGCAATATAATGCCAGCAAGTTTGAAATGTAGAAGAAATGGTTGAGTTCCTTGACTACATAAATTATCCAATTTGACTCTAAGCAAGAGTATATCAGAGTGCTCTCATACCAATTTAAAAAGTGAATTTATAATAAAACACTTTCTTACAAAGAAAAGATGTATAGTTTTATATGGATAACTTTGCTGGTGAATCCTTTCAAACATTTAGAGAAAAAAATATTACAAGTTCTCTGCAAGCATTTTGAGAAAATAGAAGAGGAAGGAACACTTCCAAGCTAATCTTAGGAGGATAGCACTACTGATACCAAAACCAAAGACAATTAAAAGCAAAAAAAAATCAAACATATTTTGGGAAAACATGCATTACATAGCCCAGAAGTATGGTTGGCTACTACAGGGACATGGAATAATACAAATAAAAACAATTCAATAAAAGTTAAGAGTGAACCTGCACCAATTGTGAGGATAGTATTCTCTGTACAGGGAGAATGCATAGCTCTGATTGGAGTCCAACAAGGTTTAGAAAAATGTTAAAATTGAAGAGTATAGCTCATGTAAGTTTGATGGTCAAAGATGGAAAAGGAAAGGTGAAGGTAATCCGGGCAACATATATTCTCATCTTACATAGTCTGAAGTCAAAGTAAATTATTAATATCTTGATAAAAAATAATACAATGGTGGTTATCAAAGGCTGTGGACACAAGGGAGTGGGTGAGGTTGGAAAGGGGGAAAGCAGTGTTGGAGGATGCAAGAGGAAAGAAGTGATATTGGTCCAAGCTTACCAAAATTTCCGTTAGACAGAAGAAACATGTTCAAGTGATCTATTGCACAACATGGTGACCAAGATTAATAATACTATATTATATATTTCAAAATTGCTAAAAGAGTAGATTTTAAATGTTATAACCATAAAGAAATAATAAACATGTGAGATAATGGATATGTTAATTTGCATGATCTTATCATTCTAGAATATATACATGTATTAAAACATCTCATTGTATCACATAAACATGTACAATTATTATTTGTCAGTTAAAAAATCAAAGTTTTGAAAGTGGAACTTTACAATTTAAGGAAAAATTGTGGAAATAATATTCTATCTAATTATGTATTATATAAAAGAAAGTGTCAAAAAGAAGTAAGGCCTAAAATTAAGTCAAGAGTGATTAAGACAACATTATAAGAATTAAAAACAAACTGTTGAATGTGTTTTCCCCTAGGGAGTTGTGTGTTTTTAAGGACAAAGAAGTGTGAAATTATTTTTAAGCCATTCTGAAATAATTGCCTTTTTAAAATTAAAAAACACTGCATATATTCTTTTAAAATTAAGGAAAATCATGTAATAGGATTCCAGTAAAACAACAACGAAAAATGTTAGATGATACTGAAACTAGGAGATATGTCAACCAGCCAACCAATCAATCATTAAAGTAGCAGCTGTCTATTATTTTCAAGATTCCATGTTAAAAGTAACAGAGCACACTAAAATTATGTGTTGAAAAATTATGTATTGAAGAAGATTGCAACTTAACTAAGCAAGACATATGCTTCACACATATGCATATGCACACAAACTCTGTACAGGTTGAATACACTTTCTGATCTCCAAGAGTATAATGCCTTAAATGCAATCAGATGTGTTGCAATAGGGCCAGCACAGCAGCTCAGGCCTGTAATCCCAGCACTTTGGGAGGCTGAGATGGGCAGATCACTTGAATTCAGGAGTTTGAGACCAGCCTCGCCAACATGGTACATGGTGAAAACCCATTTCTACTAAAAATACCAAAAAAAAGGAAAATTAGCCGGGCGTGGTGGCAGGTGTCTATGATCCCAGCTACTCGGGAGGCTGAGGGAGGAGAATTGCTTGAACCCGAGAGACAGACTGAGGTTCAGTGAGCCGAGATCACACTGCACTCCAGCCTGGATTAGAAAGAAAGAGTCCATCTCAAAAACAAACAAACAAAAAATGTGTTGTAATAGCTAATGACAGTGATCTCAGTGCAGGAAAGAGACCCCCGAAAGCTCCCTGTGGAGCAGCTGTATATTTTTAAATTACACAGTCTAATATTAATTTACATTTGAAATATGTGAATATAAACATTTCAATTATTATCTTTTTTTTTTTTTTTTTTTTTTTTTTTTTTTTTTTTTTTTTTTTTTTGAGACAGAGTCTCGCTCTGTCGCCCAGGCTGGAGTGCAGTGACCGGATCTCAGCTCACTGCAAGCTCCGCCT
The DNA here is from genome assembly GCF_003255815.1 of Theropithecus gelada. Classification (NCBI taxonomy): domain Eukaryota; kingdom Metazoa; phylum Chordata; class Mammalia; order Primates; family Cercopithecidae; genus Theropithecus; species Theropithecus gelada. Next base: position 24,597,502 of record NC_037673.1, on the reverse strand, counting down.
CCCGGGTTTACGCCATTCTCCTGCCTCAGCCTCCCGAGTAGCTGGGACTACAGGCGCCCACCACCTCGCCCGGCTAGTTTTTTGTATTTTTTAGTAGAGACGGGGTTTCACCGTGTTAGCCAGGATGGTCTCGATCTCCTGACCTCGTGATCCGCCCGTCTCGGCCTCCCAAAGTGCTGGGATTACAGGCTTGAGCCACCGCGCCCGGCCTCAATTATTATCTTAAGTGATAATTCCAAAATAACCTGAAAATATCAGCTTTTTCAAGTTTCACAAATCCTCAAATAAAATGAATTGTTATTATGCCCCTCTTCCTAGCCAACTTTAGTAAAGTGGATCAATAAACAGAGTTGTTATTCTATCTTGACAGGGATTTTTGTCCACTTTGGTCAGGTCAATGTTTTCACGGGTTACTTTCTTTTTTAAGGCAATCTTCTCAGTTGTGACTCCAACAGATGCATTGCAAGTCCCAGGGAACCTCCCACACTCAGAGACTGCTTTCAAAATAGATTCATACAAAAGTGAAAAAGCAGTTAAACGTTAAACAAACGCCAATGGCCGGAAGCAGTGGCTCATGCCTGTAATCCCAGCACTTTGGGAGGCCAAGGCGGGCAAATCACCCGAGGTCAAGAGTTGAAGACCAGTCTGGTCAACATGATGAAACCCCATCTCTACTAAAACTACAAAAATTAGCCAGGTGTGGTTGCATGCACCTGTAGTCCCCGCTACTCGGGAGGCTGAGGCAGGAGAATTGCTCAAACCGGGGAGGCAGAGATTGCAGTGAGCCAAGATCACGTCCCTGCACTCCAACCTAGGTGAGACTTCGTCTCAAAAAAAAAAAAAAAAAAAAAAAAGTGCTAATGTATTTTATGCTGGCCAAGACATAAATCATATACAAAAATATAGGAGAGTGTTCCCTCTATTCCAAAAAATAAAGTAGCTCTATTATGTGGATTGTTTTTTAGTTGGGTTTCCTGGTTGCTGTCGTTTTGGTTTAAATGAAAAGCATCTCAAGAAAATAAGGATATTTTTTCTGTGTTTATCATGTGTCTGTTAGATTAGTCCAACATCCCTCCTGTCTGGGGAGCCTCCTACACTGACTTTTTCAGGTCAGTTCACATCATGAATCTGTTTTCATTCAGAGCCACCCAGTTGCACTCAGGGTCATATTGTACTATATGGCTCTCTGTATTTCATGATCTCTTTCTTACGTGTTTTTCAGGGACTTTTTTGCTTCCAGCCTTTTACATATGTTCTTTCATCTGTCTAAAAGAATCTCTGACTTCCCTCCAACACTAAACCTGATAGCTCTAGCTTCTTATGTGAGCTGGGACAAACCCTAATATTTAATCTGGATTGGAAGTTTACACAAACATTGGCTCACCTTCAGCTGAAATTGCCTTCAGTGTGCTTCTGCAATAAATGCCCAACTAGATGTTCAACTGACAAAGGGAACAAGGATAGGAAAAAGGTGAATTGCACCCTGTGTCTCTCTTTTACTGAGTAAAGACCCAGACATTTGGCAGTTAAGGCAATCCAGGTCAATGGAGCGAGGAATCTATTTTGTTGAAAAGCCGAGATGACTTCTGTAAAATCCATTAAAACAAATCCTTTATTTACTTCCACAGAGAGAACTTTGTCTAATCCCTAAAGAGTTCAAATTCAGTATGCCTTGTCATAATTAAATGTTTACCTGCATACTTTCCATATTGTACTCCAAACTTAATGAGCAAGGGAAAGAGGTGATTTTCTATCATAGTACTTTGTATTAGTGTGCACTCAACAAATGTTTGTTCATACATCCTGAATATTTTTCTCATACCTACAATATATTAAGTTTTTACTGAAAAATGAAAAGAAAGTAAGAGAGGCAATATCTTGGTAAAATCCTTTCTTCCATAATTTAAATTAAGAAAAAAAAAAAGTTGGCCAGGTGCGGTGATTCACTTCTGTAATCCCAGCACTTTGGGAGGCCAAGGCAGGTGGATCATCAGGTCAGGAGTTGAAGACCAGCCTAACCAAGATGGTGAAACACCGTCTCCACTAAAAATACAAAAAAACATTAATTGGGTGTAATGATAGGTGCTTGTAATCCCAGCTACTCAGGAGGCTGAGGCAGAGAATTGCTTGAACCTGGGAGGTGGAGGTTGCAGTGTGCCGAGATCACACCACTGCTCTTCAGTCTGGGTGACAGAGCGAGACTCCATCTCAAAACAAACAAACAAACAAACAAACAAACAAAAAAAAAAAAACCCACGCTTCCATGCAATAACAACAGGAACAAGAATTAAAAACAAAACAAAGCATTGGACTCTCCTCTGCAATAACGGAAGTGGAAGACAATGGAAGAACATCTACAGACCATTGAGAAGTTGAGACTACAACTATCACATCTCCAAGCAAAATACCAAACATACGTTAGGCAAAAGAAAGGCACATTTGAGCAGCAACAAACTTTAAAAGGATACATCTTTATGTATGTATTTGAAGAAAATGTCAATGAAAAACTCTCAATAAAAATATATTTGAATTAATGATATGAATTTCAAAAGAAAAGACAAAAGGAGAGGGGACAGCAGTGGTGATCCATCAGTCTTGAAATTAGTTAATTGTAAATAATGGATGTGTGGAAAACAAGTGGAAGTCGTGATTCTTGTAACAGAAAAAGTGCACAGAAAAGAAAAAATAATAATATTATGAAACTAAACTAAAATAAAGTATGCCAGTATAAGCCAGGAAATTGTAGAATGGGCTCTCAGTGGGAGACATTATTAAGGCAAAATTTCTCTAAAAAGATTATCTTATATTATTGCCCCTAATAATTTTTGATCTCATTGGTCATGCATATTCTTCATTGCCTAGTATGTAAACAGTATTCTTGATAGAGAAAGTAAAACTAAATAGTACACACAACTTCTGCTACTGAAAGGCTGTCAGATGATTGTGAGAAAAACACATTTTTTAAATAGAGAATAGAAACATGCTCAAGAAGCTGTGAACTTTAGAAGTGAATTTATGCATGCAAAAAGGAGGCCGAGAAGACAGATGTTTTCTGGAAAGAAATCGGTAGAAAGGGGGAAGGGGCAGTAATTTGTTAATAGCATTGCGTTTATTGTTTTAGGTTGTCTTAGTTCTGCTGTTTCCTGGAAGCATGGCCATCAGAGAAGCACTACCAGCTGCCACCCGCAGACTCCAGAAGCAACTGTGGAATAGCAAATAGCTAGATTGTCCCTGAAAAAGTGCCAGTTTGCTCCTCTCTCCCCAACCTTCCCTATAACACACACACACACACACACACACACACACACACACACCAGACTTACTGCATTCTTTTTAACTTGATAGATGTAAATGTTTCTTTTTCTTACTATATGAAAGTCAAATATGTATGTGCATTACAATTTCTCTCTTTAGACAGATAAACTGAACCCATCTCTGTATCTGTGAAAGAATTTAGATCTCAGAGCCCTGCTGCAAGCACAGACCTTGGAATACAAGGATAATTGAGCAGTTTTCAAATCCAATGGGGAAGAGTGGGGGCAAATGTATCCCCAGCTGGCATGAGTAACTGGGAACTGGCATCTGTGGCTTATAATTCCAACCCTTATGGTGAAAGGAAAAATGCACATACATACTCTATTAGGGTCTATTTTCAATTGATCATTGTCTCTTTTCAGTTGTTTCATTTAGAAGCCTTGTAATTAACCTTCACCCAGAGGTTTCATTTACTGAAATGGATTGCATATTTTTGGCCGTGTTGTTTGAGGAGGAGAATGAGATCAATATAGTCAATAAGATTAAAATAGAATGTATTCAAATTGTTCAATGCAATTGGACACATTTGACATATCTTAGCATATTAAAGATTAGACTGAGGAAATAAATTAATTTCAATTTATAATAATAATGAAGGAACAAAGTAAGAAAACAAGCTACTCAAGGGAGAAAAAAAAAATCCTTCAGAGCTTTCTTTTTCCTCACTAAATTGAGATGACAACTGTGCTGGGATTTCTAGTCCCCTTGTTATCACTACCATCACTATCACTGGGTCACCTTGTCATACATCTCATTAGTTAACACACAATTCTGTAGAAACTGCAATAATCAGTATACATCCAGATAGGTTTCAATGTCATCTCTCCAAAATGTCTATTGACAAAACGGAAGTGATTCGATATATTAGCCAAAATTAGAACCTTCAGAGTTCTGTCAGTAGGAAAAAAATAAATATATTTGATGTTTCTAAACAATTTTTTTATTACTAAAGGTGATTTAGGCCTAAACAATAACAAACAATAAAGATGACTAGTAGCCACTAATATAATGTAGCCAATAATCATTAAGCATATCTTCAGTGCAACTCCTCATAGGTAATGGAGGCGAAGTTGGGAGAGACAGGTCAATCATTTCACCTATGAATGAAGTAAGATGCTGACTGATGCATTATACCTGTGAACACTTTCCAATTGAGGACACATGTTGGTAAGGTCATATTCACTTATCTATTATTGATCCTGTTCTCTCTTTTCTCTGTTACTTTTGGAAAAGGTGTAATGAAAAACAGCAAATTAGTCAGAAAATAAATTTTATCAACCACAGTTGTGCCAATTCATGAACTTTGCAAAGTATTCTTTCATTTGCCATCTGAACGCTAGCATCAAAGATGATGCAAGGGAGACAGAAAAAAAAGAGCAGATGAGTGAATGAGTAAAAAACAATGCATGGCTAAAATAGTTCGGTATACAATGCTGAATAACCAGTTTCAAAGGGAGCAGAAATTTCCACACAAAGCATCCTACATCTTTTGGAAAATTACATCATTTTTCTTAATTTACAAAGTAATACTACAAATGCAAATAAGAAAGAAAGAAGGAAGGAAACCTGAAATTTACTTATATTTTTCTGCTATTAGAATGAACTGGTTTTGTGTTATTAATAGACTCAAACGGCTTTTACTAGTATCACTCCCATGTCACAATGTGTTGACACATTATGTATTTTCTAACACATTTGGAACGCTAGGTTTCCCTAGTGAATCTCAGCATCTCAGAGGATGAAAACAAAATCTGAACATTGTCAGAAACATCCAACTGTGTTCTAATTTAGAGACTCAATGGATTATCCAATTGTCTTGAGATGTTCATTGTAGGATAGAAAATAAACCTTTTTTGAAAAATCATATTACTTATTTAACTATTTATCTTGCCTTTGTGGTATACTCCTATTATGATTCTCATTCTTCTTGTCCCCTGGTTCACATATGCGAAATAAATTAGTTGAGACCAGAAACTTAAAACAAATAGAGAAATCTCAAAGAAAAAATTGTATTATATGGTAAAATATTACATTAACCACTGCTAATAGTTCTTGTATTCTTCCCTCAATCATTGTCTCTCTAAGCACATACATATAGAGAAAGTGAATAAATATACATATCATTATGTCCTCTTTGAACACCTGATTTCCAATAGCTATGCTTCAGTCAGTATGTGAATTTGATATTTCTCTATGGTTAGACATTGGAATTACTTTATTTTTTTCACAGTCATGGTTGCCAAGTACATTCATGAACATAACATTTTGTATCCATTTCTTACCATTTTTAGTAGAGTTTCATACAAATGAAATAACATCATCTTAAAGACTTTTTTTTTCAGTTAGACATACAGTAGTTCCTCGGTATTCGTGGGGTATTGGTTGCAAGACTTCCCACCGATATCAAAATCCAAGGATGCTCAAGTCCTTTATATACAAAGATGTAATATTTGTGTACAATCTCTGCACATCCTCCTACATACAACTCTGTACATCCTATATACATCACCCCTAGGTAACTTATAATACCTAATACAAAGTAAATATTTTGTAAATACTTGTTTTATCATATTTTATTTCATTATTTTTATTGCCATATTTTTTTATTGTTTCTTTACTCAAATATTTTTGATCTGCCATTGGTTGAATCCAGGGATACAGAACCCACAGATACAAAGGGGCTACTGTACCTTCATTTCACTTTAGTGAAAGATTGAAAACAATATCCCAAAATGTAAAGGGCATGAGTGTGCAAGGTTTTGCTATTTCACAGACAGTCGCTATGTTTAGAAGCTCTTTCAACTTTGGACATTTACTTAAACTATTTGGGTTTTAGTTCCTTCTCTAGTCTCAGAAGAAAATAAACTTTCCTCTAGAGATTACTTGAAATGCCACGTATAAATGATTACCATAATCCCTAGCAAACACGTAGTGTTCATAAGTGTTAAATATTATTGTTATACCTTGCAAGCACTGCCCTGTGTTTAAGAGTCTCATGTCCTATAGAGCCAGACAACTTGATGATGAACCTTGGTTTTTCCACTGCACTAATTATAAAAACAAGTTTTGAATTTTTATGTGCCTCAATTTACTCATAAAGTGGGAATACTAACAGTGCCTACTTGGGGATTTTTTGAAGATAAATTGCTAATACATATAACTCAAGTCCTAGAAAATTGCGAATCACATATTGGATGTTTAATAAATGTGGGCTACTACATACGCTATTAATACTGCAATGTTTACCCTACACCTTCTTTAGGATGTATCTTATTTTTAAATTATAAATTATTTTCAAATGTCCCAGTTATAAAAGAAATATTTTGTTTTTATAAGTCGTTCTTTTAATACTGGTGTGTTGATTCCTCTTCTGAGAATTGACAAACTCCATAAATTTTTCTCTAGGTGATGGTAATCAAGAATGTTTGTATTTTAGCTATTTGTTCATTGTATTTTCTTGCACAGATTTTCCTAATGTGTATATGTTAACTTTGGTGATATTGGTTTCAGTTATAATTCCTTCATAGGTTGTTACATCCAACAAGCATCCACTGATTTTTCTTTTTCATTTTTTTGAAGGCTAGTGGGAGTTTGTTAATGTTCTGTTTAGAATTTGTTTATTTATGTCTTTATTTATTTTATTTATTTATTTTTTGAGACTGAGTTTTGCTCTTGTCGCCCAGGCTGGAGTGCAATGGCATGATCTCAGCTCACTGCAATGTCTGCCTCCCGGATTCAAGCAATTCTGCTGCCTCAGCCTTCCGAGTAGCTGGGATTACAGGTGCCCACCACCATGCATAGCTAATTATTTTTATTTTTAGTAGAAACACAGTTTCACCGTGTTGGCCAGGCTGGTCTCGAACTCCTGACCTCATGTGATCCACACATCTCAGCTCCCCAAAGTGCTGGGATTACAGGCGTGAGCCACCACTCTCAGTCAAATTTGTTTATTTGTAATAGAAGGTAGAACATAATATTTGTAATTTCATTGGCTACATTTAACATTTTGAATACTGTTCATTTATTCACTTATGAACTTATTTGTTTGATGCTGAGTATTGTGCTATGGACTGAATGTTTGTGTCTCCCCAAAATTTATATGTTGAAGCCCTAATCCCCAGTGTGATGGTGTTTGGAGGTGGGAATTTTGGGAGATTATTAGGTCATGAGGAGTGCTCCTGATGGGATTAACATGCCCTTAAGAACAAGATTTATCTTTGTGTCATGTGAGTATACAGAAAGAAGCATCCTTCTGAAAATTAGGAGGATGGCCCTTGCCAAGAATTGAGTGAGCCAGCACGTTAATCTTGGACTTCCCATCCTCCAGAATTGTGAGAAATAAATGTTTGTAGCTTAAAGCCATGTAGTGTATGGTAATTGTTATTGAAGTCTGAACTGACAACTGACTAACATACTGGATAAGGCTAAATATAAAAATTCTATTACAAATTTTCAATGTGTAACAAATACTACTTTTAAATAGTTATCTTTCATTCATTTGTGATTATTTCTATGTATATTAGCCTATTTCATTGCATTGATTTCTATTTAGTTCATTTTGTGCTGCCACAACGACTGGGTCATTTATAAGGATGGAAATTTATTTACTCACATTTCCAGAAGTGGAAAAGTCCAAGATTAAGACACAGGCAAATTTAAAAGGGCCTGGTCTCCATATCCGAGATGGTGCCTTAAACGCTGCTTCTCACATGGGAGAAGAGCATAAGAGCTCACACCTGCAAGCCTTTATATAACAGCATTAATCCTTTCCTGAAGGCAGACCCTTAATGACCCAAGTTCCTTTCAAGGTCCCCATCCCCAACACTATTGCGTTGTGAATTGTTTCCAACACATAAAATTGGGAGGAAACATTTAAATCATAGCAATTCCTTATAACTCATTTTAATAGTGCCCCCACTATTTTGAGTCTGTTATTTCTATGTTTTTATATTAGGTAGAACAAGACTTACAATTTTTTTTCCTTTTCTGAAACATTTTAGCTATGACTTACCCTTGTTTCATTTGTCCTCCATGAGAATTTAGAAATATGTATGTATGTATGTATGCATGTATGAAAAGATAGATAATGGTTTAATTATAATGTCGATATCTATATTTTCTCTTGATACAGTGATATTTGTATTACTTTTTATAATCTTGGAAAAGAAAACATTTAAGCTTCTTGTTGGTAGAATTAAAATGTTTATTACATGCCCATAAATCTTAAAATCTTAATATATACATATATATATTATAACTATGTATTATATATCATATGGCTAAAGTTACTGATTACTGGTTATCTGATTATCTTATGATTCTCAATTTGAAGAACATATTTAAAACTTATTATAGAAATTAGATACAGAGGACAATGAAGACTAATTTATACCTTTCAATCTGTATTGTAGAAGACCCTATTAGATACTATTTGTAGCACAGAAGGATTAAAACACTACATGCCTTCTATCCAACTAGGAAGTTTAGTAACTCATTTAATTAGCCTAAGCAGAAATAGGAAAAATAGGGAGAAAATTTTAAATTTAATTAATTCCGAATAAAGAGGCATTCACAAGTTTTGGCAAGAAAAAATTATCAGATTTCTTGATATAATTGAACACAAGTATTTTAGAAGTCTCAAAATCTCCAAATTAATATCATTTATCCACTTTTTTTAAGAAGAAACATATATAATAGCACTACACCATATATAAATAGTTTTAAAATTTTTCTTGGATTATGCCATTTATGTTTTTAAAAATATAGTCATCAGATAAGCCTTATCCTTCAATTACTGCTAATTTCTATCAGAGAAAATACTAAAAAACAATTATCTGAGTAATGTTACCAGTTTAATATATGATAATATTAATTAGAAGAGAGTATTTTACTCAACACTCATGAAATATTTAATGCTAATGAATGCATCTTCAAACACACTTAATAGTTCAAATATACAATTTTCTTATTCATGTTATTTCAAATATATATGATATGACTTAAATATAAACAGTGATCATATCATTATCTATAAATCAAACAGGTTAAAATAGAGATGTTTCCTTCCAGTAGTCAATTATGTATATTGTTCTATTTACACAATGCAAATATAATGTTTTATTTTTATATTTTCATGGTTTAAAAAATGTAAACCTATTTAACCCTGAACATAAAATTTTATTCCAGCAAATCAATGATCACTCAACTGAAAAAAACTAAATATGTAAGATGAACATAACTGAACATATTTAAAAGGCTTTATTTTTGTTTTCATTTACTTGTTTGGATTGTGAATCTGAATTTTTAGAGACAATATTTTGTTTCCTATGTAATAATTTTGCCAAAGGAATGATCACTCTCTATGAATCTTAATATCAAGGAACTTTTAGAACAATAATCAACGTTATTGTTCACTGAATTTCTAGGATTATTATTTGTAGATTCAATCTATAGCTAATGTTATTAGGTTACTCAAGACAAAGTTAACGGAGAAAAACACACACATTGTTCTATAAAAATGCTACAGAATACAAGTTTTTCTTATATAGAGAGCTTAGTTTAGTGTTTACTGATTATTTCAAAAGCAGCTTTATTCATAGCTACAGTGGCAGAATTTGAAACTATGCAATAAATTTCACTGGATAACAGCAATCCACATGACTTTCAATAAAGATGATACTTTAAGACCATAATTTGAGTATAATTCCCAAACCTAAATACATACACACACACACACACACACACACACACACACACACACACCCCATGATAGTTTCAATTAATAACCTGAGCTTAGAAAAGAACTTATTTTGTTCAACTATAAGGTAACCATTTCCATAACCCGTGTTCAAAACTCAAACATACATCAGAGCATGGGGCCAAGGTTTCAAGCTTCCTGACCCTCAGCCAGCAGGCAACAGAGATCAAAAGAAAAGCTTTCTCTGTAATAAAAGTAAATAATTCCATTTAAAGCACAAAAACAAAACAAGGCTCTGTACTCTAAAACAGGCATCTGGGGTGAGAACCACTTGCTGAGAAGAGAATGGAAAAGCTGCTGCCATCTCATCACTCCCTGAGACTATGAATTATTTGGGGGACCTGGGAGAGGTGGGACTGAGACAAACCACCCTGATGGCTTGGTGTCTAGATCTACAAATATCTGCTGTCACCAAGGGGACAAAGTCCCCATGCTGCTTTCAGATTGATAGAAACTGTGGTTTGTTGAAGTCATTGCCAAAACTTCTAGACACAGAGAATAAAACACAAAGAGATAGATGCAAAAGGGAAAATGAATTTACATCTAGAATGAAACTCAGTCACATACTCTTAAACACATGGGCAAATAGGCCGTAAAAGAAAATTTATTTACAAATTAAAATTAGACAATAACACATAATTCATTCTATTAAAGTATAATTTTAATCTTTAAAAGTAAGTGAATTATGTCAAGAAAGCATAATATTGGCAAAATAATATAAAACAGAAGCACAAAGATATTAAAGATACATGTATACAGTGCATATGGATGGATCTCTGAGTGACGATAGGTCAACAATTTTTTGAATTTACAAAAGCAAAACCATACTTCAAGTAGCTATACAACCATTCTGAGGGTGTTTTTTGGTTTTTAAAATTATTTTTAATTAATATATAGGAATTGTACATATTGATGGGGTGTAGCATAAAATTTAGTGCATGTATACAATGTGTAATGATCTAATCAGGGTAACTAGCTTATTCATCACCTCAAGCATTTATTATCTATTTGTGTTGGAATCATTCAAAATTCACTCTTTTTTTTATTTGAAAATATAATTTTTTTTTTTTTTTTTTTTTTTGAAGACAGGGTATAGCCCTGTTGCCCAGGCTAGAATGCAGTGGTGCGATCTTGGCTCACTGCAGCCTCCACCTCCCAAGTTCAAGCAATTCTCCCACCTCAGCCTCCCAAGCAGCTGGGATTACAGGGGTGTGCCACCATACCCGGGTTCTTTTTGCATTTTTAGTAGAGACGGAGTTTTGCCATGTTGGCCAAGCTGGTCTCGAACTCCTGACCTCAGGTGACCCACTCGCCCTGGTCTCCCAAAGTGCTGGAATTACAGGCATGAGCCACCATTCCTGGCCTGAAATAAAAAAATAAATTTTTATTTATAGTCACCTACAGTGCTTAAAGCAGTAGAACTGATTCCTATTATCTAGCTGTAATTTTTTATCTGTTAACCAATTTTATACTGTTCTTCCTCCTCATTTCTCTTGCCAGTATCTAGTAACCACTATTCTACTTTCTACTTCTATAAATCAACTATGTTAGCTTCCACATATAAATGAGAATATGTGGTATTTATCTCTTTTCAACTGGATTATTTCACTTAAAGTCTTCCAAGCTCATCCATGTTGCTGTGAATTTTAGGATTTCATTCCTTTTTGCTGCTGGATAGTATTTCATTGAGTATATATTCCACATTTTCTTTATCCATTCATCTGTTGATGGGTGTTTAGGTTGATTTCATATCTTTGTTGTTGCGAATAGTTCTGCAATAAATATGGGAGTGCAGATATTGCCTCAACATACTGATTACTTTTCTTTTAGATATATACCTAATGTGGAATTGCTGGATCATGTGGTAGTTCTACTTTTAGTCTTCTAAGAAACCTGCATACTATTCTGCATACTATTTTCTTTCTTTCTTTGTTTCTTTCTTTCTTTCTTTTTCTTTCTTTCCTTCCTTCTCTCTCTCTCTCCTTCCTTCCTTCCTTCCTTCTCTCTCTCTCTTTTCTTTTCTTCCTTTCTTTCTCTCTTTCTTTCTTTCCTTTCTTTCCTTCCTTCCTTCGTTCCTTCCTTCCTTTCTTCTTTCTTTCTTTCTTTCTTTCTTTCTTTCTTTCTTTCTTTCTTTCTTTCTTTCTTTCTTTCTTTCTTTCACAGAATTTCACTCTCATTGCCTAGGCTGGAGAGCAGTAGCACAATCTCAGCTCACTGCAACCTCCCCCTCTTGGGATCAAGCGGTTCTCCTGCCTCAGCTGTCCAAGTAGCTGGGATTACAGGCATGCACCACCATGTCTGGTGAATTTTTTGTACTTTTAGTACAGACAGGGTTTCACCATGTTGGCCGGGCTGTTGTCAAACTCCTGACCTTAAGTGATCTGCCTGCCTTGGCCTCCCAAAGTGCTGGGATTACAGGAGTGAGCCACCTCACCTGGCCAATACTGTTTTCTATAATAGCTATATTAATTTCCATTTCCATCACAATGTATAAGAGTTCCCCTTTCTATGCATTTGTTATCTTTTGTCTATTTTATAATAGCCATTGTAACTAGAAGGAGATTATATCTCATCGTGGTTTTAATTTGCATTTCCCTGATGATTAACGATGTTAAGTATTTTTTCATATACCTTTTGGCCATTCGTATGTCTTCTTTTCAGAGATGTCAATTCGACTAATTTGCCAATTTTTTAAAAAATTTTTTTCTTTGATGTTGAGCTGTTTGAGTTTCTTGTGTATTCTGAATACTAATTCATTGTCAAATGAATAACTTTGCAAATATTTTCTTTCTTTCTGCAGGTTACCTTTTTATTATGTTATAACCATTCTGTTTTTCACCTTCAGTTTAGTATTCAATAAATTACATAAGATATTCAAATCTTTGTTATAAAATAGGCTTTGTGTTAAAATAGGCTTTGCCTATCTGTAGGTTAATATAAGTGTTCTGAGCATGTATAAGGTAGGCTAAGCTAAGCTATTATGGTCAATTCATTGGGTATATTTTATGCATTTCAACTTACAATATTTTTAACCAGCAATATGTTTATGGGAACATAGCCCCATTGTAAATTAAGAAGTATCTGTATATGTACATAAAGTGAATTCAGAAATCATGGGTATGTTAATTTTGTTTGTGTGTTAGTGTGTGCATGTACAATGCACATGTATGTTTAAAAGAAAATTGAGGGTCTAAGATAAATATAACAAGGATTTATAAAACTTAACAATGAGAATAGCAATATTTTAGCAAAAATAATTACAAAATTTTCAATTTAAAAAAAAGTTGGGCCAGGCCCGGTCTGTTGCTCACTCCTGTAATCCCAGCACTTTGGGAGGCCAAGGCAGGCAGATCACAAGGTCAGGAGATCGAGACCATCTTGGCCAACATGGTGAAACCCCATCTCTAAGAAAATGCAGAAATTAGCTGGGTGTGGTGGTGCGTGCCTGTAATCCCAGCTACTCGGGAGACTGAGGCACGAAAATCGCTTGAACCCAGGAGGTGGAGGTTGCAGTGAGCCAAGATCACACCACTGCACTCTAGCCTGGTAACAGAGCGAGACTCCATCTGAAAAAAAAAAAAAAGTGTTATCAAATGGAGGGAACACTCTAATTCACTCTAAAACACTCATATTCTATGAATCCTATATTGAGTCAATGGGGAAAGTTTAATATTATTTTTGCAGAAACATCAAATAGTGAGATGCAGACATGTGTCTCAAGCTTTAAATCCTCTTCTGTAGTATGGAAGTAGATCATATATCACAAGATATTCTTAAAATCACAATCAGTACTACTTTGCAAACTACTGCTGTCAGCTTGAAGCAGGGAATTCCATCTTCCCACATTCAGAACAAAGAGGATCTGCAAACATTAAACATTAGAATTCAATTTGTCAAAGACCATTGCATCTGAATACAGTTATCATTAGATAGTGAAACTGAGACTATTAGTGGCCCAGCCAGTTGAAATTTATCCTGTTCAAGGAAGAGGAAAATGTAGTTGGGGGAAATGTTCAACCTGAAAGAAAAGAAGTGATCGTTGTAATTTGTCAAGCTACACTCTTCACATATCTAAATTACTCTTTTTTATACTTTAACAATATAAGCATATTGCAAAGCTTTAATTACTATTTAGGGCCACTGGAGGGCTATTTATAAAGACAACAGTAACAAACTAAGAGTACATAATGCCCATGTGGTGAGAAGGAGTTAATATAACTTCCGAAGGAAATTAACCTCCCACAAGACTACACTTACTGCTTTAAGAGCTTCTGATTTTTCGTTGTTTCCTGATGAAGGCAAAATATTCCAATTAATACTGACATTCTCTTCATATTATAACTAGTTCAGATTATGTTGTTCTGGGCAAGGGGAGAAATAGGACAAAAAGCAGCAAATAAGTAATCAAGTGACTATCCTAAGCATTTTGTCTCAAATATTTATTGTGCATTTTATTTCTCCTCCTTCTTTGCATGGGTATTTCAGCTTTGAGGATATATAGTTTGGTTGCTGAATTTAAATTGAAGAAAAATGTTAATTTATTAACAATAGTAAGATCATTCACTAGACTTGTAATCAATTATATTCAAGAGTGGAATGGAGAACACAATGAGAAAGGAAAGGAGAGTTTTGAGAAACCCACAGCTATGTTTTTTCTGATGCTTATATTGCTGACAGGACCAAAAATATACCTGAGAACATTGCTTAGTACAGCTGGCAAAAGACAAGGGAACAGATATTTAAGTGGCAAACAGTAGAAGGTCACACACTAGTGATTACACACACATATGCTGGAAATCAGCAGGGTGTCAAGGGAAAAGATAAAGTTCAGCTGAGCTAATACAGCAAAGAATCTGTATGCAAACATATCCTTTACCCTAGATTATCAAGACAACATATTTACTGATCCCTATTTTTAATTGGTCTTTCCTCACTAGCAGTGAAGTAGACTGCAAAAAAAGGTGGCATTTCCCCTGATGTGATATTATTTGCGGTACTCACGGCTCATGTCACACTTAAACACTACACTTTTGACTTAATCTCTGTCATAAAGGAATATAGTTCACAGATATAAGTTATTTACATTATGTGTGCTGTTTTAAATACATAAGCTTTCAGGCTTTTTAGTTAAACTTTGGAGGGTACTGACTCTATGTTCTTCCCTTTAAGCTAATCAAATTGACAAATGAAAAGAGACAGACGGTAAGGAGCAGAAGGAGGTAGGGTGATAGCTAAGAAAACAGAATAAAAAGGTCACTCTGGTGATTCCCAGTGTGGGGAAAGAATATAAATTCTAGAGAAAAGGCACTCAACAGTCAATGTTGTGCTAGCAAGTGACATTTTGATAGACATGTCAAGAACGTGAGTTAATTGCTTTTTACATAGACAGCCTTATATGTCCAAATCTTTTTCTATGTTTTGTATATAATACTCAGCATCTGGTTATTTATACTGCTTTGCAAAGTCATGCAATGAAACGGAATTATTTTAAACTTAGCATGACCATTATCATCTCCTGGGATCCACACTACATTTATACTCTGTCATTGAGCAAACCCTACTCCAGCTCATGTGCAGTAAATGGAAAGATCAATGAGCCGCTGCCAGTAGCTCCTGGTGGATGCTGGGCCCCTTTTGCACATGACACACAGGTTTTCATAACAGAACTGACTCTCAAAGTCAACTTATTCCTCCAGTGCACCTACTCATTGTCACGATGGATCATGTCCTGGATCAGCACAGAAAGATCTAAGATAAGTCTCTACTGAGTTTGTTGCTATTGCTACTGTTCTACATGGAAACATAAGAGCTCCACTGGCAATCTAAGAATAGTCGAGCTGGTTATCTCAAAGGATGATTTACTTCTGGATTAGATGCATTATTAACTTCAGTACTTTTGAACATCAGTTGTGTGACACACCATTATTAAGCCTGTTTGAGCTCCTCACTGAAGATCAAAATTAGACTTCTCAATGTAACTTTTAAGTTTTCCCATACCTCTCAAATTTGGATTATGTTTGTTTTTGTTGTTGTTGTTCTCTGTCGTTCTATATTTTCCAGGCCAAACTTCACTCATTTTAAGGTAGCAAATTTATTGATTTAAGCTTTCATAATCAATAAATCTTTCCAATATGTCGGTCACCACTGATGTGTTTGTGGAAAACACTGGTGTTTGTGACTCTTTTCCTACAAACAATAGGCATGCATATTAATAGTCTTGGACCATAAGTAAAAGTATTGACCTTATGCTGTTGGACAGCATTTCTAGACCTGCCCTGGGCCAGAAGGGAGACCACTCCACTGGAGGGTGAGTCCCAAGACTGGCAGCATTTATCACAAGCTGATGCAGATCGCCCTGGGCTTTAAGCAAACGTCTTCAGAAACCTGGCAGAACTCGCCATGGGCCAGTGGTGGTAGGGGCCACACGGAGAGGCTCTTCTGCCTGTGAAAAGGGGAGAGAAGAGTACAAAGGACTTCATCTTGTGGTTCGAGTGACAGCTTAGCTGTAGTAGAATAGAATATATATTAAATAAATTGCTAAAGTTTTTTACTCTAATCCCTGGGATACTCTAAGGGCCTGGGGGAACTTGCCACTCTAACTAAGAGCCCTGGGCATCACGGCAGTAATGGCTACAGGGGTGCTTGCATCACTACACTCCCCATTTCCAGATGGCTCAGTAAAGAGAGAGAGATGGTGTGTTTAGGAGAAAGTAAATGAAAAAAAAAACAAAAAAAAACACAAGGTTCTCTGCTTGGTAATCCAGAGAACTCCTCCAGAACTCATCCAAGACCATCAAGGCAGTATTGCTACAAGTTTGAAAAAACCACAGTGTTATTGGGCTTGAATCCCAAGTCCCTCCAAATACCAGAAAAGTCCTCAAAAGAAAGACAAACACAAATAAGCCCAGACTGTGAAAACTATGATAAGTATCTCTTTTCAATGCCCAGACAATAAAAAACATCTACAAGCATCAACACCATCCAAGAAAACATGACCTAATCAAATGAACTAAATAAGGCACCAGGGATGAATCCTAGAGAAACAGTCATACATGACCTTTCAGGCAGAAAATTAAATGTGCTGTTTTAAGGACACTCAAGAAAAATTCAGATAGCACAGAGAAGAACGTCAAAATTATATCAGATAAATTTAATAAAGAGATTAAAATTATTTTTAAAAATGAAACAGAAATTCTAGGGTTCAAAAATGCAACTGACATGCTGAGAAATGCATCACAGTCTCTTAATAGCAGAATTGATCAGGAGGAAGAAAGAATTAGTGAGCTTGAGGACAGGCTATTTGAAAAAACACAGTCAGAGGAGACAAAATAATAAAAAATAAAAAACAATGACGCACACCTACAAGATTTAGAAAATAGACCCAAAAGGGCAAATCTAAGAGTTAGTGGCCTTCAAGAAGAAGTAGAGGAAAAAAATAGGAGTGGAAAGCTTACTCAAAGGGAGAATATAGAATTTCCCAAATCAAGAGAAAGATATCAGCATTAAATTACAAAAAACTTATAGGACACCAAGCAGATTTAACCCAAAATAGATTACCACAGGGGATTGAATAATCAAATTCCTAAATGTCAAGGATACATTAAGGATTATAAAAGCAGCAAGAGAAAAGAAACCAATAACATATAATGGAACTCTGATATGTCTGGCAGCAGACTTTTTAATGGAAGCCATACAGGCCAGAAGAGGGTGTCACAACATATTTAAGGTATTGAAGGAAAAAACTTTTACCCTACAATAGTATATCCAACGAATATATTCTCTATGCATAAAGGAGACATAAAGATATTCCCAGACAAACAATAGTTGAGTAATTTCATCAACACCAGAACTGTCCCACCAGAAATGCTAAAGGGAGCACTTCAGTCAGAAAGAAAGGGATATTAATGAACAATAACAAAAAAACATTTGAAGATTTAAAGCTCACTGCTAATAATAAGAACATGAAAAAACGCAGAATGATGTAACATCATAATTTTGGTGTGTAAACTTGTCTTGACTAAAGTAGAAAGACTAAATGATGAACCAATAAAAAAAAGTACAGCAACTGCTCAAGATATAAACAGTACAATGAGATATAAAGGGAAATAAGCAAAGTTTAAAAGCTGGAAAATAAAGATAAAGTATAGGGTTTTCATTAGTTTTATTTTGTGTTTTTGTTATGCAATTGGAATTAACTTCTCACCAGTTTAAAATAATAGGTTATGAGATAGAGTTGGAAACCTAATGGTTATCTCAAATCAGAAAATATACAACGAATACACAAAAATAAAAAAACAACAAATCAAAGCATACTGCCAGATAAAATTATCTTCAATAAAAGGAAAACAAGTAACAAAATGGCAAGAATAGGTCTTTACTTATCAATAACAACATTGAATGCAAATGCACTAAACTCTCCAATCAAAAGACAAAGAGGGACTGAATGGATAAAAAATACTCAATGATCTGTTGCCTATAAGAAACACACTTCATACGTAAAGATACACATAGACTGAAAATAAAGGGATGGAAAAAGTTCAACATCACTTCATGATAAAAAGCTTCAAATACATGCTTATAGAAGAAACATACTTCAATATAATAAAGGCCATATATGACAGACCCACATCTAGTATCATACTGAATGAGGAAAAACTCAAAGCCTTTTCTCTTACATCTGAAACACAGTAAGGATGCCCAATTTCACCAGTTATTCAAATAGTGCTGGAAGTCTTAGCTAGAGCAATTAGACAAGAGAAAGAAATAAATAGCATCCAAATTGGAAAGGAAGAAAAGCTGTCCTTGTTAGCAGATGATATAATCATATATTTAGAAAACTCTGAAGACTCTATCAGGAAAATATTATAACTTATAAATTCAGTAAAGCTGCAGGACACAAAATCAGAACACATAAATTAGTAGCATTTCTAAAGGCCAACACTGAACAATCTGAAAAAGAAATCAGTAAAGTAATATCATAAACAATACCCTCAAATAAAATTACATACCTAGGAATTAACATAACCAAAAAAGTGAAAGATCTCTACAACAAGAACTATAAAACACTAATGAAATAAATTGGAGAGGACACCAAAAAATGGAAAGATATTTCATATTCACAAATTAGAAGAACAATACTGTTAAAATGTGCATAGTACCCAAAGCAATCTACAGATTCAATGCAATATCTATCAAAATACCAATGATATTGATCACAGAAATAGAGAAAACAATCCTAAAATGTATATGGAATGACAAAAGACCAGGAAAACAAAAGCTATCCTGAGCAAAAAGATCAAAACTGGAGGAATTGCATTACCTTTCTTCAAATTATACCACAGAGCTATAGTAACCAAAACAGCACGGTACCGGCATAAAAACAGAAGACACATAGACCAAAGGAACAGAATAGAGAATGGACAAATAAATCCACATGCCTACACTGAACTCATTTTTGACAAAGGGGTCAAGAACATACATTGGGGAAAAAAACAGTTACTTCAATAAACAGGGCTGGGAAAACTAAATAGCAATATGCAGAAGAATTAAACTAGACCCCTATCACTTGTCTGACTAAAAAAAAAAAATCATTAAAGACTTAAATCTAAGATCTCAAATTGTGAAATTACTACAAAAAAGTGTTGAGGAAACTCTTCAGGGCATTGGTGTGGGTAAAAATTTCTTGAGTAATACCCCATAAGCACAAGCAACTAAAGCAAAAATGAACAAATGAGATCACATCAATTTAGAAAGCCTCTGTACAATGAAGGAAACAATCAGCAAAGTGAAGAGACAACCCACAGAATGAGACAAAATATTTGCAAACTATCCATCTGACAAGGGATGAATAACCAGATATATGGAACTCAAATACCTCTTTAGAAAACTTCTAGTGATTTGATTGAAAAAACAGACAAAGGATATTTGTAGACATTTCTCAAAAGAAGACATACAGATTCCAGACAGGCATATAAAGAGGTACTCAACATTACTGATCATCAGAGAAATGGAAGTCAAAATTTACAGTGAGATATCATTTCACTTCTGTTAAAATGGCTTTTATCCAAAAGTTAAGCAATAGCAAACACTGGTGAGGATGGGGAGAAAAGGGAACCTTCGTACACTTTTATTGGAAATGTAAATTTTCATAGTACAACTGTGGAGAATAGTTTGAAGGTTCCTCAAAAAAAGAAAAATGCAGCTACCAAATGAACCAGTAACTCCACTGCTGGGTCTATACCCAAAGGATATCAGCATATTGAAGAGATATCTGCATTCTCATGTTTGTTCTAGCGTGGTTAACAATAGCCAAGATTTGGGAGCAACCTAAGTGTCCATCAACAAATGAATGGATAAAGAAAATGTAGTACTTAGACACAATGAAGTACTATTCAGCTATTAAAAAAATGAGATTCAGTCATTTATAATAACATCAATGGAACTGGAGGTCATTATGTTAAGTAAAATAAGCCAGGAACAGAAAAACAAACTTCACATGTTCTCACTTATTTGTGGTATCTAAAAATCAAAACAATTGAACTCATGAAGATAAAGAATAGAAGGATGGTTACCAGAGGCAGGGAAGGATAGTAGGTGGGTGGAAAGTGGGAGTAGGGATTGTTAATTGGTTAAAAAAAATAGAAAGAATAAATAAGACCTAGTATTGATAGCACAACAGGGTTACTATAGTCAATAAATAATTTAATTGTACATTTTTAAATAACAAAAAATGCACAATTAGATTGTTTGCAACACAAAGGATAAATGCTTGAAAGGATAGTCAATTTTTTATTATGTGATTATTACTCATTCCATGCCTGTATCAAAATATCTCATGTACTGTGTAAAAATATACACCTATATGTACCCACAAAAATTAAAACATAAAATTATAAAAAGATTGTTTGTTTCAATTATTTGCCAACTGAAATGTTGCAATTATGCACAAAATATTTCTGGGATAAGGTCTCTAGACATGTATTTTTGAATGTAGAGTGTTATTTTAAAAATATGTTAATATATTTAATTAGTTGTCTTATTCATACTTTCATTTAATGATTTAAATGCATCTTTTACCTAAAAGGTAAATGTGCTAAGTGTGGTTCCAAGAATTAGGTATAGTTTATTAAACAAATCCAAGTCCCTTACTTATAGGAGCTTACAATAGATTGGAGGTGGGAGTTGGGGTAGAGAATAAAGGCAGGGTCAGGCAAATCAAAGTGAAATTATAATACACTAGGGTAATTTAAGTGTTCCAAACTTAATTCATATCTTGTAATCCATATTGCACAGGTTAAAAATTTCCTTTAAGTATAAGCACACACAGAAATTTTACTTTGATACCTACCCTGTGAAATGGATCAGAAAGCGAAGAATGACCCTTTCTTCATGTATTCCACATATGATCAAATCACGAACTACAGTTGAGTCAGACTCATAAAAATCACTTTAATCTAGGTTTATTTTGCTCCTGGACCTTCATACTAGTTCCAGTGACCCGAATCTGGACTCTGGTGCACTTGTATGGACTGTGCCTTAACATATACCACTAACTGTATATTACAAACAAGTTTATGAATGAGGATATAAGTAACACAAATTATCTACTTTTGCATTATCAAACCAGGTCAGGGATTTTCCCTGGTAAGAGATCTCTGAAGGTAGACTGTCTACTGGCTACTCCAGAACCAATGTTTCAGATAGACCAGTCCCCATTTATATTTTGTCCAAGAAGAATGAGAGTAACACATTTAGGACTTACAACATGATACAAATTGCAGAAGCTCAAGTTTCTAATAGATCAAAACAACCACCTCAGTACTTATGTCTTGAAAAGGTGGTCATTTCAGAAGCCAGAGCCTATTTATTTTGGCTAATTTCCTCCTAAGACCTAATCAGAGAAATGATAATTTAATTATGAAATCGATGTTGATAAATCACAATGTTTTTCTATCCAATTCATGAAAAACCATACTGTAATATCATTAATTTATTTTATATTTAAAATAAGATATTCTCAATACAGGCATATCTTCAAGATATTGTGTATTTGGTTCCAGATCACAGCAAAAAGCAAGTGACATGTTTCTTTTTATTTCCAAGGGTATATAGAGTTATGTTCTACTGTAGTTTATTCAGTGTGTAATATCAACTTGTCCAAAAAACAATATACATACCTTAATTTTAAAATTTTTTACTGCAAAAATATGCTAGCAATCATCTGAGCCTTCAGTGAGTTATAATCTTTTTGCTAGTGGAGTTTGTTGCCGTAATGTTGATGGCTGCTGACTGATCAAAGTGGTAGTTGCTGAATGTTGTGGTGGCTGGGACACTTTCTTAAAATAAGACAACAACGAAGTTTGCAATAGGCTTCCTTTAATGAAAGATTTTTCTGTGGAATGTGGTGATGTTTGACATTCCAGTTGTAGTAGAACTTTTTTCAAATTGGAGGTCAATCTTTACAAACATTTCCACTGCTTCATCAACTAAGTTTATGTAATATTCAAAATGCTTTGTTGTCATTTGAACAATTTTCATGGCGTCTTTACCCAGAATAGATTCCATCTCAAGTAACCGCTTTCTTTGTTCATGCATAAGAAGTAACCCCTAATTTGTTCACATTTTACCATGAGATCTCAACAATTCAGTCACATCTTAAGTCTTTACTTCTAGTTATAGTTCTCTCGCTATTTGTACCACATCCGCAGTAACTTCCTCCACTGAAATCTTGAACTCCTCAAAGTCATTTATGAGTTGTGGAACCAACTTCTTTCAAATTCCTATTATTGTTTATTTATTTACCTCTTCCTATTAATCACAAATGTCGTTAATGACATCTAAAATGGTGAATCCTTCCCAGAAGGTTTTCCATTTACTTTGCCCAGATCCAAGAGAAGAATTACTATCTATGGAAATCATAGTCTAAAAAATTATTTCTTAAATAATGAGGTTTAAGAGTTAAAATTACTCCTTGATCCATGGGCTACAGAATAGATACTGGGTTAGCAAGCAGGAAAACAGCATTAATCTCCTTATAAATTTCCATCAGATCTCTTAGATGACTAGGTATATTGTCAATGAGCAGTAACATTGTAAAAGAAATATTTTATTCTGAGCAGTAGGTCTCAACAGTGGGCTTAAAATATTTAGTAAACCATTGTGTAAGAAAATATGCTATCATCCAGACATTGCTGTCCTATTCATAGATAACACCCAAATTACATCTAGCATAATTCTTAAAGGCCTTAACACTATAGCCTTGGCTTCAGTTGAAAGTCACTAATATGGTTTGGATCTCTGTCCTCACCCAAATCTCATGTTTAATTATAATCCCAAATGTTAGAGGTGGGGCTTGAGAGGGAGATGATTCAATTATGGGGGTGAGCATCATCCCTTTGGTGCTATTCTTGTGATAGAGTGCTCAGGAAAGCTGATTGTTTGAAAGTGTGTGGCACCTCCCCCCATCTCTTTCTTACATGCTAGCCATGTTAGGAGTACCTGCTTCCCCTTTGCCTTCAGCCATGATTGTAACTTTCCTGAGGCCACCCCAGAATCCACTGTGCTTCCTGTACAGCCTGTAGAACCATGTGCCAATTAAACCTCTTTTCTTTACAAATTACCCAGTCTCAGTTATGCCTTTATAGCAATGCAAGGACTGACTAATACTGTCACCAATTGTGTTGTCTCCTAACAAGAGTGTCAGCCTTGTTTAAAGCTCTGAATCCAGGCATTTACTTTTCCTGTCTAACTATGGAAGTGTGAGATGGTATCTTCTTCCAATAGAAGACTCTTTTATATGCATTGAAAAATCTGTTGTGTAGTGTAGCCACCTTCATCATTTATCTTAACTAGATGATCTGGATAATATGCTGTGGTTACTACATAAGCACTTACTGTTTCACCTTGCACTTTTATATTATGGAGATAGCTTATTTCCTTAAGTCTCATGAACCAACCCCTACTAGATTCAAACTTTTCTTCTGCAGCTTTCTTACTTCTGTCAGCCTTCATAAAATTGAGAGTTAGGACCTTGCTCTGGATTAGGCTTTTCCTGAAAGAAATGTTGTGGCCGGTTGATCTTCTACTCAGACTGCTAAAACTTTCTCCATATCAGCAATAAGACTGTTTTGCTTTCTTACCATTTGTGTGTTCACTGGAGTAGCACTTCAAATTTCCTTCAAAAACATTTGTTTTGCATTCACAACTTGGCTAAATGGTTGGCACGTGAGGCCTATCTTTCAGGCTATCTCAGCTTTCAACATGCCTTCTTCACTAAGCTGAGTCATTCCTAGTTTTGATTGAAAGTGAGAGATGTGTGACTTTTCACTTCACTTCAACATTTAGAGGCCATTGTAGGGCTATTAACTGGTTTAACTTAAATATTGTGTGTCAGGGGATAGGAAGACCCAAGGAGAAGGAAGAAAACATGGAAAACAGCCAGTTGGTGCAGTAGTGAGAGCACATACGACATTTGTCATATTTGCCATTCTTTGGCAAGAATTACTAAAATGTAACACAGGGACATGAAAAGAATGTTCTTGGGAAAATGACACCAACAGCACCAATATATTTACTCGACACAAGGTTGCCACAAACTTAAATCACAATACCTGTGAAACACAATAAAACAAAGCACAATAAAACAAGGTGTGCCTATATTTAAACTTAGGTTAACTAAAGCAGGTGTTCCATGAGAGCAGGGAATTTTTGTTTGTTTGTTTTATTTTCTTTTATGTGTTCAGCATCTAAATAAATATCAGGTTCATAAGAGGTGCTTTATAAATATATATTGAATGAACAAGTACACCTAAGTATATTTCCTTCTTTTTCATCCAGGAAAGGTAAAACAATAGCATTCTGAACAAAAACATCTTTCACATGAATTTCCACTGTCTTTTATTGTTTTTCCTATTTGCCTCAAAATGAGAAATTTAGGAAAATCACTATAAGAAACACAGGGTAAATTACCCAGTTTCTCAGTTTATGAAATCTAGAATTCTTAAAGACTCTTTTAACTATCAGTAAAAAAAAATACACCTCAAAAGATTTAATAAACAACTAAATTATTGTTTCATCAAGCCAGTAAATAATTAATTATATAATTTTCTGTCATGGCTGAATAGGTGTCCTATTTATAACCTCAGGAATTTTATTCAGTTTCTCCCTCTCTCTCCTCTTCCTCCTTCTCTTCCTCCTCTTCCTCCTCCTCATTCTGATTCTTCTTCTCCTTCTCCTTCTCCTTCTCCTTCTTCCTCTTCCCCTTCCCCTTCCTCTTCCTCTTCCTCTCTTTGTGTAGGCATTGTTCTCAGGTAGACACCTGAATATGAATTTGAGATGCCCATTGGCATTTCCAAACATACATGCCATTATAGCTTGAATTTCCAGAGGAAGAGAAAGTATGTTTCCTGATACATCATTCTGGTAAATGTCCCAAGGAGATAAGATGGTCTCAACATAATTTAAGTGTACACCTCTCTAAGCCAACCACTGGGCTGCTAACGTGGGTCTCTTGTCTCGCATTTATCTTTGGGCTAAAGACTAAAAGTCTGGATTAAATTAGATCCACCCATGAGCTAGGTAGACACAAAATATTATCAATCACTCATAGCCCACAAGGTGCTGCCTCATTCTCTGTGTTTCGAACTCATTGGCCTTGTTACTTTCCTCAAATACATCAAAGCTCTTTTATTCCTGAAAGCTTTTACATGTGATATTCCCTCTCTCTAGACTATCTCTCCTTCCTCTTCACCCTGACTAGATCGTATTTATCTGGCAGCCCTCAGTTGCTTGACCACTTTCTCATGAAAGCCATCAATACTTTCCAAAATTAGGGAAAGTCCATTTATACATTGCTCCCTGCTAGAAAACATATATGCTTCTTTTCAGAGCTTGTCATTATTATAATTACTTTCTAAAGATTTGTTGATTTTCTATTCCTTTACCAACAGGAGTACACAACCAAGAAAACAATCAACAAAGTCAAGAGACAACCCACAGAATGAGAGAAAATATTTGCAAACTACTCATCTGACAAGGAATTAATAACTAGAATATAGAAGGAATTCAAACATCTCTTCAGAAAATTTCTAATGATTTGATTTAAAAATGGGCAAGGAATCTGAGCAGACCTTGAATTATACTCCCAATTCACTGTACTGAGGAGTACAGTGTTTCAGGTGGTTACCTTTATCGGCATTGCTCCAGCACACAGCAAGCTATGTCTGTCAAAAGGTAAGTGTTAAACGTATTCGTTAATGAGTCAAAGAAAATGAGTCAAAGAAATGAGTTGATTAATTAAATATTTGCTAACTGACTACTCTAGTGGGAGAATGACTTTTGCAGTTAAAGGCCAGATAGTAAATATTTAAGGCTTTGCAACAATGTATAGCTCCTGTGACATATTCTTATTCGGATTTTGATTGTTTTTCTGACTCTGGATTTTTAGTCATTTAGGCCATCAGCCAGATTTGCCCTGTGGATCATAATTCACAGATCTCTGCATTACTTTACAAGTAGTTATGGTAATTTCTCTGACTGCTTAATTATAGTGACATCCTAACTGTATCTCTTCTATCTTTTGCTTTTCTTTTCTTTCTGAGCACTTAGCTTTCTATTCTATATAGATACTACTTCTGTTCTCAGCACCCAATCCAGAGTCATATTGTTGTGATCTCTTCTCAAATTTATTTGTTACCAACTTTTATCCCTGTAAACTGTCTGTGCATTTCATCTAATCTCCTGCTGTCTGTGCCACACTGTGCCTTCTTCATTCTTTAGCCAAGTGCACCTGCTGCCAGTGCTTCTTATTACTGTTTCAAATTTTTATGCTGCATCATCATCCCTTCTGCTTTCTGCAGCGTATAGTATGATATTTCAACAGAAGAAGAAATGTTTATGTAAAATAAACTAAGTAAAACAGACATTCTTAGGTCCCGACACCTGGAAAATAACATGCCATCTGCCCTCCTCCATAAGGAGTTATTTGCTGGAGGGGCTTGCCCTCCATAAGGAGTTATTTGAGGTTATGATAAGGTGATAAGCTCACCTTATCACCCAGGTAAGCTCTTACTAATGTAAAGATTGCACTGCAACCTACAAATTGTGGTTGTCATTCCAAACCTTCTGTCCTTTCACCACCCTCTGTTCTATACTTCATTTTTTAATTATTCTTTCTCTGATTGTATATACCTTGACATCTCTTTCCCTGGAATACACAACCACTAGTGGTGTGAATGGGAAACTCAGAACATCTTATCCATTATAGCTTTGTACCTTAAATTTCTAAATGTAAATTCTAGAATCTATATTGTTTTTAGTAAAAAAAAAAAAAAGCCTTCACAATTCAAGTACTGCTGTTACATAATTTGAGGGAAATAAGGCCAACCTAAAAAATATACACATAAAGGTATTTTAGAGTACATTATTTATTACTTTATTATATAAAATAGCTAACTATCAAACAAAATATAAAAATTATAACAATAATCCAGGTCAAGTTCTTCATGTTAGGAAGGTCCAGAAAGAAGTAATGATTTTTACAAAGTTGGTTAGATAGTAGCAGGTTGAGGTCTAAAAGTCCATCTCTTTACTCCAAGCTTTATATTTTTTCTGCACAGAAATGTATGTTCTTTCAGCAATTCTTTCTGAATCAGAATTGACTCTGTTCTTGGCCCTCTTTTCCCTCTTTGTTGAACCCACACTTTTTTAAACTAGATGGGGTCTTGCTCTGCTGCAGTCTGGAAAGCAGTGGTGCAATCACAGCCTCCAAATCCTGACCTCAAGTGATCCTCCTACCTCAGCCTCCCAAAGTGTTAGGATTACAAGCATGAGCCACTGCTCCTGGCCCATCTAATTCCTTTATGATTGTGCCATACATCTTTCATCTAATTATTTATGTTTAATTTTTGTGGATACATAATAGGTATATATATTTATGGGGTATATGAGATATTTTGTTACAGGCATGATAATCACATCATGAATAATGGGCTGTCCATCCCCTAAAGCATTTATCCTTTGTGTTACTAACAACACAATTATATCCTTTGAGCTACTTTAAAATGTACAATTAATTAATACTTGACTATAGTCACCCTGCTTTGATATCAAATATTAGGTCTTATTCATTCTTTCTATTTTTTTGTACCCATTAAACATCCTTGCCTCCCACCCAATCCCCCACTATACTTCCAGCTTCTGGTAACCATTATTCTGCTATCTTTCTCTCTGAGTTTAATTGTTTTTGACTTTTAGATCCCACAAGTAAATAAAAACATGGCAATGTTTTTCTTTCTATGCCTGGCTTATTTTACCTAACAAAAGAAGCTTCAGTTCCACACATGTTGTTGCAAATGACTGAATCTAATTCTTTTTTATGGCTGAATAGTAGTCCGTTGCGTATAAGTACCATACTTTTTTCCATTCATCTGTTTATGGACTCTTAGGTTGCTTCCAAATCTTGGCTATAGTGAACAGAACAGCAACAAAAATGGGAGTGCAGATATCTCTTCAATATACTGATTTCTTCTTGGTACACACCCAGCAGTAGGGTTACTGGATCATATGGTAGCTCTATTTTTAGTTTTTTTGAGGAACCACCAAACTGTTCTTCATAGTGGTTATGCTAATTTACATTCCCACTAACAGTGTATGAGGGTTCCCTTTTCTCCGCATCCTCGCCAGCATTTGTTATTGCCTGACTTTTGGATAAAAGCTGTTTTAACTGGGGTGAGATAATTTCTCACCGTAGCTTTCATTTCCATTTCTCTAATGATAAGTGATGCTGAACACCTCTTCATATGCCAGTTTGGAACCTGTATGTCTTCTTTTAAGAAATGTCTACTCAGATTCCTTGCCCACTTTTTAATCAGATCATTGGAATTTTCCTAAAGAGATGTTTGAGCTCCTTATATATTCTGGTTATTAATTCCTTCTCAGATGAGTAGTTTGCAAATGTTTTCTCACATTCTGCGGGCTGTCTCTTCACTTTGTTGATTGTTTTCTTGGCTGTGCAGAAGCTTTTTAACTTGAGAACCCATTGTGTGTTCTTGCTTTTGTTGCCTGTGCTTGTGGGGTTTTACTAAATAAATTTTTGCCCAATCTGCTTCCTGGAGAGTTAAGCCAGGATTTACTTGTAGAAATTTCATAGTTTGAGGTCTTAGTTTTAAGTCTTTAATCTATTTTGATTTGATTTTTGTATAAGGCAAGAGATAGGGGGCTAGTTTCATTCTTCAACATGTTACTATTTAGTTTTCCCTTCCCTAATATGTGTTCTTGGCACCATTGTTGAAAATGACTACTGTAGAGGTGTAGATTTGTTTGTGTGTTCTCAATCCTGTTCTATTGTTCTATGTACCTGTTTTTATTCCAGTACCATGCTGTTTTGGTTACTATAGCTCGGTAGTATAATTTGAAGAAAGGTAATATAATGCCTCCAGTTTTTTGTTTTTTCTCTTTGCTCAGGATGGCTTTGGTTATTTGGGGTCTTTTGTGGTTCCATATGAATTTTAGAAACTTTTTTTTTTTTAATTTCTGTGAAGAATGTCTTTGGTGTTTTGCAAAGAATTCCATTGAATATGTCAATTACTTTGAGTAGTGATATGGTTTGGGTTTGTGTTTCCACTCAAATCTCATGTCAGATTGTAATCTCCAATGTAGGAGGAGAGGTCTAGTCGGTGGTGATTGGATCATGGAGGCAGATTTCTCCCTTGTTGTTCTTGTGATAGTGAATTCTCATGAGATTTGGTTGCTTAAAATTGTGTAGCACCTCCCCCTTTTCTCTTACTCCTTCTCTAATCATTTAAGACATACCTGCTTTCCCTTATGCCATGATTGAAAGTTTCCTAAGGATTCCCAAGTCATGCTTCCTGTATAGCCTTCTTAACCATGAGCCAATTAAATCTCTTTTAACTATAAATTACCCAGTTTCAAGTATTTCTTTATAGCAGTGCAAGAACAGACTAATACAGGTAGTATGGACATTTTAACAATATTTCTTCTACCCATTTATAAACATGGAATATCTTCTCATTTTTATGTATCCTCTTCAATCTCTTTCATTAATGTTTTATAGTTTTTATTGTAGGGATCTTTCATTTCTTTGTTTACGTTAATTTCTTGATATGTAATTTTATTTGTGGCTATTGCAAGTAGGATTACTTGATTGATTTCTTTTTCAGATTGTTCACTGTCGACATATAAAAGTGATGGCAGTGAAGGTCCATCTGGAGCAGCTGCTGCAAAGATGCTGGGTGCAGCAGGGGAGGAGTGGCCAGGGCTGTCTGCTGACTGGGGATAGGCAGAAGTCCCACCCTCTTCCGAGCTGGAGGGGTGGGAGCCCCAATGTACCTGTCGCAGCTGTAGCCTCCCAGCCATGGCTATGAACCCAGGCATCTCTGCTCTCTCTGGAGCCTGGAAATCCCCCCTTACCTCTACAAGCTCAGAAGTGTCTGCTCCCACTGCCTGGCCTCTCTCTGCTCCTGGCACCCACTCTAATTTTGGAGCAAAGTTGTGGCCGAGTCCAGGTCAGTGTCACAACCTGGCCATGTGTGCATCTGCTCAGGGCAGCACTGACATGCCAGCCCTCTGCCACCTAGGCACCCTCTGGACTTTAGACCGTCTGGACTCCATAGACAGCAAGATAATGGTAGCAGAAGGCAAGGCAGACAGGCTCCTGGGTGAAAAGAGGCAGGTCCCTGGTGAAATCCCACTTTCAGGTCAGAGACTGCCTGAGGCCTGTGGGCCAGACTGCCTGTTCTGCGAACCAGAGTAAAAATTTGTGGTGCTTTTTCACGGACCATCACCCATGGACACACTTCTCCCGCCCTGAGGCCCATAAAAACCCCAGGCTTAGCCAGACTTGGGCAGATGATGGGAGGATCTGGCTGCAGGGACAAACTACCCACTATGGGTTTCCACTCTGCTGAGAGCTGAACAGATAATGGGACAATCGGCCTGCAGAAAGGAACTACCCACTGTGGGTCTCCTCTCTGCTGAAAGCTGAACACTCATTGGGATGCCCTGCCTGTGGAGAGGAGCTAGCCACTGTGAGTCTCCTTTCTACTGAGAATTAGACACTTGTCAGGATGACCTGCCTGCAGAGAGGAGCTATCCACTGTAGTTCTCCTCTGAGCTGTTCTGTAGCTGAATAAAACACCACTGTGTTGCTCACCCTCCACTTATCTGCATACCTCATTTTTTCCTGGACACAAATCAAGAACATGGCACCCACTGAGGGTGGGGCTGAAAGAGCTGAAACACAAAGAGGGCTGAAACATGCCCCTGACTCACCCAGTTGTGGGCAATGAGAGGGATAGAATTAAGGAGGAGAGAAAAGCTGCAGCACTTAGGGGAGCCCAGACCTAGGATCTCCCTGCGCCAGGGCTGTGACACCTTCTTTGAGGATCTGCAGTTCCTGGCATCTCCAAGCTTCCAGTCAGAAATGCATTCCCTAGAGCCAGCTGTGGAAGCTGATTGTGGTATGCCTGAGCCACCACAGCCTCACAGGGAGCTGCAGCCTGTGCCAGCACCTGGAATTGCCCACCCCACTGCAGCAGGCGTGCCTGAATGTACACAGTGACCAGACCCCATGCTCACTTGCTCACACACCCCCTCACCACTCTGCACCTTGCTCCCCTTTAACAGGCATGGGATCCAGGCTGGTAGTATGAGTGCAGCCTGGCAGACTAAGTAGGCAGAATGAGCCCAGCATGCCCAAGCAAATCTTGAGCAGGGACACTACCGCCCACAGAGGTTCTGGCTGGTGAAGTGACACCCCAAGCATCCTTTGACAAAAGTGTTATTGATTTTGGTATGTTGATTTTGTATCCCTCAACCTTAGTAAATTTATCAGTTCTAATAGTTTCCAGTGGAGTCTTTAGGGTTTTCCAAATATAAAATCATATGATCTGCAAACATAGATAATTTGACTTCCTTCCCAATTTGGAGGCTATTTATTTCTTTCTATTGTCTAATCGCTCTAGCTAGGATTTCCAGTACTATGCGAAACAAGAGTGGTTACAGTAGGCATGCTTGCCTTGTTTCAGATCTTAGAGAAAAGGCTTTCAGGTTTTCCCCATTCAGTATGGTACTAGCTGTGGGTCTGTTGTATGTGGCTTTTATTATGTTGTGGTATGTTTCTTCCATACCCAGGTTTTTGAGGTTTATTTTTTGGGGGGTCATGAACAATACTGAATTTTATTCAATGCTTTTTCAGCATTAATTGAAATGATCATACGGTTTTATTGTCCTTCATTCTGTTAATGTAATATAGCACATTGATTTATTTGCATATATTGAGCCATCCTTGCACCTCAGAGATAAATCTTACTTGGTCATGGTGGCTAATCTTTCTAATGTGTTATTCAATTTCATTTTCTAGTATTTCATTGAGGATTTTCACATGAATATTAATGAGAAATATTGGTGTGTTGTTTTCTATTATTGATATGTCTTTGGTTTTGGCATCAGGGTAATGTTGGCCTCATTTAATGAATTTGGAAGTATTCACTCCTCCTCTATTTTTCTGAATAGTTTAAATATCTTTGGTAATATTTCTTCTTTAATGTTTTGTAGAATTCAGCAATTAAACCATCAGGTTAGGGGCTCTTGTTTACTGAGAAACTTTTTATTACAGCTTCAAACTCGTTTCTTGTTTTTGCTCAGGTTTTGGATTTCTTTATGATTCAGTGTTGGTATGTTGTAGATGTCTAGGAATTTTTCCATTTCCTCTAGATTTTCCAATTTATTGGCATATGGTTGTTCAGAGTAGCCTCTAGTGATCCTTTGGATTTCTGTGGTATCATTTGTAATGTCTCCTTTTTCATTTCTAATTTCACAGAATACACATCCTGCAGCCATTGGATGACCTTTTCTGTAAATACTCATTAGGTCCATTTGGTCTATAATGCAGATAAAGTTCAATGTTTCTTTGTTGATTCCCTGTCTGATGATCTGTCTAATGCTGAAAGTTAAATGTTGAAGTCTCCATGTCTTATCATATTGAAACCTCTCTCTCTTTAGCTCTAATAATATTTGCTTTAAATATCTCAGTGCTCCAGTGTTAGATACATGTACATTTCCTATTGATATATCCTCTTAATGAATTGATTCTGTTATCATTAATAATAACTTTCTTTGTGTCTTCTTACACTTTTTATCTTAAAGTTTATTTTATCTAATATAAATTTAGCTATTCCTGCTATTTTATGGTTTACATTTGTATGGAATATCTTTTTCCATCTCTTTATTTTTAGTCTATATGTGTCTTTATAGGTGAATTGTGTGTCTTATAGGCCACAGACGGTTGGGCCTTGTTTTTTTTTCTGTTCATACAACTAACCTATGTCTTTTGATTGAAGTATTTAGTTCATTTACATTCAACGTTATTATTGAAAATATGAACTTACTCCTGCTATTTTATTATTTGTTTCCCAGTTGTTTTGTCATATTCTTTTCCTTATTTTCAATCTTCCTTTTTGTGAAGGAGACTTTCTCTTGTGATATGTTTAATTTTCTTACTTTTTATTCTTTGTATGCATTGTGTATACCTTTTTTTTAATTCGAGGTCACCAAGAGTTTTGTAAATAGTATCTTGTAACCCATTATTTTAAATTGATGACAACTTAATACTGCTTGCATAAGCGAACAAAGAAAACAACTAATAAAAACTCTACATTTCAAGTTCAACCTCCCTTTTTAAAATTTTGTGTTGTTATTATTTATATTTTATTATACTTGTTATGTTTTAAAATGTTTTGTCATTTTTTAAGAAGTTTATCTTTTAGTCTTCCTACTCAAGATATGAGTAATTTACACACCACAGTTATAGTATTATAGTACTCTGTGTTTTCCTCTGTACTTACTATGAGTTTTGTACTTTCAGATGATTTCTTTTTGCTCATTAGTGTCCTTTTCCTTCAGATTGAAGAACTTCCTTCAGTATTTCTGCATGGCCACTACTGATATTCACTCAAGGACCATGGGCTATTCAGTCAGCTTGTGATGAATGCTGCTAGCCCTGAATCTCTCCTTTCAGGGCAGTGGACTCTCTTCTGGTCCAGGGCAGCTACACAAATGCCACCCAGGATCCAAGGTCTGCAACTGGGGACTCTAGGAGTCCGCTTGGTGCTCTACTCCCCTGAGGCCAAGCTGGTACCCAAGGTGCAAGACAAAGTGTCCTTTATTCTTCCCTCTCTTTTCATCCCCACAGCTATCACAGCTAGCTATGTGCTGGGTCACACCTGAAGCTAGCATGGGTCTGAGTCTCACCCAAGACCCATGGCAAGCACTTCCTGGCTATGACTGCTGGTTATTCAAACCCGAAGAGCTCTTTAGTCAGGAGGTAATGAATTTTGACAGGACTGAGTCCTTCCCTTTAAGGCAACAGATTCTCTTCTGGCCCAGGGATCAGGGGGTGTTTAGAAATGTTGTTTGAGAGCTAGGTCCTGGAATGGAGGCCTCAGCGCTCTGCCTGGTGCCCTATTCTACTGTGGCTGAGCTGGTAACAAAGTTGCAAGACAAAGTCCTCTTTACTCTTCTCTCTCCTCTTCTCAAACAGAGGGAAGAAGTCTCTTCCAGAGCTGTGAGCTGTGCTGCCTGGGGTTGAAAGACGGGTGATGCAAGCACTCCCTAGGCAGCCCCTGATTGTACCTCACTAGGTGGTGTGCATCCTAAGTCCACTGGTTGTAAGCTCAGCATAACACCAGGACTTGCCCAGAAATTGCACCCCTCATGGCCTAGACTGCCTTTCAAGTTGATTTAGGACACCTAAGAACTTTAGCCCATGGTGGTGGGGCTTGCCAGAACTCAAGTTCTCACTGCCAGATGGACAATTTGCCTCTAGCTAGGGCTAGTTCAAATGCTCCCTCCATGGGCAGTGGCTGAATTCTGCCCTGGTTGCTGTATGATGTGACAGGGCAGCACTGAGTTCCAATGCAAATTCCCTCAGTTGCTGTATTCTTCATACACCAAGTGCACAGACTGACTCTCCACACCATGTGGCTGTGGCTAGGATGTGTGGGAGGGGTGGTTTAGGCCATTAAATATTGATTTATGTATCATCCTCAGAGCCTCTTTTATTAATATGATGTTAAAATCAGGTACTGTGATTGCTTACCTGATTTTTGATTCTTACGCCGGTGCTTTATTTTTGGATAGTTGTTCACATATTTTCATTATTAATCCATGTCAGATGGATAATTTGGAAATATTTTCTCCCATTCTATGGGTTGTCTCTTCACTTAATTGATGTGGAGAAGCTTTTTAACTTTACGTGATCCTATTGGTCCATTTTTGAGTGGGTTGCCTGTTCTTGTAGTGTATTATTAAAGAAATCTTTACCCAGTCCAATGTCCTGGAGAGTTTCCATGAGGTTTTCTTATAGTAGTTTTATAGTTAGAAGTATTAGATTTAATTCTCTATTCCATTTTGATATGAATTTTGGATATGGAAGGAAATAAGGGTCTAGTTTTATTCTTCTGAATATTGATGTCCAGTTATTCCACCAAAATTTATTGAAAATACTGTCCTTTTCACAATGTAAGTTCTTGACACCTTCATGGAAAATGAGCTCACTGTAGATGTATGGATGTGTTTCTGTGTTATATATTCTATTCCCTTTGTCTACTTGTCTGGTATTATACCAGTATCATGCTGTTTGGGTACTATAGTGCTGTAGTACAATTTGAAGAAAGCTAATGTGATTTCTTCAAATTTGTTGTTTTTACTTAGGATAGCTTTGGCTGTACTCATTGTTACTGCAGTTAGATATATGTTAGTCTAGTTAATAGTTCTTACAATTCATTGAGGTTCTGTTTCTTTTTTTAATTTTCAGTTTGATTCTACTTTTATTTCAAATTCCATTTTTCTTCAAGTTCATATTCTTACTTTTGACATCAACAGTCTGCTGTTAAGCACATGCATTTTTTTAAATTTCAAGTATTATTTTCACTTTTAGATTTTCCATTTTTTCATAGGTATAGTTTTTTATCTTCTGAGATATTCTGTTTATTAAGGTATTGTTTTATTTTAAGTCCTTAGGTACATTTATAATATTTGCTTTGTATTATTTTTCTATAACTGTGTAACAAATTACCACAAACTTAGCTAATTAAAATAACATCCATTTGTTAGCTCCATTTGGTAAGAACACTATATTGATTTCTTTGCTTAGGATCTCACAAAGCTAACATTAAAGTGTCAGTCACGGGGCTCTTGTCCATATGCCATGGGAAAGAAATCCCTTCCAAGTTCATTTTTGGTTTTAGCAGAATTAGTTTATTTCCAGTTGTGGGACTGACCTACCCATTGTCTTTCTATCTCTTAGACTGTGGTATTTTCAACTTCTAGACATCCTCCTCAGATCATGGATATTCCTTTCTAGTCTTTTACATGTAGCCCCTCTATCTTGAAAACCAGAACTGGTATGTAAAATCTTTCTTGTGCTTCAAATCACTCTGCTACCATCCAGGAAGACTATCCACTTCTAAAGGGCTAATTTGCTTAGATTAGCTCAACTTGGCTAAACTCTCTTTTGTCTAAATCAAAATCAATTGATTAGTTATTAACCAAGAATATCCCAAAAATGAGAATCAATAGAACATACATGCATATGAAGAGATATGTTATAAGGAATTGGCTCACATAATTATGGAGGCTGGTGAGTCCAAATCTGCAATATAGGCCAGTAGGCTTCAGACCCAGTAGGGCTGATGAGGCATTGCCAAT
Source organism: Theropithecus gelada (assembly GCF_003255815.1). Lineage (NCBI taxonomy): Eukaryota > Metazoa > Chordata > Mammalia > Primates > Cercopithecidae > Theropithecus > Theropithecus gelada. Next base: position 24,560,706 of record NC_037673.1, on the reverse strand, counting down.
CTGAAGACCAGACAGACTGGAGACCTAGGAGAACCTATGGTGCATTTACAATCTGAAGGCCCAGCAGGTTGGGGACACAGGAAAGCTGATGGTATAGATAAAGTCTGAAGACAGTATGCTGGAGAATTTCCCCTTGCTTGTGGAGGCCTGTTTGTTGTTTTATTCAGGCCTTCAATTGACTCAATCAGGCCCACTCACATTATGGTGGGCAATCAACTTACTCAAATTTAATTAATTTAAATGTTACCATCATCCATAAACACCTTCCAATTTGATACATAAAATTAACCTTCACAACTATAGATCTTAATTATATCTGCTAAATTTCTTTTGCAATGTTATATGCCATAATCTTTGGTGTGATATCTCTTCATATTATAATCCCCAGGATTAAGACAGTGAATCTTGATGGGCTATTTTAGGATATTGCTTACGACTTATTTAAAGTTCTTGTCTGTTAATTCTAACATCCATGTCATCTAAATTTCAACTAATATTGACTGCTTTTTCTTTTGACTTTTGATTACATATTTGTTACTTTACGTATTAGTTTATTCTCTCAGTTCTATAAAGAAATACTGGAGATTAGATAATTTACAAAGAAAAGAGGTTTAATTATCTCACAGTTCTGCAGTACCAAGTAGGAAACTTGCCCTCATGATCCAATTACCTCACATCAGGACCCACCTAGAATATTGGAGATTGCAATACAACATGAGATTTGGGCAAGAATACAGATCTATATCATATCATATCGCATTGCATCGCATCGCATTGCATAGCATAGCATAGCATAGCATTCTGCTCTTGGCCTCTCCCAAACCTTATGTCTTTCTCACATTGTAAAATTCAGTCATACCTTCCCAACAGTCCCTCAATGCCCTCTCCTATTCCAGCATTAACTCAAAGGTCCAAACTCCAAAGTCTCATCTGAGACAAGGCAAGTCCCTTCCACCTATGAGCCTGTAAAATAAGAAACAGATTATTTACTTTCAAGATACAATGGGTATGTATGCATTGGGTATATATTCACATTGAAAAATGGAGGTATTGATCCAAAAAAAGAGACTACAGGCTCCAAGCAAGGCAGTCATTAAAAATCTTAAAGCTCCAAATTAATCTCTTTTGCCTCCATTTCTCACATCCATGGCACACTGAGGCAAGAGGTGGGCTCCCAAGGTCTTGAGAAGTCCCACCTCTGTGACTTTGTAGGGTTCAGTTCCCATGGCTGCTTTCAAGAACTGTCAGTGGAGACTCTGTGTGGGGGCTCAAACCTCACATTTGCCCTCTGCGTTGCCCTAGTAGAGTTTCTCCATGAGGGCTCCATTCCTGAGCAGGCTTCTGCTTGGACATCCAGGCTTTTTTGTACATCCTCTGAAATCTAAGCAAAGGCTCCCACACTTCAACTCTTGAATTCTGTTCACCTGCAGGCTTAAGAGCACATGGAAACCACCAGGCATTATGGTTTGTGCCCTCTGAAGCAGTGATCCAAGCTGTACCCAGGCCCCATGAGCCACAACTGGAGCTGGAGCAGCTGGGATGTCAGGAGCAGTCTCCTGAGGCTGTGCAAGGCAGTGGAGCTCTGGGCCTGGCCAAGGAAACCATTCCATCCTCCTACAACTCCAGGCCTGTGACTAGAGAATTTGTCCCAGAGGTCTCTGAAATGCCTTCAAGGCCTTTTTTCTATTGTGTAGGCTATCAGCATTTGCCTTCCTTTTAGTTATGCAAATTTCTACAGCCCCCTTGAATTTCTCCCCTTAAATTGGGCTTTTGTTTCCTACCATATGGCCAGGGTGTAAATTTTCTAAACTTTTATGCTCTATTTCTCTTTTAAATAATAAGTTCCAGTTTTAGGTCATTTATTTGCTCACACATATTAGTGTAGGTTGTTAGCATCAGTCATGCCACATCTTGAACACTTTGCTGCTTAGGACTTCCTTCCACCAGACATCCTAAATTGTTCTAAGTTCCACAGATCCTTAGGACATTGGTAGAATGTTGCCAAGTTATTTGCTAAAGCATAGCAAAAGTAAAGTAACCTTTACTCCAGATCCCAAAAGGTTTCTCATTTCTATCTGTGACCTCCTTAGCCTAAACATCATTGTTCATGTAACAATAAGCATTTTGGTCACAATTTAAGCGGTCTCTAGAATGTTTCAAAATTTTCCATCATCTCTCTCCTTAGGTCTCCAAATTCTTCCATCGTTAGCCCGTTAACCAGCTCCAAAGCTACTTCTACATGTTCAGGTATCTACAGCAATGCCCTGATCCTTGGTACCAATTTTCTGTGTTAATTCATTCTTGCATTGCTATAAAGAAACACCAGAGCTGTGTAATTTATAAGAAAAGAGGTGTAATTGGCTCATGCTTCTGCAGACTGTACAAGAAGCATGGCAGCATTTGCTTCTGGGGTGGCTAGGGAGCTTTTACTCATGGTAGAAGGCAAAGCAGGGGCAAGCATCTTATATGGTGGAAGTAGGAGGAAGAGAGAGAGGAGGTGACACACACTTTTAAATAACCAGATCTCATGAGATCTCATTCACTGTGATGAGAACAGCACCAAGGGGAAAACCTGCCCCCATGATCCAATCACCTCTCACCAGGGCCTAACCTCCAACACAAGGGGATTATGATTTGACATGAGATTTGGGTGAAGACGTAGATCCAAACGATATCACTTTAGTTACATTTTATTATAAACTGAATAGTTCATATGGTACATTGAGGAGACTGAATTCTGTTATCTTCTTCAGAAATGTTTATCTTTGTTCCAGTATGAGAATAAATTATTGAATATAATTGTAATGTTAAATGAAGTTTGATGTTATGCTTTTTTGTCCAGGGAAACTCTTTTAATCCTGTAATATCATAACAATTTTAAGGTGTGGGTATTTTAAGTTCTCAGTGATAAACTTTAAATGTTTGCCAAGTCCCTTCTAATGTTTTGGGAAAGAAACTTTGCATGAGCCTATTTTTAAGATGCTAATAAAAACATATCAGAGACTGGGTAATTTATAAAGGAAAGAGGTTTAATTGACTCACAGCTCAGGTTCAATTGACTCACAATCACAGCAGAAGGGGAAGCAAACACATCCTTCCTCACAGGGTGGCAGAAGAGAAGTGTTGAGCAAAAGGGGGAAAAGCCACTTATAAAACCATGAGATTTCATGAGAACTCAATTACTATGATAACAAAAGTAGTATGGGGGTAACTGTCCTCATGATTCGATTACCTCCCACCAGGTCCCTGCCACAGCAGATGGGAATTAAGGGAACTTCTATTCAAGATGAAATTTGGGTGGGGACACAGTCAAACCATATTATTCTGCCTCTGGTTTCTCCAAAATCTCATGTTCTCACATTTTAGGCCACAATAATGCCTGCCCAACAGTACCCCAAAGTCTTAACTCATTCTAGCATTAACCAAAAAGTCCAAGACCAAAGTGTCACCTACAACAAGGCAAGTCCCTTCCCCCTATGGGCCTGTAAAATCAGATGCAAGTTAGCTACTTCCTAGATACAATGGGAATACAGGCATTGGGTAAATACACCTGTTCCAAATGGGAACAACTGGCCAAAACAAAGGGGCTACAGTCCCCATGTTAAGTCCAAAATTCAATAGAGCAATCCTTAAATCTTAAAGTTCCAAAATGATCTCCTTTGGCTCCATGTCTCACATCCAGGGCATGCTGATGAAATAGGTGGGCTCCCACTGCCTTTGGCAGATCCTCTGGCTTTGCATGATAGAGTTCCCTTCTGACTGCTTTCACAGCTAACACTGAGAGCTTGTGGCTTTTCCAGGTGCATGGTGCAAGCAGTTGCTGGATCTACCATTCTGGAGTCTGAAGGACAGTGACCCTTCTCACAGCTCCTCTAGGCAGTGCCCCAGTGGGGACTCTGTGGAGGGTTCTGATGTTACTTTTCCCTTCCTCACTGCCCTAGTAGAATTTCTCCATGAGGGCTCTGCCTCTGCAGCAGATTTCTGCCTGGACATCCAGTCATTTTCATATATCGTCTGAAATCTAGGCAGAGGTTTCCAAACCTCAATTCTTGACTTCTGTGCACCCACAGGCCCAATAACACGTGAAAGCTACCAAATTGTGGGGCTTGCACCCTCTGAAGCAACAACTTGAGCTGTCTATTGGCCCCCTTAGCCATGACTGGAGCTGAAGCACCTGGGATGCAGGGCATGATGTCCTGAGGCTGCACAGAGAAAGGGGGCCCTGGACAAGGACCTGAAAACATTTTTCCTTGAAAGACCTCCAGGCCTTTGAAGGGAAGGTTGCCAAGTGAAGGTTTCTGACATGCCCTGGAGACATTTTTCCCATTGTCTTGGTGATTGATATTCGGCTTCTCCTATGCAAATTTTTGCAGCAGGCTTGAATTTCTCCCCAGAAAATGGGTTTTTCTTTTCAAAAATTTCCAAGGTTTTTAAGCATTTTTCTTGAATGCTTTGCCACTTAGAAATTTCTTCCACCAGATACCCTAAATTATGTCTCTCAAGTTCAAAGTTCTACAGATCTCTACAGCAGGAGCGATATGCTGTCAGTCTTTTTGAGAAAACATAGCAGGAATCACCTTTATTCTAGTTCCCAACAAGTCCATCTACAACTGAGACCACCTCAGCCTGGAATTCACTGTCCATAGTATTATTGTATTTTGGTCAAAGTCATTCAGCAAGTCTCTAGGAACTTCCAAACTTTCCCATGTTAGATGATTACCACCCACTAGGTTCCTCCCATGACAAATGGGGATTATAGGAACTACAATTCAAGATGAGATTTCAGTGGGTGCCCAGCAAAACCATGTCAAGCTTCACACTCTTTTTGTCTCACAGCTCAGCTCTCTTAGCCTTACAATGATTACTTTCTGGTGGGATCTTTTGTCTCCTTTTTTAAAAGTTTTATTTTTGTAGATTTGGGGGGTACAAGTGCCATTTTGTTACATAAATATATTGTAGTGGTGAAGTCTGGGCTTTTAGTGTAACCGTCACACGAATACACCCGAATAGTGTTGAAGTGCAGTCAGAGTTCACTGAAGGATTTAAAGCGACTTGTATGCAAGTTTTAGAATTGTCTCCTGTGGGTCGCTACCTTCTTTTCAGTATTTCCTTCTTCAATTTCCAGTGACTCTGGTAGCCCAGAACTCTTCTTTAACACCCTAAATTAATATGGTGGGATCTTTCTGCTTGATTTTTAGCCAACTTAGGCCTCATTGACATGGCATTTCAATCAGGTTAAAACATTTTAAGAATGTATTTCACTTAGTGTGCCTCCCTTTTTTTCAAGGGTTGCATTTGCACAGAATTTTATGTTGTGGTTTTCCTTCCAGTGCTTTTATTCAAGTGACTTTCTGATGGTTTTTCTTCAAAGAGTTGAGGATAATGTTTTTTTTTTTCATTTATTTAATTTTACATTTTGTCCAGAGGTTATTATTTATCCTTATGAGCAGATTTTTCTGATACCAGCTGATACTGAACTATGTTGCTACTATTAAACCAGATCTTCCTACTGAAATTTATTTAAAATGTTAACAAATATTTTGATGACACTAATAACAATAATAATTTGATTGTAGTAGGTCTTCAAATTTAGGTATTTATTTTGAATTCATTTAATTTTATATATAAATTTTACTCTCAAACATTTATATGTTAACAGATATGCATGCTTATGTACACAAACATCTGTACCCCTCCACAAACACACACACAACGCATACATACACACTGACACACACGCACATTTTTAGTAGAAATGAAATTTCTTCCAACTAAATTTTAAGGAGGCATTATATACCCTTTAATTTGCACTATTCCAAATAACTACAAGTGGTATTTGCCCAAGCACACATACTAATCTATCCAAATTATTTATTCCTTTAAGATCAAAGTCAATTTCTATCTTCCAAATAAAGAATTCTTCAACGACTGTTAACACTCACTGATATTTAAAACATGATTTAGCACTACTTTTCATACTGACTTGGCTTTCTCACTTTTTGAGTCATATATATTACTCATGCCATCTCAACTTGAGAGCAAACTTCTTCAAGATAAGTACAAAGTTTAAGGCTATTTTTTAAATAGTTCATAGTGGTAACGAAAGAGCTTAAGTTCTATACTCAAATAGAAATAAATTGCAGTTCTGACATAATGCTTGGCTGTGTTACTTTGACTCATTTAAAAAAATTTCTAGTCTCAGTTTCTCTCTCTGGAAAATGTAACTGAACATGTTCCGTAGTTCATAAGTTGTTTTATCAATGTCTTTATTTTTTTTCTCTGGGATAATATTTTAATGTTGTAAACATATTTGGTTTTCAAAAATTTTGCTAGTGTAGCAATAATTCTATTATATTACTCCCAGTGTACTCTGGCTACGTACTAAAAGTGAATTTAATCTGCGTGTTTCTGTTTATTGCAACACCTTCAACGACAAAAATTTAACATTTCTGGAATACTAATCCTATATGATACAAGTTGTGCATCCTTTATCCAAAATGCTTGGAACCAAAAATGTTTTACGTTTCTAATTTTTTTAAAAGCTTGGAATATTTACACATACATAATGAACTATTTTGAGGATGAGACCCAAGTCTAAACACAAAATTTATTTGTGTTTCATATACAACTTATACAGGTAGCCTAAAGGTAATTTTAATTTTCCCTTGGGGATGCTGAATAAACTGTGTGTTATACATTTGTTTTGATTGTGACCTGTCACATGAGGTCAGGTGTGGAATTTTCCCCTTGTGGTGCCATATCAGTGCTCAAAACTTTCAGATTTTTGAAGCATTGTGGATTTCAGATTTTCTCTTTTTTTTTTGAGACAGAGTTTCACTCTAGTTGCCCAGACTGGAGTGCAATGGCACAATCTCAGCTCACCACAACATCCGCCTCCTGGGTTCAAGCAATTTCCTGACTCAACCTCCCCAGTAGCTGGGATTACAGGTATGCGCCACTATGCCTGGCTAATTTTGTATTTTTAGTAGAGATGGGGTTTCTCCATGTTGGACAGGCTGGTATCGAACCCCTGATCTCAGGTGATCTGCCCACCTTGACTCCCACAGTGCTGGGATTACAGGTGTGAGCCACCACCTGGCTCAGATTTTCAAATTAAGGATGTGTAACCTGTACATCATTGATATTCGTAATAAAGATTGCATAGATATTTTAAGACATGCAAAAGGTATCAGATTGAGTACACCACTATGGCTAAAAAATTCAATGCGAAATGAGTAGGCTGGTGAGAAATTGAATTTCCAAAACTTCAAATTTAATTTGAAATGATAACAGGCTTTATCAGTTTTGTGCTTTGCTTCAACTATCTGGATGAAATGCCTGTCTTCTACTAAACAGAAGAGTTAGCATTGGAAAATATAGAAATTTTCCCTTGGGGAAAAATTAAAACCAAAGCTTTTTTTCCAAAAATTAATTATTATACAAACCTTCTAAACTGTGGATCCTTGAAATAATTATGATAATTAGATTATGATCAAAGATAAATGGGATGGTGCTTTATTTAGTTTACCGTAATAAATACACTTATATAGTACACATTCTCGCCCTAGACACTGACTTTCCCAGCATCTGAAAACTGTGAAATAATTTGTACAAACACCATATTAAATTCAGCCTATGATTTAGATTAGAAGTTGAAAATATTCATTTGATTTAGTTAAGTTGTCATCATATCCTCTGTATTTTACCATATCTTTCTCTTCGCAGCAGCCATCTTCTGATCTTTTTTAGGTGAAAACAAATCTGGAGAAATTTGTAGGCCATATCTTGATGATTATGGAAAGAAAAAACACAGATTTTTTTAAAGGACGTGTTTGTGATTATTGTAATAGGATAATGAAATTACATTTTTGTAATTGGTGAATATTTAACTATATGAATTCTAACCAAACACAGAGGTTTACATAAATTCAGAATATAACTAAATAAAAAATGGAAGGAGAAACACTAGGTTTTGATCAATGCACTTTTAATTGCTAAAATACATATTAGGAATAAGTGATAGAATTAAGACAAGCTTTAATTTGAAGTTGCTAAATGTAGAAACTTTTCTTTTCTGTATTTTCTTTTTAATCCCCAGGGGAAAAACTGTATTTTGTATCTGAATATGAAAAAATTGGCTGGTTTTATTTGTCTTTTTAGGTTTTGTTTTAAATTTTTTTTTTTACTTCCTATAAACTAATAGTTCCTCTGTTTTTCTGAAGAGGAAGAGAAAGATGACTATAAATATTATTTTCATCTGTTAAGTTACTGAGGCAAGCTTCATGATACTATGGTATAGGTGGGAAATCACGTATTAAAATGTCATTTTCCCTTTTGCTATTATTCTATGGATTATATATAGCTAAATTTACATTTGAAAAAATTTTTTAAAATGTTGCTGCTGTTAACAATAGAAAAAAATAAGGGATTTAAATAATTTACAATTTAAATATTGTAATTATTTAAATCTCATTGCACATCTGCTGAGTCTTTAATCCTTGGTTCTGTAATACAGGTAATTTTCATGTTTGGTGTATGGTGAAAATGGAGTTACATAGTTTCCTTTTATATCAATTAACTACCTTGTTCTTTTGTATAAATTATGTCATTTAATTATCAAAACCTAGCTATGAAGTAGGAACTATTTTTATCCCATCTTGCAGAGAAGAAAAATGAGTTGCAGAGAGACTTCCACAACTAGTTGATGGCAAAGCCTGTATTTGGAGTCTGGAATTTTGACTGCAGGATCCAATCTTTTATCCATTGTGTTATTCTTCCTAATACTTAATGGGTCTTTCACAGAAAAAAACAACTCAAAAAATGAGCATATTGCTAAGCATGAACAGGCAAAAAGCTGAATGTCAAAATGGCCATGATGTGTGGTGTTGAAGAATATCTTGTTTTTCTGCTCTATTACAGTTAAAGATACTCCTTTGCTGCTGAAGTGATCAAAGGAAAATCAAGACTGTTATTCGATTCTTTCTCAGGGTATATGTGTGCCTAAAACTGCCAATCACTAGTGTAGATAGATACATGGATAATTTTTTTGAACTTGGAATGGCCCAAGTTAAGATGAAAAGACAAACATATACAGTTTACATAATGAATAAGAAAAAAGAAAAGAAGAATACATTATTAGTACTATCAGCTAAAGGATTTGGAAGATATTTTTGGGTAGAGGTAGGTTGAAAGGGTCATGAGTGCATATGAGAGAAGCTACAGAAAATGTAGGCAGTTCATAAAAAGGAGATAAAATGTAATTTAATAAATATTTCTGCAAATTATGAATTTTGATACATACAGTTGTCTCTTAGTATCTGTGGGTTTTTTTTTTTTTTCAGAACTCCCTTGTATACCAAAAGTTGGGGATACTCAAGTCTCTTAAATAAAATAACGTAGTATTTGAATGTAACCTACACACATTCTCCTCTATATTTTAAATAATCTCTAGATTACTTACGATTTCTACGACATGCCTAAATCATTTTATTCATGTGAATTCAATGCAGTACTCTGTGTGCAGTAAATTCAAGTCTTGCTTTTTGAAACTTTGTTGATATTTTTATGAATGATTTTAATCCAGGGTTGGTGAATCCATGATACAGAACCCACAGATATGGAATGCTGACTGTATATGTAGAAAACTAGGGTTCATAAGTTATTTTAGCTCTTATAAATGTACTCTCTGATTTTAACCTACATGGGGAACACACAGACACACAACCACACACACAAATGCTCACACATACACCCACACGTTGAGAGTCAGATATGATTGTCTTTACTCTCAAAAACTTTTATTTCTGTTTTAAAACAACACTGTAGCATACATCTTAGTGTATTCTAAATACAAATCCCATTCTACATGACATTACTGACTGTATTAGTCCATTTTGCGTTGCTATAAAGAAATGTCTGAAACTGGATAGTTTATAAAGAGAAGAGGTTTATTTTGGCTCACAGTCTGCAGACTGTACAAGTGTGATGCTAGCATCCACTTCTGGTGAGGGCTGAGGGAACTTACAATCATGGTAGAAGGTAAAGGGGGAGCAGGCATGCCACGTGGTGAGAACGGGAGCAAGAACGAGAGGAGGAACTTCCAGGCTCTTTTAAACAACCAGCCCTCATGTGAATGAATGGGGTGAAAATTCACTTATTACCATGGGAAAGGCACCAAGCCATTCATGAGAGATCCACCCCCATAACCCAAACACCTTCTACCAGGCCCCACCTTCAACACTGGGGATCACATTTTAACATGAGATTTGGAAAGGATGAGCATCCAAACTATATCACTGACCAATGTTGATTTAATGTGTTGTTAAATATACTGAGGATAGAGTTCTCTTACTACATGAGAGCATTCCTCATCCAAAATCCCATTTGACATCTACTTCAGACCAGCTCAGTCTAGGGAGCCTTCCTCCAGGGAGGTTTAAATGGGCCCCTACCTCCACATTTTTTTTTGTTCTTGCAGAACCATCTAGCTAATGCTCTTCTTTTTTAGTCCTGCGTCCCAGCTGAACCACTAAATGGGAAGCCTCACTAAGTTCTCTTATAATGATAACCATCCAACCAAATTAGCTCCTTCCTTGGAAGCAAAATAACTACAAACTATTTTTTAAAATTACATGTGGTCATATTAATAAATAATCATAAATTAATACATAAATAATTATACACACAAATTAGTTTTCAAGGAAATACATGTATATATAGTATTTATTAATAGAAATAATTTCATTTTAAGTATTTCAAGGCTTTTCCACATGAGAACTCGAAGAAACAAAGTTTTGTAGCTATCTTTTGATTAAATAGTTGATTTTATTGAAAGGGAATACTTAACATTTCAAATAGATCTACATGTCCTTCAGAACATGAAACAAATCTAAAATTATTCTTAAAACTAATAATAATTCATTTTCAAAAACTAAAGCTATGTTTGATTTACTGGTAGCTAATATTTATAGTCATTTTAAAAATCAGAAATAAAAAAAAACTATGTGTATTTTCAAAGATAATATGCTAGTTTTTGTTTTCAAGGCTTTTCGAAATAAAAATGATTTTTTTGTTGTTTGATTGAGCCACTGTTGTTGTGTCACTGAGGCTGCAGTGCAGTGGCATAATCTTGGCTTACTATAACCTTCACCTCCCGGTTCAAGGGAATGTCATGCCTCAGTCTTCTGAGTAGCTGGGGCTACAGGTGCGCATCACCAGGCCTGACTAATTTTTGTACTTTTAGTAATAACAGGGTCTCAGCATGTTGGCCAGGCTTGCCTTGAACTTTTGGCCTCAAGTGATCTGCCCGCCTTGGCCTCCCAAAGTGCTGGAATTACAGGCATGAGCCATCAAACCTGGCTAAAAATGATGACATTTTTCAGTAAGCCAAAATAATAGAAAGGTGTTACCACATTCCATTGAACCCATTGATTTTCAGAAAATCTGGGCCAAATTAGCAAGCACATGATGAAAGCAACACTGTTTTACATTATTTAGGAAGATTAGTTGGTTCATTCCAAGAAAATTCTAAAAAATTTCAAATACATTTTTAGTTTATTGGAATATTTAAGTGTTAATAGTATCTACTGAAAGTAATGCTGAAAGAAACAGGATTGTTTTCCCCTCCATTTTGCACATGAGAAAATGGAGGTGGAAAGAGTTTAAGTCACTCATCCCATGTCACACAGCCACTGCGTGACAACACAATAATCTTAATACGAGTACTACTGCACACATTCTCTAATGTAAAATATGACAAAATATTTTATCTGTTTTTCCATTAGCAAGATAAATTCTAGTAACCACCATTATATCACTTGCATTGCCACCAAGATGAGGGGGGAAAAGAGAAAAACATACATGACTGTGCCATTTGAGCTCAGCAAATATACTGAGATGAATATATTTCCTCTGAAATAAATATGTCTCAGTTTAAGCACTATCAATTAAGCACCAAAGACACATATAAATATTTCATTTGCAGTATACCTTTCTAAATGAAGCCATGCCTGTTTCTCTGACTAGATCCAGTGTCTATATTAAATCAAAATTTGCTTAACTCAGGACTAAAAAAATCAATGGATTTTTTAACAAAAGCCATCAAAAATACTATTTAGGATTTTAAAAACAAGTTGACTTCATTTAAAAAGAAATTTAAGTAGTTTTGTTGATACAGCCACAGATAACAAAGCTGGTATTTTTAAAGCAGCGAAACACAGCTCTATATTGCATAAAATTTTATATATACTGTGTTACTTTATATTTTCTCTTTCATTCCCCTAAAAATGTCATTGACGGAGTGAGTGATTATTTGGCAGTTTCACATTTATAATTGACCAGTAGTGAAAATGTAAATGAGAGGAAAAAATAAAAGATATTGTCAGATGGTGTTCAATTTATAGCTGAATATTGTCATATAATGTTCTATAATTGAAACAATATTTGCAAGAAATGATCTTAGAAGAAATTCTTCCTGAAGGCATGCATATGGAGCATTACTCAAACTGCCTGTGTTGGAATTTTATTGGAAACAAATTATTTTAAGATTTTTATTAATATTAACACTTCAGAACTACAAAAGTACTTTCATATTGGTAATAACGTTGAGTAGACAAAATGTCTGGTAATAACTCTGTGCTTGAATATAGTTCTGCTATAAGAATATGATACTGAGCCGGGCGCGGTGGCTCATGCCTGTAATCCCAGCACCTTGGGACACCGAGGCGGGCGGATTACTTGAGGTCAGGAGTTCAAGACCACCCTGGCCATTATGGCAAACCCCCGTCTCTACTAAAAATACAAATATTAGCTGGGTGTGGTGGCTCATGCCTGTAATCCCAACTACTTGGGAGGCTGAAGAGGAGAATCACTTGAACCCAGGAGGCAGAGCCTGCAGTGAGCCGAGAGCATGCCACTGCACTCCCCTGGGGGACAGAGCGAGACACAGTGTCAAAAAAAATAAAAATAAAAATAAAAAAGAGTATGACACTGAATAGAAGTTTTGTGTAAGTCTCCTTAATTCTTAACTCTGTGTTGATTTTTAAAGTGGCAACATAAGCAAAATAAACAAACAAAAGCAAACATCCCAAGCCTTTAAAGTTTGGGCTAATCATCTCCTGAAGGCCTTCATTTACCTCCTAAGGTCATTCAGTACCACACGTTAGAAACTTCCAGAACTTAGATTTGGGGAGAGAGAGGAGAAGGCTCGTAAATGATTTCTTAGGGATAGGGAAGCAATGAAAGTAAAGGAACTGAAACAAAAACCTTCCGCTGGTTTCGAGTTTACAGATGAAAAATAAAGGTTACTGGCCTCCTAAAGTCCTCATTTGCTTTTGTTGTTGTTGTATGTTTGTTCTTTGAAATATGTATATTACCTTAAACTAAAACTCTGCATTATTTTAGCTCCTAATGCACTTATTATTCTGTGCTCTACTGTGCTTTTTGTAGATAAGGAGATAAAAATTTCTTTTGGGAATTGAATTGTATACTGGACAAAAAAGACAAATATTTTAGAATTCTAGTTTAGGGAAAAATTATTGTGATGAAAGCTTCTTTATAGGCTACATTGACCCATGTGCTTTAACCTTTGTCAAATAAGTTACAGCCAGCAAAGTCACAATAATTCTACATTGTACACAAAAACTGGTTTCTCAATTGGTGAGGTCACAATAAATCAAAACAAATAGCTAAGGTCACTGGTTTATTTCCACTGTACTCTTAATTCCATCCATCAGCTATAGATTTGTACCTCACCCTTGAAAAGTTATTTCTGAAAATGGGAATATTTATTTTCTTAAATTTGGGGAATGGGATAAGATAGTGTAAATGGAAATGTAAAAATAGATCACTAAAGTCTTTTTTAGTTTTTCACTAAAAAAAAAAAAAAAAAAAAGAAAAGAGAAAGAGAAAGGAAAAACGGCGGCGTCTCCAGAGGATATCAATGAGTAACACTCAAAGGACTCTACACAAAGGTGTTCTCAAAAATTTAATCCTATACTTTCAACACACAACACAACTGCAGTTTCCTCTACTTTCAACACACAACACAACTCAACTCTCAAACAATGATTTTGGAGAAGTTAATTTCCTTTTTTTTTTTTTTTTTTTTTTTTGCGATGGAGTCTCACTCTGTCGTCCAGGCTGGAGTGCAGTGGTGCGATCTCGACTCACTGCAAGCTCCGCCCTCTGTGTTCACGCCGTTCTCCTGCCTCAGCCTCCCGAGTCGCTGGGACTACAGGCACTCGCCACCATACCCGGCTAATTTTTTGTATTTTTAGTAGAAATGGGGTTTCACCCTATTAGTCTCAAGTCCTATTGGTCTCGATCTCCTAACATCGTGATCTGCCCGCCTGGGCCTCCCAAAGTGCTGGGATTACAGGCGTGAGCCACCACGCCCGGCCAAGAAGTTTATTTTCAAGGTTCCAAACAGACCTAAGGTATGATTTAATGAATAAGTTAACAATCAGTACGCTGCAAAGGTTACACAATATAGTCACAAGACTGAACATGAAAGGAAAATAAAGCAGGAATCAGAGAACGCTGTTCAATATCAGAAGTAGTCTTTTCTCAAATGCTTGTTATAATACATCAGAAAAATTTTGTTAAAGTGGTGGACAAATACTAAGTCACAAAACACATGATTTCACCTATAACTGAAATGCCTTGTAACAAATGTATGGAATAAATTAAAATTAGTAGTTATCTGATTTTTTTGTTGAGGAAAAAATAAGGCTTATATGTAACTAAATTACTATGTTAACTAAATATTTGGAAAGCAAAACTGCACATTTTTATCCTGACATCTCTAACTTTTATGTACGAGGAAAAGAAAAAATTTTGTTGATCAATGATGATCTTAACACAAATAGCACTACAGTCTCCTCTGCTTGGCTACTGATCATATCACACTTAATTTTTTTTAATGACATTAAAAGAAGCTATTCTGCATCAGATTCTTAGATAATTTCAATATATGAACAAGATTATAATTTAATACTATTATTATCAAAATATCTAAATTTGGTAAAATATCCTTATTTTTGTGAAACAGAATGAGGTATATTTCTGGAATAAATTATATTTTTATGCTTAGACATTTAGTAAGTATATCTTATTATATTATTAATTCAGTAATTAGGTCATAACTTGGCTGGTACTAACATTTATTAACTATTTTACATTTAAAAAACATCCTTTGTTTTTCATCTATGTGGCATTCTCCATACGACAAGCTTAGAAAAATTTACCTAGATATGAATTCATGATATCATCAAAAGTTAAGATAAACACAATGAACCATATAAAAACATAAATTAGCCTGTAGAGAGCTAATGCCCAGACAAATAATATTATTTGTCCTTTAAGAATGTATAAACAAAAAAAGTAATAAAAAAAAGGAGGAAGAATTCATAAACCCTTGTGGTATTTTGTAACAATCCACAAATATATAATCAAAATAATTATATTAAAATTATTTTTACAGTAGGGGATTTAATGGGAGTTTATCAGTAAATGTTAAAAATACTACTTTGCTATAATAAAATATGAGACATGAATATTTCAGTTATGTTAAACTATTATTTTATATACAATTTAAAAATTTTATATTTATGTATGGCTACTTCATATAGTTGGAAGATAGTTTATTATTTAGATTTGCTTTTCAACAAAGTGGCAATTGCTGTAAATATTTTGTTTAGATTTAAATTACCTTTGATTTTATTCTAACTTACTTTTTAATTTAGCATTACATGTGCAAACTTAAGCCTCAATCCCAGTATGGTATATTTCTAACATATAATGCTGACACTTTTAAATAATGCAAATTATAGTAGTCATGCTTAATGTTCAAAACCCACCATCTAACAAGCCAAAATTGCTCATCCCCACATAACATTACCTAGGAACCAACTACCATTGCTAAGAAGAATCCAAGCGCAGAAGTTTCTCATTTCAATGAATTTGCATATACCTTCAAATATCATTCTTATTTAGATTTTCAAATTATGTTTTAGCTGAAAAAAACATTGACTAGAAAGTACTCAAGTGAAAAATGTATAGTTTGCAAAGTGGTTAGGAAGACAGGCAGAAAACTCTGAAGATAAAAACTTCTGAGTGAACAACACAGCAGTGGCGATTTAAGCATGAAAACATTGATGGCCTCTTCTAAGGTAGCATTGTGGAGTATGTGAATTAATGAAATAGTCATGTGCACAGTTGGAGGTAGGGTAAAAGACAGATAAATTCAACATATGTGCAATATGGAAAAATAAGAAATGTTTTAAAGTCCTAAAAGAAACCTTTGCAAATGTTTTGGTTGTCCCCAAACTAATTCCATCCTTAGTTGTGATCTCAGTAGGGCAACTCCATTTTGCATTTGGAATTATTCTCCCCTTTTTTCCTCTGACCCTACTGTCTAATCCATTAGCAGATCTTATTACATCTAGCTCCAAAATATATCTATCTATTTCTCATCAACTCATCCAAGATGCCGTCTTCTATTTGGACAGACCTCTTGGTTGATCCTCAGATTTCTCACTCCTACTCCTGCCTTTCCTATAGTCTGATCTCCACTAGGCAACCAAAATGTTCCTTTTCAAATGATGTGTTTCCCCTCCCCCAGACCTCCAAGAGCTTCCCATGTCAATCAGAATAAGCTGCCAGGACATACCAGGCCCCAGAATGTCTGGCTTCTTGATGCTGGCACTCATCTCATTGACTAATTCTCTGTCACTAATTTACTGATTTTCAGTCATTATGTTCTTCTTGCTATTTCCCAAACAACTAGCATATTTCTGTCTCAAGACATTTCCATTTGCGGCTTCCTCTGCCCATAAGACTCTTCCCATGTGTATGCAGATGGCTGACTTTGTCACTTCATTCAATTCTGCTCAAGCATCCCCTCCTCAAGAACTCCTTCCCTGACTATACTACACAAAATGGCATATACCTACCAGACTCTACTGATCTCCTGTATTAGTTTCCTCTTGCTGCTGTAACAAAATACCTCAAATTTGGTGGCTTCAATAACACAAATTTATTATCTGCCGCTCTGTAGGCCAGAAGTCCTACATGGGGTGGGGGTGTGGTTCACTGGGCTAAAATCAAGTATCAGCAAAGACTGAATTCCTGTCTGGGGACTCTGAGAATGTGTTCTCTTCTATTTTGCAGCTTTTAGAGACTGGCCACAGTTCTTGACTCCTCCATATGAGAAGCCAGTAGCAATGCGCTGAAAGTCCTACTTATGCTATTGCCACTCTGGTTTTCTTCTGTCTTTGCTTTCTGAGCTGAGAAACATTCTTTGCTTTAAAGACTTCTGTGATTACATTGGGCCCCTCAGAATCATGCAAAGCAAAAAAAAAACAACAACAACAACAATAACAACAAAAACTCACTGGATCTCAAGGTTTTTTGTTTTGTTTTGTTTTCTTTTTTTTTTTTGAGATGGAGTCTTGGTGTGTTGCCCAGGCTGGAGAGCAGTGGCACAATCTCGGCTCACTGCAACTTCTGCCTCCTGGGTTCAAGCGATTCTTCTGCCTCAGCCTCCAGAGTAGCTGGGACTATAGGCACGTGCCACCACGCCGGACCAATTTTTGTATTTTTTTTAGTAGAGACAGGGTTTCACCATATTGACCAGGCTGGTCTTGAACTCCTGACCTCGTGATCCGCCCACCTGTGCCTCCCAATGTGCTGGGATTACAGGCGTGAGCCAGCGCACCTGGCCAAGATTTTTAACTTATATCAACAACATCACTTTTGCTATGCATATTACTATATTCACAGGTTTCAGGGATTAGGATGTGCACATCTTTGGGGACCACTATTGTGCCTACCTTCCCCTGCTTCATTTTTACCTATAGCTCATATTACCGTCTGTTGTGTTATATGCTTCTTTGCTTGCTGTCTGTCTCTCCTTAGTCAAAGGTAATTTTCTCAAGAACAGAGTGTTTGTATGTTGTGCTCACTGGTGCATACCCAAGGCCTATAACAGTGTTTGAGATCTAGGAGGCATTAAAGAAATACTTGCACAGTGAAGAAATGTCAGGTGTATTTAATAACTAAAACATATTTGTGACCAGGGATAGTAGATTCAATATTGTAAACAGTAAATAGTACACAAAATATTTGTGATTTTGTTTAAATATAAGAACAGAATTAAAACAGGTGTAGTAAAATAATTTATGTCGTATGTTTCTTAGTATAGCAATCTGTCTGCAAACCACATCTTCCATATTCATACAAGGAAGGATAGGTTAAGTAAAGAAAACAAAAACAAATATTGTACTGAAAGTTTAGATCTAGAAGAAATTTACTTTTTTTTTTTTTTTCCATAAAAAGAAAACTGGCCAGGCATAGTGGCTCACACATATAATCCCATCACTTTGGGAGGCTGAGGTGGGAGGACTGCTTGGGGTCAGGGGTTCAAGACCAGCCTGGGCAATATAGTGAGACCCTCATCTCTAAAAATACAAATAAGAAAACACGATAGCAAATTAGCTTTAAACTAGATTAAGCTCTTGACAAATATTTCAAAGTGTATGGGGAAGAGGGATTGACTTAAACAAATGAAATGCAAACATTTCCTACTAAGGGTATTGTACATCAATGTCTTCTAATTGAAAAGTGTTAACACTCATTTAAGTAATTATCTGAATTCATTCCCTCTGTATTGTCTTAAATTTAACCTGACTGTTATTTAACTTTTGGCTCAACATCATATTTTTGAGGGATTGCGCATAAACATCTAAGTGTTTTTTTTTCTGTTGATCAGCTTCAAAAAGGCACAAGCAATCTCGCCTGCACTATAGACTGTAAGCATCAAGGTGAACACAAAGGATACAGGGTAATCATCATTACAGAGATTTTCAAAGCTCTAGTAATAATTACCTGCAATTCACTTCCCTTCACGACACTACATAGCCATTTATGTGTGACGATATATTGCACTGAATTTAAATACATCCACATAGTACCTATGATTCATCTTGCTATATCAACACTACTGAAACAATAAGGATTCTCACTTTCTGATCTGCGTTTGGCTACATTATTAATTTCTTTATTTTGTCAATGGCTTTATTTCTCAATTATTCGTGTATAATTTTCTTGTTGAAGAAAATTTAGACAAAAATGAAAAAAATTTTTTTTCGAGATGAAGTCTTACTGTGTTGCCCAGGCTGGAGAGCAGTGGCACAATCTCGGCTCACTGCAACCTCTGCCTGCTGGGTTCAAGCGATTCTTGATTATGTAGATTCTACAGAGAAACATGGAGGCACTTAAGAATGTCTGTGGGGCTTTAGGATCAAATGAACGGTTATAGGATCATAATCTCCTGTTTTAGTATAGTCTACCTTATTCTCCATCCTAGTTTTATGGAAAAAAGTAGCCCCTGATTATGGTGACAACCGCCTGTGCCAAGGTAGGACTAGAAATTTCCAGTGATGAGCCCAAATTCAGAGACCTCTCTATCCTAGGCCTCCAAGTCAAACTCAGTTCTTTCCCATTATTTTCTAGGGCACTGCACCTTACTTCTGGAATTCAGATCATCTCTATTTGCTAATCTTTCCTCTCACCCCTAGTGCAAGATGTAGGGAGCCAAATGGATTAATATCAACATAATCATGAACTTATTCAAAAATAGCAAATATGTCTAAAAGGCCTAAGAAAGGAGATGTGAGCAGGAAAGTTCAACTCAGGGTGGAGATGCAGAAGGGAATTTTTTTTTTTGAGAAATAGAAATGTAATAACAGTAATAATATTTAACATACTTTAATAGCTATAATGTTCTGAATATCATGTCTGTACAAACACATTTATATGTTTTATGATTATGAGCATTAACATTAAAAGTCATTGATAGTTTTGCATCTTAAATTTATCTCACTGTTTGGAATTCTGTTTATCATTTACTCATTTTGTTAAATGATGCTGTTCTCTTGCTTTTCTTAAATGTTGGTCATTTTCTTTTTAGTTTGGAGAAAGAAAATTTTACTACACCACAATGATAACAAGTAAAAAATAAAATTGATAAAATACACACTTTAAAAAATTCTACCTTTGGAACAGCATTTTTACAGAAACCAGCTCAGGACTTTCACAAGTGATCCTTATGATTTGATTTATTTTGCTCTTAATTTTTAATTTAGTATTTTATACAAGGCAGCAATTGAATTGCTAAGTAGTTTGACAAATCACCCAAATTTTGCTTTTGATTGTGTATTTTTTGTAAAGACTTTTAATTCATTTGTTTTAATTGAGTCAGGATAAGAAATGAAAAATGTTAAGCAACTATACTTAGCTTGAGATCTTGTATCTAGTTGAATAGTTATTGTATCAATTAAGTAATCAAATTTATTTAAGATAAAATTTTATCTGAAAATAAAACTTCTAAATCAGAATATTTATTTTGTGTCTCAGTTTAACTGTGAGCTACAAATTATGTTTAAAACAATTTAAATACTTGATTAATCTTGGTGACTTTTCAACCAAAGAGTATTTTAATGCAGAAATCATAGTATTAAAATAGGATAAAAATTAAAGAAATAATGGCATAATTCCTTATATAAATGAACTGTTTAAACACAGATTTTTCCCCCATGATTTTCCTGAAAGATGGTTTGATACCAAAGAATAAACATATATAGTTCAATAGTTGTGGTTTTTTTTTTTTTTTTTTTTTTTTATTATTATACTTTAAGTTGTAGGGTACATGTGCATAACTTGCAGGTTTGTTACATAAGTATACTTGTGCCATGTTGGTGTGCTGCACCCATCAACTCATCATTTACATCAGGTATAACTCCCAATGCAATCCCTCCCCCCTCCCCCCTCCCCATGATAGGCCCTGGTGTGTGATGTTCCCCTTCCTGAGTCCAAGTGATCTCATTGTTCAGTTCCCACCTATGAGTTGTTTTGTTTTTATTTCATTTTGCTCGTGCTAAAAATTGGACAAAAAGCTGATAAAGATTAAAGTACTTTCACAGGGGCTTTGTAGATATAACCTTTGCATTGTAATAATTGGGGTGTGTTATGCTCTTTTCTAATGTATTACAGGATGAGTAAGATCTTTTAGGGCAACTAGAGGAGTATGTATTTGCATGATATGTCTGATAATTTGGTTATCTACCATGTATTGGTTACAGATACTTGCACCAGTGAAATCTCTTGGCCAATTAGGTGTTAGGAGGGTAGGATTCAAGTGTTACCAGTCAATACACAAAATGATTTCTTCTAAAAGTCAGTGGGACAAATGACATTCTACTGTGTTTCCTGTTTTACCCTAAGGCTCATTTTATCAAGGAAACTTCTCTGACCCTCTTTTCAGCCCCTGCCTTTCTATGTTGTTCCCATTTAGGTCAAGACCTTCATAAGCTGCAAAAGAATCAAGTGCCTTCCTTTAGGGCACATACAACGATGTGCAATTATATAATCATTTATATGATTAAATGATTCTTTTCTTCTGCTAGAGTATGAACTTTGTGAGGGTGAGAACTGAATGAGGTACTGATTTCCATTATATCCCCAGTGCTAAGCAGAATATCTGGCAAAGTGTAGCTATTCAATAAATAGCTGGAGAATAAACAGCTGAGTACATAAAAGAACAAAATTTTACCTGCTGATTTCATAGAAACCTTAGGCCACTGCCTTGACACTAGAGATCAAATGATACACAGACGCAGGCCCACTTAATAGGAGTCAAGTACACTTTATTGTCCTTGTTTACTAATGACAAACGGATTTATCAATGTTGTTTGTCTGTTAAATGTCAACGTTGATTACTGTGCAAACATTCACCTGTGTGGGACTTTTTTAGTCCATGGGCCGTCCTACTGCATTGGCATTATTAGCCAGTGAATAAGCAGGTAGGCTACAAAATGGTATGTCCCAATGCAAAATGGAAACGTGGAGCCCTTCGTTAAAAATCTTAGGAAATTCTGGGATGCAATCTCAGTGCATTAAACCAAGAAGGGGCCTTTGGGAGCACGAAGTGCTATGCAACTATGCAAGATGCACATTTCTAAAGCTAACCCTGTCAATAAAGAAGAAGACAGTTGTGGTTTCCTTTAGTTTTAGAATCTGACTTTATACAATTTCTTTTCCTTCTTCTGTTTCTTCTCCTTGTCTTAATTCCCTCTTCTTTTTCTTCTCTGATGTCACGCTAAGGATTACACAGGGGAGGTATTGTTACAAGAGGGACTGGGGAAAGGGCAGACATTTGTATGCAAAGCAAGCTACCATCATCAATTGGAGATTATTAGAAAGGAGTAAAGAGCTCCTCCTTCTTCTGGTCTGTTCTCTTGGCAACTCCTGTGGGACTCTGCATTATCAACATACTTCTAGGATGGAACATCACAACCCAGGAGTTTTCACTGCTGTCCTTCCCCAGGATGTTGCCTGCTGAAATGAATACCAAAGCTGACATTCATCAGAGTTGTAATACTCTATTTTGAAACCTCTAGAGTAACTATATCTATATTCATCACATATAGCAAAATTCCTTCCTTTCTTCCCATTCATTTACTTTTGTGTATCACTCGTCTTCATTTGTCTCTCTCATCACATGTTTAAATCCTTATTTAGCCAGGATCAAGATTATAGCTGTCCTCCACAATCTCATAAATAGCATAATATTTTGCAGTGATTCTGCATATGATATATATGTGTAAAAATAAGTGATTGCATAAACAAATCTCTCATATATGAACTGTGAGTTTTAATTCAGAGGTGTTTTCTTTTCTTAACTGAAGCAATTGTTGTAGGGCGAGGGTTCTCAAATTTTCATTCCCAGAATTGTCTTGAGACTTTTGAAAACACAGAATGCTGATCATGGTATGATTGAAAAGTCTCAGACCTACTAAATCAGAAACTGTGAAAATGATCCCAACTTCCAGACGAGGCTAATGCTTTATTCCCTGAACTACATTTCAAGAACCATTGTTTCAAGTCATAAAATTGATTCTAGAGGTAGAATATTCATGTTCTTTTGGATTTTCCTAAGGATTGGGGCGGCCACATGCTGAGTATAGGTGAGTTTCCCAGCAGACACACTGAGGCAAGATTAAGAACTCACTATGAATGACAAAGTCGGAGATTCACTCCTAGAGCAGGAAGAGGAGTGGCATTCCACTGAGCTTGCATATTCTTGGTGGGATATCTCTGCCTGAGCTCCTGGTTAACAGTAAAGGGGTCGTTACAGACATTTAGAGAGGGGAAAAGTACAGAGGAAAGGTTAGGAAGGGTGAAAAGAGATTAAAGAATAGACCTTTGAAAAATAAAATTTCATCTCACCCTCTTTCCCACCATTTAAATGGTAAAATGGGAAGAACAATGAATTCAGTAGCTTAAAGAGCAAAGATTACTGTGTAGGGGACAAAAATCTTAATTTCATAATTGTTTTTTAGTTGATGTAAGATTATAAAAAGAAATGGAAAAGAAATTAATCTACATGGTACCTTTATACTGAGTCCAACTGAAGTGAGAATTAAATATCATGAGAATGATTATATTAGTTTTATTAAACATACTTCCTAGTGTATTTGATAGTCTGATTGAATAGAGTCCTCAAAATCTGAATTTCTTGTCTAATATTCTCACCCTCGGCCTCCCATTGCCTTATGGAACCTGTAGCCTGTGCAGCCATACATTGCTGTAGTGGTCGATGTGGCTGTTGTATCTTGAGAGAATTAGTGGCCTTTTTAATGTTATGCCCATGTCAGGATCAATTTCTGGCTGGAGTAATGGTCAAATATAAACCCTTCATAGTCTAGGTGGATGACATAGAGTCAGAAGAGGGGAAGGAGATACACTTTCTAATAAGGAACCTAGAACTTGCATAGCATAAAATGAGATGGGATCCTGTGAGACAATTTTCCATGTATTTCTATATAAAAAGCCTTTTTTTCCTGAACTGTCTTAAGGACATTGACCTAAGAATAGTCTTGGATGATATAATGTCACCATCAGACAGATAACAAGTTTGTATATTGTACAGTGAATGTTGCATATATACCAACATGAAATCTCTTTAGTCAGACCCAGACGAAATAGAGACGGTAGGGCCCAAAGGAAAGGAGGTGTATGCTTACATGGTTGAGAGAATATATGGTACATACACACTGTGGAATACTATGCAGTCATAAAAAAGAATGAGATAATGTCCTTTGCAGGGATATGGATGGAGCTGGAGGCCATTATCCTTAGCAAACTAACACAGGAACAGAAAACCAAATATCACATGTTTTCACCTACAAGTGGGAGCTAAATGATGAAAACACCAGGGTACATAGAGAGGAACAATACACACTGGGGCCTTTTGGAGGCAGAGGGAAGGAGGAAGGAGAGGATCAGGAAAGACAACTAATGGATACTAGGCTTAATACTGGGATGATGAAATAATCTGTACAACAAACCCCCATGACACAAATTTACCTAGTAACAAACCTGTACTTATACCACTGAACTTAAAAGTAAAAAAAAAAAATAAACAAAGAAAAATAAAATAACAATTTACAAGAACTTTCTAGATAAAAAAAAAATAAAAAATAAAAACCTGCAAGGAACCCATCATGCATCTCCTCCTTTGCTAGGGTTGTCACTAGACTGGGACTGTAGTAATTCAGTTAAGACATTCTGGGAAGGAGACTTGCCCAGTAACAAACAGCATTTTAATATATGAACTGACATCTCTGGGTTTGAACCTCCAGAACCAATGAACTCTGTTTCTAAACAGTTTACATAAATCTCTTTTATTAAAAAGCTCCCCTCACCCTTCTTTCACCCTCACTAAATGCACTGGGGACTTGCTATTTCATGCATTCTGGATTATAATCCTTGTAACTTAATCCTGAATAAACCAAACATACTTAAAGATAATTTCCTCTGGAGTCTTTTTTTTTTTTTTTTTAAGTTGACAGCATAATAAAATAAAGATAAGTATTTCCTTGGGAACAAAATTCGGACAGTATAGCTCACCAACCATTATGACAAAATGCTACGTTTCCCTGTTGTCCCTCAGCTAATATGCAAACCCATTCTATGTGCAATGTCCACTTGAGTCCATCTCAGGTATGGCCCCTATGGGATATTGGGAAGAAAAAATGTCACAAATATGATAGTCATGCTGCTTCCTGTGCCCTTTGTCTCTTACTCAGAAGTCTCATATCTTCTGTCAGCATCCATGAAACGGGCAAGGGGGTTTGTTAGTTTACATTTAAGTAATAGTCTCAAGCAATTAATAGTTCTTGACAAATAATAAGAGAAGAAAAAGCATAGAAGTAATGAAATAATATTTTAAGAGAGAATAAATAAAAATTATAGTTGTGGTTTGTCTGGGGTTTTATAATACATATTTATTTATTTTAAAATATTGCATTTTATTAAGAAGCATCTAATAATTCTTAGAATGGCTTTTCAGAATGGCAATATTGATTAAAACGCTAGTTTTAGCACCAAAGCCTCGTTTCTGCGTTAAAATTACAGCCTAAAGTATAAAAATAAAAGATTATATCTATGTTCACTAAACACAATTACAAATACACTAGATTATGATTTATTTGTCACTTTTTTATATCGAAGATTTTTAAAATTCGCTTCCTCAAACATAAAGTTATATCACAACCAAACAATGTATAATTCATCCTTGATTATTTTCACTTCACCAATGTCTCAAAATTTAAACTAGGCTACTGACCTTGTTTAGGTATGGATTGAAGTAGTCAGTTTGAGTAAGAATTTAATTTTCAATCAATGTAAGAATAATTCACTCTACTTTTTGTCAATTTTCCTATGAAAATATCATTTAATTTACTCGTAAATCTTTTCATATGTAAGTAAATTGTTTTAACATTAAAATAGGAAAAAGATCAAGCAGTGGGATTCAGGTTTTATCTAAGAAAGTATAGGGGTAAAGATAATTTTTCTTCGCCAATTGAAGGTTTGAATCTTCTGCAGTGAACTGGCAATGGACAGATTAACAGGAGAAAGACAAAAAAATTTATTAACTTGTATAAGCACAGGAGCCATATAAAATATAAGACTCAAAGAAGGGCCAGATGGTTGAGACTTAAATAGCGTGGGGGAGAAGGAAGTGGGAGATGAAGGCATTTGTGAGGGGTAGCAAATGACTTTCAGGGGAAATGAATGAACCCAAAGACCAGACAATGGGCTGGGACAAAGCTCCTCTGAGTTCTGCGAGAAGTAGTGAAAAAGCAAGAGGCAGAACTTCACTGTTATCAAAGGTTGAACTTTATGCAAATAAAGTGTCCCGGGTAATCTTTCTGAGCAACTCTCGGAAGAACAGATGAAAAGTCTGCCTGGTCACAGTGACAACATTTAATCTTTTCTCTGGTGGGGTGGTTAATCTTTATTGGTTATTTGATGAGATTCCTAGGGAAGGGATCTTAAGACAATTGCATTTCTTGTGGAAGAAGCTTTCCTCAATTAGATATAGAGCACCTGATTCTGTTTCTATTTGGGGTGCCACTGTGTAACCCGCATGGACCTAGGGAGACTGAACGAAGCAAGGTGAACATGGGAATAAAAGACAAGAGACAAAAAAGTATATTTGGAAAAAGAGATCGGGGGCATCTTGCCTCTAGTGGACAAGGGCCATGAGCTTTACACAGCCCACCATATTTATTAGGCAAAAGAGATAGTGAGGCCATTCCAAGATGGCCAAATAGAAACAACTCGGGTCTCCAGATCCCAGCATGATTGACACAGAAGACAGGTGATTTCTGCATTCCCAACTGAGGTACATGGTTCATCTCATTGGGACTGGTCGGACAGTGGGTACAGTCCATGGATGGTGAGCCAAAGCAGGGCAGGGAGTTGCCTCACCTGGGAAGTGCAGGGGGTCAGGGGATTTCCCTTTCCTAGGCAAGGGAAACAGTGACAGACTGTACCAGGAAAACTGCAACACTGCCACCTAAAAACTGCACTTTGTTTTTTTGTGTTTTGGGTTTTGTTTTTTGAGACGGAGTCTCACTCTGTCGCCCAGGCTGGAGTGCAGTGGTGTGATCTCAGCTCACTGCAAGCTCCGCCTCCCAGGTTCAAGCCATTCTCCTGCCTCAGCTTCCCCAGTAGCTGGGACTACAGGCATGTGCCACCATGCCTGGCTAATTTTTTTGTATTTTAGTAGAGACAGGGTTTCACCATGTTAGCCAGGATGGTCTCGATCTCCTGACCTTGTGATCTGCCCGCCTCGGCCTCCCAAAGTGCTGGGATTACAGGCATGAGCCACCACACCCGGCCACACTGCACTTTCCCATGGTCTTAGCAAATGGCACACCAGGAGATTATATCTGGTGCCTGGTTCAGCAGGTCCCACGCCCACAGAGCCTTGCTAACTGCTAGTCCCAGATCGAACTGTGAGGCGGCAAGCCTTGCTGGGGGAGGGGCATCCACCATTGCTGAGGTTTGAGTAGGTAAATAAAGCCGCCAGGAAACTCAAACTGGGTGGAGTCCACCACAGCTCATTGAGGTCCACCTGCCTCTGTAGACTCTACCTCTGGGGGCAAGGCATAGCTGAACAAAAGGCAGCAGAAACTTTTGCAGACTTAAATGTCCCTGATTGACAACTCTGAAGAGAGCACTGGTTCTCTCAGAATGGTGTTTGAGCTCTGGGAACAAACAGACTGCCTCCTCAAGTGGATCGCTGAACACCGTGTAGCCTAACTTGGAGACACCTCCCAGTAGGGGCCAACTGACACCTCATACAGCCAGGAGCCCCTCTGAGATGAAGCTTCCAGAGGAAGGATCAGGCAGCAGTATTTGCTGTTCTGCAATATTTGCTGTTCTGCAGCCTCTGCTGGTGATACCCCGACAAACAGGGTCTGGAGTGGACCTGCAGCAAACTCCAATAGACCTGCATCTGAGGGACCTGACTGTTAGAAGGAAAACTAACAAACAGAAAGGAATAGCATCAACATCAACAAAAAGGACATCCACACCAAAACCAGATCTGTAGGTCACCATCATCAAAGACCAAAGGCAGACAAAACCACAAAGATGGGGAGAAACCAGAGCAGAAAAGCTGAAAATTCTAAAAACCAGAGCACCTCTTCCCCTCTAAAGGATTGCAGCTCCTCACCAGCAATGGAACAAAGCTGAATGGAGAATGACTTTGACAAGTTGACAGAAGTAGGCTTCAGAAAGTCAGTAATAACAAACTTCTCCAAGCTAAAGGAAGATGTTCAAAGCCATCACAAGGAAACTAAAAACCTTGAAAAAAAGATTACATGAATGGTTAACTATAATAAACAGTGTAGAGAAGACCTTAAATGACCTGATGCCACTGAAAACCATGGCACGATAACTACATGATGCATGCACAAGCTTCAGTAGCCAACTCGATCAAGTGGAAGAAAGGGTATCAGTGATTGAGGATCAAATGAATGAAATAAAGCAAGAAGAAAAGTTTAGAGAAAAAAGAATAAAAAGAAAGGAACAAAACCTCCAAGAAATATAGGACTATGTGAAAAACCCAAATCTACGTTTGACTGGTATACCTGAAAGTGACGGGGAGGATGGAACCAAGTTGGAAAACACTCTTCAGGATATTGTCCAGGAGGACTTCCCCAACCTAGCAAGGCAGGCCAACATTCACATTCAGGCAATACAGAGAACACCACAAAGATACCCCCTGAGATGAGCAACCCCAAGACACATAATTGTCATATTCACTAAGGTGGAAATGAAGGAAAAAATATTAAGGGCAGCCAGAGAGAAATGTTGGGTTACCCACAACGGGAAGTCCAACAGACTAACAGTGGATCTCTCAGCAGAAACTCTACGAGCCAGAAGAGAGTGGGGGCCAATATCCAACCTTCTTAAAGAAAAGAATTTTCAGCCCAGAATTTCATATCCAGCCAAACTAAGTTTCATAAGTGAAGGAGAAATAAAATTCTTTACAGACAAGCAAATGCTGAGAGATTTTGTCACCACCAGGCCTGTCTTACAAGAGCTCCTGAAGGAAACACTAAACCTGGAAAGGAACAACCAGTACAAACCACTGCAAAAACATGCCAAATTGTAAACACCATCGATGCTAGGAAGAAACTGCATCAACTAATGAGCAACATAACCAGCTAACATCATAATGACAGGATCAAAATCACACATAACAATATTAACCTTAAATGTAAATGGGCTAAAGGCACCAATTAAAAGACACAGACTGGCAAAAATGGATAAAGAGTCAAGACCCATCAGTGTGATGTATTCAGGAGACCCATCTCACGTGTAGAAACATACTTAGGCTCAAAATAAAGGGATAGAGGAAGATCTACCAAGCAAATGGAAAGCAAAAAAAAAAAAAAAAAAAAGAGCTAACTGTCATAAATATATATGCACCCAATACAGGAGCACCCAGATTCATAAAGCAAGTCCTTAGAGACCTAAAAAGAGACTTAGAATCCCACACAATAACAATGGGAGAATTTAACACCCCACTTTTAATATTAGACAGATCAACGAGACAAAAAGTTAACAAGGATATCCAGGACTTGAATTCAGCTCTGCACCAAGCAGACCTAACAGCCAACTACAGAACTCTCCACCGCAAATCAACAGAATATACATTTTTCTCAGCACCACATCACACTTATTCCAAAATTGACCACATAGTTGGAAGTAAAGCACTCCTCAGCAAATCAAATGTAAAAGAAGTCACAACAAACTGTCTCTCAGACCACAGTGCAATCAAATTAGACCTCATTAAGAAACCCACTCAAAACCACACAACTACATGGAAACTGAACAACCTGCTCCTAAATGACTACCGAGTAAATAACGAATGAAGGCAGAAATGAAGATGTTCTTTGAAACCAATGAGAACAAAGACACAATGTCCAGAATCTCTGGGACACATTTAAAGCAGTGTGTAGAGGGAAATTTACAGCAATAAATGGCCACAAGAGAGAGCAGAAAAGTTCTAAAATCTACATGCTAACATCACAATTAAAAAGAACTAGAGAAGCAAGAGCAAACACATTCAAAAGCCAGCCAAAGGCAAGAAATAACTAAGATCAGAGCAAAACTGAAGGAGATAGAGACACAAAAAAAACCTTCAAAAAATCAATGAATCCAGGAGCTGGTTTTTTGAAAAGATTAACAAAATTGATAGACTGCTAGCAAGACTAATAAAGAAGAAAAGAGAGAAGAATCACATAGACGCAATAAAAATGATAAAGGGGATATTACCACAGATCCCACAGACATACATCTATCATATGAGAATACTATAAACACCTCTAGGCAAATAAATTAGAAAATCTAGAAGAAATGGATAAATTCCAGGACACATACACCTTTCCAAGATTAAACCAGGAAGAAGTTGAATTGCTGAATAGACCAATAACAGGCTCTGAAATTGAGGCAATAATTAATAGCCTACCAAACAAAAAAATTCCAGGACCAGATGGATTCACAGCCGAATTCTGCCAGAGGTACAAACGGGAGCTGGTACCATTCCTTCAGAAGCTATTCCAAACAATAGAAAAAGAGAAAATCCTCCCTAACTCATTTTATGAGGCCAGCATCATCCTGATACCAAAACCTGGCAGAGACACAACAAAAAAAGAGAATTTTAGATCAATATCCCTGATGAACATCAATGTGAAAATCTTCAATAAAATACTGGCAAGCCAAATCCAGCAGCGTATGAAAAAGCTTATCCACCACAATCAAGTTGGCTTCATCCCTGGGAAGCAAGGCTGGTTCAACATACACAAATCAATAAACGTAATCCACCACATAAACAGAAACAATGACAAAAAAACACATGAGTATCCCAATAGATACAGAAAAGGCCTTCGACAAAATTCAAGAGCCCCTTCATGTTAAAAACTCTCAATAAACTAGATATTGATGGAACATATCTCAAAATAATGAGACATATTTATGACAAACCCACAGCCAGTATCATACTGAATGGGCAAAAACTGGAAGCATTCCCTTTGAAACTGACATAGACAGGGATGCCCTCTCTCACACTATTCAACATAGTGTTGTAAGTTCTGGCCAGGGCAATCAAGAAAGAGAAAGAAATAAAGGATATTCAATCAGGAAAAGAGGAAGTCAAATTGTCCCTGTTTACAGCTGACTTGATTGTGTATTCAGAAAACCCCATCGTCTCAGCCCAATATCTCCTTAAGCTGATAAGTAACTTCAGCAAAGTCTCAGGATACAGAATCCATGTGCAAAAACCACCAGCATTCTTTTTCTTTTTCTTTTTTTTTTTTTTTGAAACGGAGTCTTGTTCTGGTCGCCCAGGCTGGAGTGCAGTGGCAAGATCTCGGCTCGCTGCAAGCTCTGCTTTCCAGGTTCATGCCATTCTCCTGCCTCAGCCTCTGGAGTAGCTGGGACTACAGATGCCCACCACTACACCCAGCTACTTTTTTTTGTGCTTTTAGTAGAGACGGAGTTTCACCATGTTAGCCAGGATGGTCTCAATCTCCTGACCTCATGATCCACTCTCCTTGGCTTCCCAAAGTGCTGGGATTACAGGTGTGAGCCATGATGCACAGCCACAAGCATTCCTATACACCAATAACAGACAAACGGAGAACCAAATCATAAGTGAACTCCCATTCACAATTGCTACAAAGAGAATAAAATACCTAGGAATCCAATTTACAAGGGATGTGAAGGACTTCTTCAAGGAGAACTACAAATCACTGCGCAATGAAATAAAAGAGGACACAAACAAACGGAAGAACAGTTGATGCTCATGGATAGGAAGAATCAATATCGTGAAATGGTCATACTGCCCAAGGTAATGTATAGATTCAATGCCATCCCCATCAAGCTACCAATGATTTTCTTCACAGAATTGGAAAAAAAAAAACTACTTTAAAGTTCATATGAGACCAAAAAAGAGCCCACATTGCCAAGACAATCGTAAACAAAAAGAACATAGCTGGAGGCATCACACTACCTGACTTCAAACTATACTACAAGGCTATAGTAACCAAAACAGCATGGAACTGGTACCAAAACAGAGATATAGACCAACGGAACAGAACAGAGGCCTCAGAAATATCACCGCACATCTACAACCATCTGATCTTTGACGAACCTGACCAAAACAAGAAACGGGGAAAGGATTCCCTATTTAACAAATGGTGCTGGGAAAACTGACTAGCCATATGTAGAAAGCTGAAACTGGATCCCTTCCGTACATCTTATACAAAAATTAATTCAAGATGGATTAAAGACTTAGATGTTAGACCTAAAACCATTGAAACCTTAGAAGAAAACCTAGGCAATACCATTCATGACATACGCATGAGCAAGGACTTTATAACTAAAACACCAAAAGCAATGGCAACAAAAGCCAAAATAGACAAATTGGATCAAATTAAACTAAAAAGCTTCTACACAGGAAAAGAAGCTACCATCAGAGTGAACAGGCAACCTAGAGAATAGGAGAAAATTTTTGCAATCTACCCATCTGACAAAGGGCTAATATCCAGAATCTACAAAGAACTTAAATTTACAAGAAAAAATAAAACAAACCCATCAAAAAGTGGGCCAAGTATGTGAACAGACAATTCTCAAAAGAAGACATTTACACAGCCAACAGACAGATGAAAAAATGCTCATCATCACTGGTCATCAGAGAAATGCAAATCAAAACCACAATGAGATACCATCTCACGCCAGTTAGAATGGCGATTATTAAAAAGCCAGGAAACAACAGGTGCTGGAGAGGATGTGGAGAAATAGGAATGCTTTTACACTGTTCATGGGAGTGTAAACTAGTTCAACCATTGTGGAAGATAGTGTGGCGATTCCTCAAGGATCTAGAACTAGAAATACCATTTGACCCAGCAATCCCATTACTGGGTATATATGCAAAGGATTATAAATCATGCTACTATAAAGACACATGCATACGTATGTTTATTGCAGCACTACTGACAATAGCAAAGACTTGGAACCAACCCAAATGCCCATCAATGATAGACTGGATTAAGGACATGTGGCACATATACACCATGGAATACTATGCAGCCATACAAAAAGATGAGTGCATGTCCTTTGTAGGGACATGTATAAAGCTGAAAACCATCATTCTGAGCAAACTATTGCAAGGACAGAAAACTAAAACCACATGTTCTCACTCATAGGTGGGAATTAAACAATACAAACACTTGGACACAGGGCATGGAACATCACACACTGGGGCCTGTTGTGGAGTGAGGATGTCGGGGAGGGATAGCATTAGGAGAAATACCTACCGTAAATGATGAGTTAATGGGTGCAGCAAACCAACACAGCACATGTACACATATGTAACAAAACTGTACGTTGTTCACATGTACCCTAGAACTTAAAATATAATAAAAAAAGAAAGAAAAGAAGATAGTGAGAAGAGGTGTGGGAGAAGGCGTCTGCTGCTCAGTCCAGAGTAGGCCTGCAAGACTGTATTCTCTAGATGTCGCAGTAAATAACCTCAGCGCCAAGGAGTGATTGCCCCCAGCAAACGTTCTGCCGGCAGGAGCGGTCGTGAGTTTGCTCACATCTTGCATTCACGATAAACAGTTTGCTGTTTGATCACATAGCCTCTAGTGGAATGCCGAGTTGGTCACATCCCACAGGCCTTCAGCTCGTTGCATATTCCCTTTTCTATTTATGAATTAATTGAAAGAAGGTAAGGCCAGGTTGGGCAGCTCTCATTCTCTGACTGGCAGTCCATCTGATTTTACAGACTATAAACAGAAGACAGAGATAACACAACAGTATTCCAACTACATATAAGATGTTAATGTGGTGCCTTAAATAGGTCTAAAGGCTGAGACTCTCCAGGCTTGCTGGAATTCAGTTCAGTCTTCTAAAGAAGGCTGAAGTCTTGAGTTTGCCTATTTAAATCAAGAATTTTGTTTTGTAATTCACCAACATCAAAGGTGATGTTGAATGTGAAAGCTCTCTGAAAATGGGCTTTCACGAGGTCCCATGGATACTCACTTTGGTTATATTCTAAGTTAGTTACACAAATGTGGACGTCATTAAAATGACAATGCAATTGCTGCTGCGATTGCAAGCTTTGTACTTGTTCCCCTGACCATAGAACCATGGATTTAAACATTGACACTTCAGTTTGTAACTCAGTGTTAATTTTATTGTGAAGTAGCCATGCTTGGTTAGCTGTAGGTATCCAGTGCTCCAAGTACTGAGCTGTTTGAACAGAACTATGCAAAGCTACAGAAGATATCACAACAGAAGTTAGTGTGAACAAGGAAACAAGAGCAAAAATTATCATGCCTAAGGCTCTACAGACATGATGAGTAAACTGAGTTAGAAGTTTCACGAAATTCAAAGCAGGTCTGGCAGCCCAAGGCTCTGGACAAATTTACGGGAATCCATAGCCCAGGAATGTGACCTAAAAATCATCAAAGTAGAGATATTATGAGTTTGCAATGTATTATGATTAATGCAGTGATATAACTGGCAAGATTTGCAGGTCAATTTGGTATTTTTTACCTGGAGCTGGTCCTTCTTAGCTGCCAAAAAGACATAAGGATTAAAAACACAAACTGTAAATTGAGTGGTGATATTCTTTACAAATGTAACAGTAGAACTGTGTTGTGACTCTGGTCAGCCTTCTCTCTGTCTTTACACTCAGGTTCAGCTGACTCATGGCTCATACCAGAGGGAGCGGGCCCATGGTTGGCCACCCTAGGTTCCTCCAGTCTCCCATTGCATGGTTGCACGCATCTTGAGGGCACCTACATGGCTTGTCCGTCTCCTGTAAAAACACAAGCATACTCTCATCCCCACGTCAGTAAAACCACTGGACATTTCCATTGTTTTTCTTCCGGGGATTTCCATAACACTTTTGGATAAACTTTCCTCTTTTCCTCTAACACTTGCCAATCAATGTCTTTCTGCTGGAGTTTTACCATCCATAGCAGGAATCAGAAAATTTAAAGTAAATAAGGCTAAATATAGTTTCGATTGAGGTGGTAGTTGGCCTCTTATACCCCCTTTTTGTTTTTTCAATATGTGTTGTAATGTTTGATGTGCCTGCTCTATAATGCCTTGACCTCTAGGATTATAAGGAATTCCTGTTTTATGGGTTATAGCCCAAAGCTGTAAGAAATTTTGAAAAGCATGACTAGTAGAAGTGGGTCTATCGCCAGTTTTTAATTGTTTAGGTATACTTATATGAGCAAATGATGACAAGTACATGACCAGCTGTCTCACCTGTTTAGCATGCAGCATATGAGAATAAGTGAAACACATTAAGCAGTTCTGGGTCTAGTGTACTTTTAACTGTAGCAGTTTCTATGTGACTGGCTACATTTACAACATAAGCTAAATCACAGATAATGTTGATAGGATCTGAAGCTGTGAGCCGTAAAACCTGAATGACTGCAATTAGCTCTGAGCCTTGAACTGAAGCACCAGAGGTCATTATTGCTTTCGGACCTTTTTGGAATAACACTGGCTAACTGACTTTTCTATATATCCTGCATTCAGTTGCTCTTTTACCAAGAGATGAAGTTGATCTAGCTTCTCCTGTGTTAGGGGCCATTGATCCACCCACACAGGTTTGTCACTATGCCATTCTAATGGTAAGGCCATGGGTGGAGGAGAAGTATCAATGACCCCCACTAGAAATCGTGACGTCCTAGCCCTTTTCCATCTGTTTTTTTTCAGTACTGATATCAGGTGAGGATTTCATTGTAGAAACTTCCCCAAACCTTTTCCACTCTGATATCCCATGTTCTTCAACATTTTAAATCCTAGGTTATCAAAGTTTTCATTTTTAAGTCTTCTATCCCATGCTGTAAGTCAGTCTTGATCCCATAAATTTATGACTATACTTGCCACATAAGATTGAAAAGTACGTGACTGTCCATCCGTACCAAGGCAAGGTAAAATCTCAGCACGCTGTTGAATACTTTCAGCTGTTCCTACTCCCACTAGAGACGCAGAAGTTAATTGCAAGGGCCAGGATGGAGATCGATTGTCTTTAGATATTACTGATACATCAGCTCCTGTATCCATAAGTCCATAACATTTCTTTCCTTTAATTTGGACTACACAGGTCGGTCTATTAGAGGCTATGGGTTGGGATAGATAGATTTCCCATGTAGTTGTGCTCTCAAATCCTTTATTTTCTCGTTTCTCTTTTCATGGAGAAGGTTGTAATTTGCAGGGAATAAGTAATAATTGAACAATATGTTCTCCCAGTTCAAAAACCCAAAGATCTTGTGACATTAAAACTTGAATTTCTCCTTCATAATTGGAGTCAATCACTCCTGGGACTACAGTAATGCCTTGCAAGTTAAGGCGACTTTTGCCTAAAATTAGTCCCATGTATCCTTTTGGTAAAGGTCTCCAAATGCCAGTGGTTTGATAGGTTTGTCTCCACCAACTAATGCGATTCTTTCTCTGGAGGGTAAATCTAATCCGGCACTACCTGGTGTTCCTGGGGTGAGGGAATCAATGTGCCCCTGGGAACCCATCCCTGAAATAGGGTTGAGGTCTGGACTGGGAATGCCCTCATCCTTTGTGGGGCCCAGGTCCAGGCCCCCATCTTGTTTGCTGGCAGGGGAGTGCCGTTTTGATGAAATTTTGAGTGGCACTGATTAGCCCGGTGATTTCCTTTGTTACAGCGAGGACAAAGTCATGGCGTTTTTTCTGCTGGGTGGGGTACTGCATTGTAAAGTCCTTTCTGTCCTGATATCTGGCCACATTCTTTTTTAAAATGTCCAGTTTTTCCACAATTATGACATTTTCTCATTTTAGGGTTTGACCCTTGGCTCCTTTTAGAATTGTCAGCTGCTAAATTAGTCATTGCTTGTGCTGACATTGCAAGGCGATGAAGCTTAGTTCCTACATTTGACAAGCTCTGAGAAAATTTTCCAAGTTTTTGTACACCTCACCAGTGCCAGTGCATGTTTACAATCCTCATTTGCATTCTTAAAAGCCAGAGTTAAGGTTAGCATTTCTGCGGCCACGGTATGAGGAATCTGACGCTTCACTGCCTCTTGTAATCTTGCAAGAAATTGCATATAGGGTTCCTGTGACCCTTGTATGATATGTAAAAAGGATTGTACTGGGACTCCCTCTTCAGGAATTGTGGCCCAGGTGCATTTAGCGACCTGTGAAAATTGCTGATAAGCAGTGTCTGAGAGGGCCATTGGATGTTCCAGGTCTGAATAAGGGCCATTAGCTAACAGCATATCCTCTGTAATGTCTGCATGTCTAGCAACACGGTTCTGTTTAGCCTGGTCTGCACACATTTCTTGCCATTTTAAATTCCATGTCAGATATGCACTAGTGGACAAGCAAGTTCACGCCAAGTGTCTCACATCAAAGAGTAAAAGACGCATAGGATCAAACACAGATTCTAGCAATCTTAAGGTAAATGGGCTCTGCTCGCTATTATTTACCACACTCGCTTTTAATTCCTTCAACAACTTAAACTCTAGCAGAGCGTGTTCATGAATAACATGCTGTGGATTGTTTGGCTCAGGCCTTACGGAAATAGGAAAAGCGTGAGGTCCTAAGGGCTCTCCAGCTATGACAGCAGAAGGTAAAATTATTTGTATTGGGGTTTCTATTTCTGCTACCAAAGGAGGTGGTACAGATGTGTCTACAATGGGAGAAGGCGGTATAGGCCAATTTTTATCCTTCCTCTCCAGTTTTTTATTTTCAACTGGAGCTGTGGGTGGGACAACAGATTCTTTCAGATTTTTTTTTTTTTTTTTTTTTGAGACAGAGTCTCGCTCTGTCACCAGGTTGGAGTGAAGTGGCCTGATCTTGGCTCACCGCAACTTCCGCCTCCCGAGTTCAAGGGATTCTCCTGCTTCAGCCTCCCGAGTAGCTGGGACTACAGGTGTACACTACGACACCCAGCTAATTTGTGTATTTTTAATAGAGATGAGGTTTCACCATGTTAGCCAGGATGGTCTCAATCTCTTGACCTCGTGATCCACCCACCTCGGCCTCCCAAAGTGCTGGGATTACAGGCATGAGCCACCACACCCGGCCGATTCTTTCAGATTTTTAGACTCAGCCTGTTGTCCAGCAGAATAATAAGGAGATAATGGCAGAAGTACAGTATGAACTAAATTCCAAGTGGAGAAAACAGAAGAATCAACTTTATTAGGCAAAAGAGATAGCGAGAAGCTGGTTGGAAGAAGAGGTCAGCTGCTCAGTCCAGAGTAGGCTTGAAAGACTGTATTGTCTAGATGTCGCAGTAGATAACCTCGGTGCCAGGGAGTGATTGCCTCCAGCAAACCTTCTGTCGGCAGGAGCATCATGAGTTTGCTCACAGCCTCCAGTCACGATAAACAGTTTGCTGTTTGATCATATAGCCTCCAGTGGAATGCTGATTTGGTCATGTCCCACGGGGCTTTCGGGGCCTTCGGCTCCCTGCAGTTAGATAAGGGAAGTTCCAGAGTGAACCCTTGATGGGGGAGAAACAAGAGAAGGTGAAGAAGTCCTTGGTTCTGAAGCAGTTTCTAAGGTCTTTCAATTTCTTTTAATTGAAACATGCTCATATACCAAAGCACCGTACTTTGAGGTATTGTTCTCTGCATTCCTAAAAGAGTGGAGAAAGCAAGCAGTAGCCTTTATACCTAAAGCACAGAGAGCATAGTAACTTATAAAGAGAAGAGGACATGAGGATAAAAATAAATTTAAGATCATATGTTCTTTAATTAATTATTGATTGTTTGTCAGAATGATTACATTTTTTAAAACATCGCTATTTGACACTTCACTTTTTCCCCAGGATTCATTCTCCCTTTTTCCATCTGCAAGTTATAGGACTTAAGAAATGTTGAGGCCGGGCGCGGTGACTCAAGCCTGTAATCCCAGCACTTTGGGAGGCCGAGACGGGCGGATCACGAGGTCAGGAGATCGAGACCATCCTGGCTAACACGGTGAAACCCCGTCTCTACTAAAAAATACAAAAAACTAGCCGGGCGAGGTTGCGGGCGCCTGTAGTCCCAGCTACTCGGGAGGCTGAGGCAGGAGAATGGCGGGAACCTGGGAGGCGGAGCTTGCAGTGAGCTGAGATCCGGCCACAGCACTCCAGCCTGGGCGACAGAGCGAGACTCCGTCTCAAAAAAAAAAAAAAAAAAAAAAAAAAAAAGAAATGTTGAGATATGATTAAGTAGAAAAATATCAGTAACAGTTCAGTTGCAGATAACAGAAACCACTCTCACTATTTTAGACAAATAATAACAATTTAATTTGGAATGCTGTGTGGTTAACAATCTAAGTAGAAAGAGAGGCACTAGGTGAAGATCGAAGTACTTCTAGCTCCCAGGATCACACATTCATTGTCCTGGTTCAAAAAGCTCCCAGCCTGGCACGGTGGGTCATGCCTGTAATTCCAGCCCTTTGGGAGGCCAAGGCAGCTGTATCACGAGGTCAGGAGTTTGAGACCAGTCTGGCCAACACAGTGAAACCCTGTCTCTATTAAAAATACAAGAACCAGCTGGGCGTGGTGGTGCGCACCTGTAATCCCAGCTACTTGGGAGGCTGAGGCAGGAGAATCACTTCTCGGGAAGGCAGAGGTTGCAGTGAGCTGAGATCATGCCACTGCACTCCAGCCTGACTCCATCTCAAAACAAAACAAAACAAAACAAAACAAAAAAACTCCCAGTACTGCCCCAGGTAACGGTAACTGCAAAACTATGGTTCCTCAGCTACTATGGTAGTGAAATAAATACCTTGCATCTTGTCCTTCTGCTTATTTAACTCTGTTTCTAATTAAAGATGATGAGGGCATCTGAAAAACTGAATATGAATCACCCTCCATTCCTACCCCAAACACTAGCTGTAAGGAAAATGTGATTTTTAATTTTCCAAGCCTGTACAGTCCTGTAAGGCAGACTAGAAGGAGTGTAGCAAAAATGTTGTCAAACAAACTATGACAAATTATTATTCTGCCAACATATTTATGAAGAGTGAAGCAATGTGGACACTCTTTACTTTTGTTTCACAGACGTAGAGAGAGAACTAGGTTTCAGTAACTTCCTAACAGAAAATAGAAATTGATATTATCTTTCATAACACTCAAAGAAACCGAGGAAAGGGTGTCTAAGAAGCTACTGTTTTAAAAGAAGCATGTCGCTATTCAGCAAGTGACACTTTATGCAGTTAAGCTTATTGTTTAGCAACAGCATGACAACTTCTAGGCATGAAATAGTTTCATACAAAATGGAAAGTTGTTTCATTTAATTGATTTCACTCAAATTGGATCTTTCACATTTGCAATGAAGAGATCAGCCTTCACAGAGTCCCATTATTATATTAATAATATAATGCTTTCAAATTTTCTTAGTGCTTTATGATTGTATTAAGGTATTTTCTGTGTATTTTCCTATTTAGTTTTAAAAGTTGTATATAGAAATATATTTGCAAAAGTTTTCATCAACCTTTATTTGCTTGTAGTTGATATATGGCCTCTCCTCACACTGAAGGGCACTTTTGCAAGATATTGACCCATTCATTTCATTGAGAGTTTACTGTCCCTTTTACATTTCATTTATTCATTTCACTTCCCATGTGCTACCAGTTTCCTGATATTGGTAACTACAGGAAAACCCTATCTAATTCACAAGACTATTTCACATAAGATTTGGAGGGAACATTATAAAGAAATAGAAAAGCTTGAAGAATCCCAAGTTAACTCATTTATATTGTGAAATAAGGAAAATGAAAAATAATACTGTTTAATAAAACAAAACCCACTGTCAGAAGTTTTACATGTTAGTCAATGTTCTGTTTATTCTTTATTTTAATTTTAATTACTAGGGCATATATTGGATAGGATGGCAAATGATCTCAGATATAGAGTCTTTCTTTTATGAGATGAACATTAAGAAAAATGTGAATGAGTTTAATTCATTTATTGTTCAAATGTTTTCCTCTTCGTTCTCTCATATCTGTAACTAGATCCCCTGAACTTTGGAATACCTGGATGCTTTGCCTATTATTTATTAATTATATTACTTGATCAAAAAACAGAAAAAATGCAATAACTGACAATTGTTTCATGCTTCAAAATGTTAAAATATTATTAACATTATGTTGTATAGATATCTTTTACTAGCATTCTGACACAATTTTAATTTTAAACTAGAATGAAAATTTGCTTTTCTCCAAAAAAGTACATTGTACAAAATATGCTACTCTATCATACATGGATCTAATAGACAATCCTGCTGTTTGTACCCAATTCTGTCACCTCCCTAACAGCACTAGTGAGTTTAGCTGGGCAAATAGTGAGAGTAAATACCAGCCTCACTAGCAACAATGTGTGACCAAATGTCTAAATTCCACCCAATGAGATCATGGAAGTGACATGTACATCTTCAGGGTCACATTTTTCAAGGGACAGGAGCAACTTTCTCTTGTTCCTTTTATTCCTTTTTCTAGAAGATAGATGTGGGGTGATCTCTCTTGGATCATATAAATGAGTTCAATTCCTTAAAAACATTAAGCATCAAGACAGAAGGAACCTGAGTTTCTGACGATTAGACAGGGCAGAATAAACACACCAACTCAAAAACTTACGTAAGAGAAGACTAAACTTCTATATAATTCAGAAAATGTTATTTTGGGAATACATCATTGCAACATGTATTCTAATTAATAAAATAGCAATTTACCTCAGATCTTAGCCTTTGGTTATTTTCTCAACCCATTTAAATGTAACCCCCAAATTCCTCACATTGTGTAGTCATATATTTTGAAATTAGCACTAAACGAACATATGGAAACAGTTAATCCAATAACATAACAGTGTGTGTGTGTACCTAACCTGCTGCATTTAATTAAATATTATAAATTTCTCTTGATAGCTAATTTTAGCATGTTAATAACAGTATTATTTTGAGTACACACATATACCAGGCTAACACAAATATACACAAATATACATATCACAGGTAAAAAATGAAATATCTATTTTCACTTGACCCTGAAATTAAGGCACCCTGTTAAAAAAACATACAAAACATAACAAAAAACTATGAGCAAGTGATACAGTGATAATGCAGAATTCTAGTTCTATTATTATCAAACTTTAGAGGGGCCATAGAATTTTCCTGGTCTTAATGGTATCATCTGTAAAATTAAGAGTTTCAAAAGTCCATTTCTGCTCTAAATATCATTTAACTGTTTAGCTCAGTGGAAATGTTTGGTGCTTTCAAATATAAAACTAATTAGTAAAATTCATCATAATAATAACACTGTGATACATTAAAACCTTTTTGGAATCTAATTTAGAATCTCCCTCTCACTTATTTTTTCCCCCCAGATTGAGTTTCCTTCCTTTTTCACTATGCTGATTATATAAGGGGCCTGCTGACTGTTTGAATGATGAAATAGGTACAGAGGAGGCAGTATGGCACACCGGAAACAATACTAAACCGGAAGTAGGAGTGCGGTATTACAGCTTTGACACCGCCTCCAGTTAGTCCTGTGACCATTTAACATTCTGAGCATTATTATCTGATAAAAAATAATAATAACTGGCCAAAAAGATCTTCATAATTTCTCCTCTAGCTTTAAAACTATAATTGACATATATATATCTATGTGCATATATATGTATATATGTATATAATTTATTTATGGATGGCACTTTAAAAGGAATCTACCTGTAGCCGGAAAAATGCAAAGATGTTAATTACTTTGTGGCGCTATACTGACATCCTTTGGTAAAGTTTGGTTGATTGCAATTTGATGTGGAGATAGATAAATAGCGAGACAGTTAAATATTTAAGTAGATAGAACAATCCAA
Source organism: Theropithecus gelada (assembly GCF_003255815.1). Lineage (NCBI taxonomy): Eukaryota > Metazoa > Chordata > Mammalia > Primates > Cercopithecidae > Theropithecus > Theropithecus gelada. The sequence continues at coordinate 24,517,931 of NC_037673.1, read as the reverse complement.
ATGTATTTATATCTGTCCACACACTCATTTGGGTATGAAACTCATATTTATGAGAAAAAAAAAGTTAATAAGAAAAAAAGGGACACTGTGTCAAGTTCCAACACTAATTATATATTTAAATTTTTAATAAAATATTTTATCTATAAAGTATTAAAATGCAAAGATGAGGCACAGAAGACTGGCTCGTGGACATTCCAAAATGATGAGCGAGCTATGCACTCCTCTGACAATAAGCAACAAGAAAAGGGATTGGGAAAATCCAGCCGATAAAGTTCCCGGAAAGCAAAAAATAAATAAACATTTAAAACCCCAACGAAAAATGACTCTGGTAACACATCAGATCTGGCTGCAATTTGACTTGGCGCTCCTATAATACGTGGATTTCGGTAGTCTGGTGTAAGGATGGTGCAGGAATATATATGCCAGAAGAACTATCTGTTTTAGAAAAAATTGCAAGAAGCAGTCCTGTTCCTGAGATTTTATTACGGACACAGGCGGATTAGATTGGGCTGATTACCTTAGCCTTGAAACAGAGAGTCTTTCTGCCCTGCGGGGGAGGGGACGCCTTTCAAGCAAAGCCCTCCTCTCGGATGCGCCCTCCCCTCGCATTCACTTGCAAATCGCTGTGTGCTCGCAGAAGCCAGCGCTTCCCCAGTCTCTAACCTTCCCATGGCGAGTGCTGCAGCTCTATCAGCAGAACCTTTCTCTCCGTGTGAGGAAGAGCTTTTTTCCTCCCTTTCCTTTTTTTTCCCTTTCCCCTTAATCAGAAGCACTGAATGAAAGCCAATCAGAGAGAGAGCTCGCCCCCGTTTTCTTCGGCTCCCTGCTGTCCAGAGTTAAAAGTGATGCTGAGAAAGAGCTTGAGTTAGATTGAAGTAGAATCAGTGATAGAAAATAACAGCCGAAAACAAACAAAAAGGGGACATAGTGACAATTTCTCCTGGGTTATTTTGACTGGAACCAACTTCCACTATCCAGAAGCTGATAAAAAAGGTAGGAAGACTTCATTCACCTCTTTTCTTTTAACTCCCTTAAGGGATTTTATATTCTTCTACTTGAGAGGTGGGGTGGGGGGGGAGAGGGAGGAGAGAAATGTTTGTTTTTAAGTTGTGTTTATCAATTATTTCAAAATAATTATCTTTAGTACCTAAATAAATAAGCATACAACTATATATTTAATTCTAGCAACAACTGCTTCGAGTATCTATATAGGCAATGTAAAGCTGGATAAATTATATATTATGCTCAACAGTGGGTCATGATATTAGAGTTTGTGAATTCATTCACTTGGAACAAATGCTAAAAAATATGTTATGAAGTGAATTTGTCATGCCCAGACTTGTTCATCTTTATTTTAAAAATCAGTTCAAGAGATAACATTGTTGCTGTGAACTCTAACATCATCTAACATTACTTTGCATTCCATATGAATGGATTCACTCTGCACTTATTCATAGTCATAGTTCATTGTACGTTCAATATAAAGAGAAATGACAGGCAGAAGACAGATTCCTTGAAACTGCCAATGGTCACTAAGCATCTACATACATACAATAGATTGACATTCATCAGAAATAGAATAGACAGAATTCTTATTTTCAATTTTATATCTGAGTCAGAAGTATGGGGGGGAGAGGTAAAGAGAGGGAGAGTAAATGCGTGTAGTCAGCAGTTGCAGCATTTATTGTTTCTGCTGCAATAAAATCCATATTTTATGTGGTGTTAAATTAATGCAGCATATTGCAAGTATAAATGCATGTCCCCAACAAGTAACTATTGATAACACTGTAAGTATGGGGAAAAGCAGTAGTCTGAAATTGTTTTTATGCCACTAAAATAAAAACCTACTGTCTCCTTATTATTGAAAAAGAGGAGTCTACAGGTACAAAGACAAATATTGTTTTAAAAATGACCTATCATCTTTTGCTTTGAAAAAAACAGATCTGAAAAAAATTGTAGTCCTTCATTCCAGTAAAAGCTTCTATTATCCAAAACTGCACATCCATTACTTCTCAGCTCTTTGGGGATACATTATTTTTTCTCCTTTTTTTTTTTCTTGAAAGATCTATATTAAAAATAATCTGTCCTTCTGATGTTGACAACTGTTATACTTCAATGCATATGTTAGTAGACTTTCTCCCTCCACACCATCCCCCTCTCTATCTTCCTTTAAAATGTAGCTACAAGAGCTTCTCTGTGGTGAATAACACTTGGCAAGAGTGTGCTCATTTTTTAGGTCTGGTATGGTGAGGATTTTTAATTAGTAGAACTTTCATGAAAACATTATGTCATTGACAGAGCCGTATGTTCATTTTTAGTTAAAGTGATGAAGAAGAAAGGAAGAGGTTATGTCCTAGAAATATAGGTAAATGCTAAGTTGCATAGATAATCTGGCCCCTGCTCCCCCCAGTGTACTAAATGTGGCACATATGTATTCAATGTGCAATGCATAAGGAAGGAATGGTTTATCTGGGGAGGGATGTGGTGAAGAGACTGGAGAGTGCACAAGTATAAACAGCATAGATCTGTGCCTTAGGGACACATCAGATACAAACCCATTCTGATGATAAAAATATAAAGAAATGCTTCTTTCACTTTTTTTTTTTTTTTTTTTTGGCTGTGTTATTAAAGTATGAGTCAATGTCTGCTTTCATTAAATCAAATACTTCTTGGGTTTCAAATACTTGCTGCGAACAAATTGACTTCCCTGGTGAATGCATATGCCTTCCCTGACTCCAATCAAAGAATAGAATTCCATACACTTAAAGGTTTGGGGAAAAAAACCGACAAACAAAACCAAAATCTCTGGGAAATGGGAAAAAAGAAGGTAAACTGTATGAGCATCCACCTACATATGCATATGTGTGAAGTCAGTGGTTAAATGGTTTGGTACCTGATTAATGCTCTAGGTGATGTTCTTTAATGTTTATAGAAACTGCTTCTTAATTAGAACAGTACTATGCAGGTAATCAATTGAATATTTCATTGTTAGATTTTTACCCACACTGTGGTTTTCTTTAAAAAGGAAAAAAAGAGGATAAAAAATTGATTTTAATTTAGAGTGATATTTCTGACATATTATTTACAAAGTTAGTGTAATCTGGAAGAGGTATTTATTTATTTATTTATTTTCTTGTGAAAAATAGACTATTTGAAACTGGAAAGGTTAATTTCAAAATATGTGACTCTTGCATAAAAATAAGGTGAATTTCTTTACCTTTACTTAAGTTTTTATATAAGCAAATAACTAAGGCAAAGTATATACTATCTGGGGGGTTTCTGTGCTTATAACTGATTTTCTGTTTCTTAACCTACTTTGCAGCAAGTGATAACGTGTCTTACTGGAATATGTCATTTTTATACCAAATCATTCCACTAGGCTGCAGCACAGCAGTAGTATTGGCTCTGATGATGCTGATTCAGCAGCAAAGTGAACCATATTCTTGTTAAGTGTTATTATCAGTAACAGTGTTTCATAGTAAGCAATTAATACAAATCAGTGATGTAAACCCAAGTACCTCTAGTATATCCCTTGGGCATTAAAAGCATTAGCCACATTATATTCTTATTTCTACTATGCAAATTACATTCTAATACTGTCGTCACGTTAGACGTACTTGTAAAATACTGAAATTATAAATAGAAAAACATAAAAAGTATTTATGCCAATTATAAGTAATTTTATGCAGATATTTGATCTCTAAATTTCAGGTCTATAAAACTCTACTTTCGATTAACCCAACATATTATCTGGAATAGTGTTTCAAAAGAGACAATTTACTAACCATATTATATATTTAAGAGTCATGTCTGGAAGAGATTGAAGTTAAAAACCAAGTAGCAAGAAAAATTTCCTCATCCTTCTTAGACTTATACTGAGCAATGGTAAAATTGATTAAGCATTATACAAAGTACAATATATGGTTCCTATTAGGATATTTTAAGGAGTAAAAAGAAGAGTACTTGGAATGACACCATATATGCATATTTGAAAGACTGAAAGTTAGCACAGACAAATCTATTTTTCTTTTCTTGACACTCATACAGACCAATGAGTTCACAAAAATATATTTTTTTGTCATAATTGCAATAATCTGAAATCTACAGAAAAAAATACAAGTCCTAAATTTAAAAGAAAATCTGCCTTTTTCTTTTCTAGTTGGAACCTTTGGATGATATTCACAAAGCATCCGTATACTTTTCTGCATTTACCCCAATAAGTTCAACCTTCAAAATTACAGATTTTTTCTCATGCATAACAACAAGAGACCATTTCAAACAATTACCAAGCAATGCCTGTTTCGTAAGATAACAATATCGGCTCTGGGTCACCTGTGCCCTCTTCTTTTCTGACTGTAGAGCAGTCTCACCTCACTTGACATTTTGGTATGAGCCCTTGAGCCCTTTTACAATCCAGTTGTCCTGTCTTTCTTGAATAGAAGGGCATCTAAAGCATATAAGGCCATTTTGCTTTTCCCACACCTTTTTGTCGTCATTCACTTGAACTAACTGTACACACATATTGTCAAAAAATAAGACCCATCACATTAAATTTTTAGATTTCTGGGAATGTATTATTCTTAAACTAATATTGACAGTGATAAGTTGAAATAATCTGACCTGTTTAAAAAATTTTAATACAACTTTTGCTCAACTCTATTATCAATGCAACTTCTCACAAAAAGTAACTTTTTTTTTTAAGAATGAAAGTGCTTTATTTTCATCAGTTTCTTTATATTTTTATCCTATTTCTTTCTTGCAATGTATGTGATGACCTATACACTTTATGACTAAGAGGCATTGCTTAAACATTAACCATATTGGAGTTGGAACTAAAGAAAGGGAAAGCTGCAAATTGAATAAGAAGGAGCAAAACAAAATCACATTTTGCATCATTTTTGGAAATGAAATGTAGCATTCCTTCAAAATAATGCCTGCCTGTGGGAGGTTGAAATGCCTTCATATAAAAATCCCTTTCAGTGAAGGGATTCGTATCCTTAGAGAGTTTGTCAAAAACATTATAAGCACTTTACCAAATCACGTGGTTTCAATTTTCAATCTTTTTTCAAGAAAGCAGTCTTGATTCAACATACTCTTTATGATGCAGTGATATAAATTAAAGTCAAATGACATTTCAAGCTTCAGGACAGAATTAAACAATAGACTATAAGATATAATACAACATTGCTTCACAACAGGAAATTCAGCATTAAGTGACATTTCTAAACACTTGAGAGCCCTGCTGATCCCCATAAATTTAGCAGGTCATATTCTCTTTCTCTCTCTTCTACCCCATCTCTCTTTCTGTAAATCTGTGTCTATTTCCATCTCCCTCTCTTTTTTCCTTTCCTCTCCTTCCTCATTTAAAACAATTACAAAACCCCTTGAATAAATGTCCCATGTGCTTTAAAAAAATATTACCTTATTGTAAAGTTATATTTCTGTAAATCTGGTGTTTTTTATGGCCAGTATTCTATCATCTGCCACATTATACATTATATTTACTGCATTAAACTTCGCATTATGGCACAAAGTATATGACAATTGGCTAGAATCTATTCTTTTAAATGAAAGCAACTCTTTTATAAATTTTGTAACGCTGAGGCTTCTAAGGAGTTGAAATTGGCACCAGTGTAGTTTACTGCACTAGCAAGCCAAGTATGGGAATTCAACATTTATTATTGAAGTGACTCCTTCAAATTGTCAGAATGTAGAATGTATAGACATGAATTATTATGCTCAATGCATAAGTTATTGATTAGGAATCTTTATTGATTTACTGTGAGAGAGGATATTGAAATGGTTTGACAGAGCCCTGATTTTTAAAACAAACATAAATTACATGTTTCTGGAAAGCAATGTTTCACTAGACATGTTGATTCTTCTTTGCTGCAAGAAACACATATTACCAGTTTGGAATCTAAAAATGAAATCCGGTATATAATGAGCAAATGTCTATTCTAGAGATTGTGGAGTAAAGAACTACCATTGCTTTTGTTTCCAGTTGGAAATTTGGGAAACAGAAACTATAACAATAATTGAGGTAGGCATAATATGTAACAAAATGAAATAATCAATAAATTGAATACAGTAAATATTCTACCTTGAGTTATTCTGGGAATTCTCTCCATGGTTAATGTAATATGTATAAATGCAAGAATTAAAGTTGAAATTCAATATCATTATCTGAATAGATCAAAGGCAACCAATATATTTGCCCCAATAATTGGAAAATTTGGAGCAAATTTTGTACATAATATTAATGTAAGCTTTTAAAATGTAACTGTTTTTCCTTTTGCAAAAATATAACTCCACTCTCAATAAAATTAAGTCAAATAAACTTCCTTTGAAACCATTGTAAATTCTGAGATTTCTGAATTAAGGAATATTTTCATAATTATTAAAGCAAACTTCAAATTTAAATGAGGCACTATAATGTTTCCAAATAATTTGACTTCTAAAGGTGAATTTTAAATTAATAGGCTCATTTTTTTGATAGATTTGAAAATATTTAAACTACCTGAGGAATTTTAAGGGTTTTGTGTTTCCATGTAAATCTTCAACCTCTAAAGTGTATTTATCAATTATTTTATTTAAAATATTTTCCTTAAATAAACCAAAACATTAAAATTTTTATACCTCTAACTCAAGTGGTTTAAATCTATTGAGAATAAGATCCAAAACATGAATTACATGCTTTCAAAACCAACAGTGTGGTGTTGATTTGCTTTAGTGGTGACCTGAAGAAAATAAACTGTTGGAGTAAAATATATGTCAACTTATTACATCAAATATGAAACTGATTATCCAAAGATTATCTATTAGCTTAGCCAATGATAATATATTTTCTTTTCTTTTTTGACTTCTTAAAGCATTATACATTGGGGGTTATTCCTACTCTGTAGTATTGAACCATATTTTGTTACCAGAGTGATTTTTCAATATGTAGTCCCTGAAGAGTGAAAACCAGCAACATGCAGATTTATTCTGCCTGCATTTAGCTCCCTAAATTTGAATATTTCTCCATGAGTAGAAACTTACAGAAAAATCTTTATTTATCTACCCCCTCAACCAAGACTTTAGTTATTCCTTTAGAGATTAGTTAAAAAATGAATCCTAAGCACAGACATATACTTAGAGGCACTGTCACTTTGTCTATTTTTCCTTTTTTTTTTTTTTTTTTTTTTCAACTGCTGAGTGAAGAGTGGAGGTTTTCTACACAATTTCTACACTAAAGAAGTTATTTCACCCCCTTCTGGATGTGTGGAATTAAAAATGATCAATATGAACTCTACCTTTTCTGAGACTTTCTTCTCTTCTAGCTACTGTCTTTTAAAATATATATCCTAGTTTTCAATGGTTAGTAATAGATAGTTCTACATAATATTTAAAAAATTAATTTATAAGCCTTCACTGACTTGAGAATAGACGTAAGTACTTGCTATCAATACTTAAAAAACGACAGAAATGAAATACTCCTAAAATCTAAGATGAGAAAAATATTTAGTAATTTTTTTTCTCCCCTTGGAGTTAGATTAGCCATCATGATGGTGTATGAAATCTGAAATCCAGCCCAGTGGAGATGCGAAAATAGATGAATGGCAACCATAACCTTGACTTCAGAACAATGAAATTAATCACTTTGCTTTGTAGGTAGAGGCTAGGTCAAGCCTGTTTCTAGGTAGGTCCAAGAAGAAAAAAGTGTGGATGGGGGAGAGCCTTGTCCTTCATTGAAGCAAAATGAAATGTTGCACAGGAACCACTGTTTCCAGAAACACCATCATGGAAATTTGAAATTTTTGATAGTACTTAGGGGCTCAGTACTTTGAGTTCAAAATTCATAATCATTAAATAACTCTCTTTTGATTTTAGGGTATCATATGTTGCTATTATTATTACATGTGTTATACATTTTATTTTGCAGTTTCTATTGTTAATTTAACTGATATCCTGGTATCTATACAACAATTTGCTCAATTTTTCTTTAGCTCCTAATTAATTTCACTCATTTTGGGAGAAGTTACTGTGAGCCATTCCCTTCTGTCACACCTGGAGATACGGGAATAAATTTAGTACAAATTTTGTCCTTGAGAAGAGGCAGGTTCTAATCTGAGATAGTCATAATTAAATATCATATAATTTACATTGGAAATATCAGTAGTTGTGTTCTAAATGTTTCCATTTTTATGAAATAGTAGTAGAATTAGATGGTAGAACATCATTGGGCGGTAATGTACTCCTCCACCTAACACAGTGTTAAGTTTTCATCTTCCATTAGAAATACTGCTGAAAAAACCCCTCAAAAGCATTTTATTCATTCACCCATTCTTTCATTCCTTCATTTGCCAAGTATTCTTTAAGTGCCTACCATAAGCCAGACACTGTGCAAGCATCCAGAAAGACAAACTTGGGAAGAGAGAGAAAGAGAGAGAAACAAACAAAAGCCTCTGCTACTGTGAACCATTGTGTGAATAATCACATGACTTGTTATAGTCCAGCTTTGATAAATATAAGAAAGATAAGTACAAGGTGTGTTTAAAGTGACTAATACAGGGATCTAACTTATCTATATTTTTCAAGCTGTATCGTTGCATTTACAGCCATACCACATCGTTAAAGAAAATATCAGAGTTAGCAGTTTGGTTCAAGATACATTTTTGTGTAGCCTAAGATTTCTTCAGTCAACACCTGAGAATGGATTTTGAATGGATGTTTCCATTAGGAGCAGCCTTTTGGTTGGTGATATGTGGTGTACTTCAAATTGGCAACAGCCAATTATCATCTCGCAGACACGGGGAGCTATATGGGATAAAGCAAGGGCCGAAAGTTGAGTATACCCATCCCCATCAAGAAACCTACAGAAAAATTATGTGTCAGGAGGCCAAATGTATCCCAAATTTCTACTGCTAATTTTTTTGTTTTCTTTCTTTTTTTAACTTATTTTAGATTCAGAGGTACATATGCAGGTTTGTTATATAGATATATTGTGTGTCACGGAGTTTGGTATACAGAAAAATTTTATGAACAGGAGCTTCGTTACTCATAAAGTAATGAAAATAAGCACTTCATAGAAGCCACTGTGTTTAAAACTTGGTCACTCTGTGAAAAAGACTCTTCTATATAATAGTCTGTTTTTGTGAGGACACCGGATGAAGGTCATGCTTAATAGGAGACTATACAGTGTTAAGCCTACATTCTAGAAGCACTGAGATTTCCTTTCTTAGAAAATGCAATGACCCTAATCTAAGTGCTCTCACAAGGTCCTTTGACGGATAAAAGCATGGATCGTGGTACCAGAATGTCTGGATTTAAATCCTGGCTGTGCCACTTACCATATATTTCATATTTAATGTCACTTGTAGTTTTTTCCATCTGTGAAATGGGGTTAATAATTATACTTACATAATAGGGCAATTGTCATGATTAAAATAAGCAATTACTATAATGTCTAACAACAACGCCTAATACACAATAGGTGTTCTAGTGCTACCTAGTACTGTCCTTGGTATTATTATTAGATGTTAATTCATGTGACCTATGCTTTTTCATTAATATTGAGTGTGTTGTATTTTTACCACAGTGTTTAATATCATTAGGGCTATAACTTTAAATTATTTAAATATTTTAAATTATATTATGTAATAATTTTGTACTTGAAGTGAGAAATTCTTGTTTTAAGTCTAATTCTCTCACTAATTCTACTGACAATGTAATAAATTCTTCATTCCAAATTTTATTTTTGGAAAAATGGGAGTTTGAACCATAACATTTCCAGGTACACAGTTGATTTATCTATTATTATAATTGGAAAGGGCTCATAAGTCCATGATTGTAACTGGAAAGGGCTCAATATAAAACTTTTGTAAATATATTCCTTCTCTAATGATTGTGAAAATGTCAGTTGCACAAAGACTTGAATGTAACCTGAAAACTTAAATTTCATTCTCAGAGAGGCATTGCATGAACTAGGGAATTGATGGATATGAATTTTGAAAACGATAGGAAAGACTCGAAACAGAGGCAGAGGAGGAAAAAATCATAAGAAAGAGTGAGACTAACTGTTGTGAGGTCCATGAGCCACATAAACTCACTCAGGTGAAACATGAGCCATTTCTGAATACACTGCAGTAATGGTTCCTTTCACAGATTCTCCTTCTTGAGGTCAGAGTAATGAGAATAAGAAAAAGAATGATGAACAGAGGCAGTGCATTACAGAAATTATCCCATTAAAGTTTTGATACCTATAAATCTCAAGAATAATTCTGCAGTCTATATTACAAGCTGAAAGGTCAGTGGACTACTGATTTCCTAGACTAGGTCCCTGAAACTGTCTGATGAAGACATAGAACCTGCTGCAAAAATGTGAAAAATTTAACAGGTTTTATTTAGATCACTCATTCTTTTCATTCTTCACATTCAAGGGGATATGAAGATCAATTTGAAACTGTTTATTTTTTTTTTCCTTTTTGTGGCTCTATTTATATGTTAATTTAAAAAGCATCTGGAATGGTTTCTACAGATTACATAAACAAATGAAAACATACATTGAGGTCATAAAATATACATTTATATGGGTTCGTAAATACCTTTTAAAAAGCTTTATTTTAAAAATCCAGAATTATATCACAGTTTTTTTTCAGTTTTATTTATAGCTCAGGGATAATTAATATATTATTTATACCATTTACATACTGGAAGGACATACTTAGCACTTCATTTTATCCAATAACCTGTAAAGATGAGGTAAGCTATAATAGAGACTCCTAAACCTAGCTAAAAGGTATATTTTGGTGCGCCTAGTAAAATAATGCTTGTATTTGCCATAGCTATGCATTTACATCTATTATCTCTTTAATCATGTATTATCTGCTTAATCAGAGTCACAGTTATTGTTTTTCTAATCATCCTGATTAAATGCTGTGGCCATTTCATAGGATTCTTTTTTTTCACAACTTCACTATAATATTTGGCAAAATAATTTGACCTTATGGCTTATTCATCAGGATGGCTAATTTAAAATATTCTATTAATATTACACACATTTTACATTTAGTATAATTGATCATCTAGATGTATGTATACTTTTATAACTGGACTTTACAAGGGCTAAATCTTTGACATACTTTCTCTTTAATTTTCATATTCTTTAATCATAGTACAAAGTTTGTTAACTTGCATCTATTTTGCTTTCATGTAGTTGGAAGTAAAGTGAGAATAAAATTCTGCAAAATTAGAGGAGAAATTAATTTTTAAAGCCCAAGAAATGGTTACTGAATAATTAATTATGCAGACTACTGAAATAGTCATTTCTTTTCAAAATCCTTCAAATTCTTTAAAGGTTTTCAACCATTTCATGTGTTGTTTTGAATGTCTGAAGTTTAAAACAATATAAATTAGGCTTCACAATGTCATCAGAGGGTTGAGATGAATTTACGTTTTTGAAGTATTGACCCATTTATAGGGTAAATAGCTGCTAATATTTCTGGTAAATTTCTATTCACTTGTCCAAAGGGAAAATAACATATTTCGGTGTTGAGAGCCACCTTGTGGTCATATTGAGAATTATTATTCTATGGTACACAATGTTTCTGGCTTTAGATGTTTTTCCAAGTGAACACCCTTGGAAGCATTGATGTGAATTACACAGATGTGAATTTACGCTAAGGGTTATAAGATGACATTGAAAATGAATCATTTTTAAATGAATGCCATTTAATGTTTACATATTGACATGAATTATAGCAAATATTGTTTTACAAAATCCACATGAGATCTTTTAAACAATATTTTTGAGGCAAGATGTTATTTTTAAACTAAAATATATGACTGTGCAGTTACAAGTAAGCTCTAATGACTCATACATTTAACCTTCTCAAGGAAAAATACCTTTCAGAGTCCTCTGGTGTTCAATGCAAAGAAACCAGGGACTGAATTATTGTTATTTTTGCATTTTGTAAAACTTAAAAGTAAATATGCTACCTACAAGAAAAGCAGAGAACTAATACCAGCAAACTCTGGTCATTGAATGCATTTTTCAGTGGGTTCATTGGAAGTTCAAAGAGACAAATTTGTTTACTTTTTTTTAATAAACTCTGAAACAATTTATGTTTACTTTGTGTAATATACATATTCACCAAATATCAAGCCTCTTTGACTAGGTTTTTTAATAATGTAGTATGGTACTTGCAGAGGAGTAAGATCTGTAATTACTGCTTGTAATTTTACTAGGATGTACCTATACTTAAAAAGAAAATAATATAATTATTTTCTAGAAAATGAAAATAAGCACTGACCTAGGTATTTAAGTCAAGAATAGTCATTGATTGCTTATGTGGTCTTACTCCTCGTTATTTTCTTTACTTTATTATCTGAAGGTAAACATGAATTAATTTGATCAAAATAAATTTTCTTTGTATATAACTCATAAGACTATATGAGCACAAAATTTTCCCCTACTTTATTTCTATGTATATAATTATCTCTAGTGATATCTATTTATCAATCGATCTGGATACATTTATGTTACATCCTAAAGTATCAACATTGTCCTCCTCATCATCATCATTATCATCATCATCATCATCAAAACCTGAGTAAAACTTCAGTTGTGACATTGGACATGGAATAGCTTAATCACAATTACAGGATACCGTGGGAATAGGTTCTGTATCACCCATCTTTGGGGCACTGGGATGATTTGATTTAATTAACAGAATAGACCTCAACGGGAACTAACGACACATTTATAAAATTGCATACAAATCTTATAACAATGATCTCTATGTTATGTGTTAAAGCTGTGAGTTGTCCATTGCTATCAGGCAAATTATTTTCTCTAGTTTGAACCTGCCATACTGCCCTTTAATGTAGAACAAGTGGTCAGAGCCTGTCATTTCTCATGCACAGCCCAATAGTCTTACTGAAAACAAAGATTACTTTGCTTCCCATTAAACCATGCTCCTTCTGTCAACAAAAGTGCTTCTATTCTGAGAGATATTACTATTGATCTGCTTTTATTCTCAAAAGACTGATAGAGTTATTTTCTCTACAATGCTGCACACTAGGTATTATTTCAAATGAAAATATAAAGCATTTATTTCAACCTCAAAGGGGAGACAGAAATTGAAATAGCGTATATAAGAGTATAGAAATGTTTAAAATTTGCATGCAACCTTTTGATGCTGTCATAGTGATATGTAGTGCTATATTTTAGGGCAAAGGTTTTTTGCAGAATAAATCGTAAATGGATCATAAATATAGAAAGAAGCATATGAAAGCACCTCCCAAGTAAAAGTAAAAACCAAGAAACAACCCAAAATAATTTTAGCTAAAAATATCTACTTCCTTCTCAATTTTTGTCTAAAATATAGCAAACCTGTTTATACAAGATAATTATCCTCAAGTGATAAGGGAGATTTTCATAGTCAACCATCACCCTGGGATCATTTTTGAACCGCTTTTCATTTCTCACTAACTTAAGGCAAAAAAATGTATTTTCTATAAATCTCAACTTTTTTCTCTCAAATCGAATTATTTGACAAATGAATTTAATTCTCTCTGTATTTTAAAAATGATCCTTTCCTTTTGATTCCGACTCCACACTAAAGAAGAGGTTCAAATTACATCTTTCCTTCACAAGTCAACAACATTTCAGAGTTTTCATATATATATATATATATCTATATATAAATTTCATATATATATTATGTGCTAAGAACTTGAGAAATGGATGTAGATGAGTTTTTTTGTCCCCTTTCTCAATGAAATGGAAATATAGTAGGAGAGAGTCACTTTTTAAAGTAAATACATTGCCAATTATTTAGTGTTTTGCTTGCAATATGAATGGATTTTCAGGAAAATGTGGAGGAGGGAACATGGTCATTTACTCATGGGAAGCTGAAGATGGACTTGAAAGGTGAGTACTCTTTCGCTGGGTATTAAATGAAGCTGATGAGCCAGGAGGCATGGCTGTCTGCAAATCCAAAGACCTAGCTGAGCTGATCTTCATGCCTGTATCTCCTCCCCCTCCAATTCTTCCTGAAATATATTTTTCTTAATTGATTTTTTCCCACAATTATCCATTCAGTAATGTGTACTGATTTTTTATAAAGAAACTACAGAAACTACAATGTATTATGAAAATTTCACAGAACGGTACACATATAGGATATTATAAGAATTAAAGTTGATGGCATACAGTGTTAGGTTTCCTTCAGGGATGAGATTAACCTAAGTCCTTAAGGCAGTGACACTTTGTGTCACTCACTAGCTCAGTATTTACCCTGGGCACAATCCCATTTCCAGAGGCAGTACTGCATAGTGGTAAATTGCTCTCACTCCAGACGAGGCAGATCTACTAAGAGTTTTACCACTTCCACCAAGGAAGGAATTTGAAAATTTGACCAAATTATTCAATCCAGCTAAACCTCAGTTCCCTTGTCTAGAAGATGGGACAGTAATGTTGCTGCCTCCTAGCTCTGCTGAAAGGATTAAATGAAACTTACAAAGCACTTAGCAGAGTTTTTTTGCAATTACAAATGCCTATTAAATATTATCAGCATGTATTACTGCTTACTAGGTAAGGGTCAAATTTTTTAATCTGTTCTAATACTTTCTTCATTGTATCATTCTCTGCCCCTCTTGTAATTTGCCTCATAATATTGACAAATAGACCAGTTTTTATTTCTAGTTCTGTTTATTTATTTTATTATTATTATTTTAATCTCTTTCATTTTGTTTCTATTGATCAGTCTGCCCTCAGGTTCTGGCTACTAAAACTCACACTTAAGTAGTTTTCAAATGTTTCTTTTTCCTTAAGGTATTCTAGATATATATGTATATATATTTTGAGACAAGGTCTCTCTTTGTCACCGGGGCTAGAGTTCCATGGTGCAATCTCCGCTCACTGCAACCTCCGCCTCCCTAGTTCAAGCAATTCTCATGCCTCAGCCTCTCACATAGCTAGGATTACAGGCAGAAGCTACCACGCCAGGCTAATTTTTTGTATCTTTAGTAGAGATGGGGTTCCACCATGTTGGCCAGGCTGGTTTCAAACTCCTGGCCTCAAGTGATCTGCCAGCCTCAGCCTCCCAAAGTGCTGGGATTATAGGTGTGAGCCACTGTGTGTGGCCTCCTTAAGATATTCCCTCAGTTCTCCAGGCGCTAGGACTCTCTAGCTTTGGAAAACTCATAACTCTTAATTTATACCTCTTTTTTTTTTTTTTTTGATACAGAGTTTCACTCTGTCGCCCAGACTGGAGTGCAGTGGCGCAATCTCTGCTCACTGCAAGCTCCGCCTCCTGGGTTCACGCCATTCTCCTGCCTCAGCCTCCCCAGTAGCTGGGACTACAGGCGCCTGCCAACACGCCCGGCTAATTTTTTGTATTTTTTGTAGAGACAGGTTTTCACCATGTTAGCCAGGATAGTCACGATCTCCTGACCTCGTGATCTGCCCTCCTCAGCCTCCCAAAGTGCTGGGATTACAGGTGTGAGCCACCGCGCCTGGCTATACCTCTCTTTACTGTGGATCATCACTCTGAGTTGTTTTTTTGCATGCCTTATTCCTTTTGTATAATTTTACTTTCTTAAAACCAAGATCATTCTGATTTTTATTTACATCCCCAACTCATGCACCATATAAGTAGAATACATATTATGGTTTGCATTTTACAGACAAGTATACTAACATTGAGTAATTGGAAGATTAAATGACTCATGAGAGACACAAAAGTTGTTTTTCTTTCCACTGGAAAATATTCCTATATTAGTCCATTTTCACACTGCTATAAAAAACTGCCCATGCCTGGGTAATTTATAAAGAAAAGAGATTTAATTGACTCATAGTTCCACATGGCTGGGGAGGCCTCAGGAATCTTACAGTCATAGCAGAAGAGGAAGTAGGCACGTTTTACATGGCAGCAGGCAAGAGAGCCTGTGAAGGACGCAAAGAGGGAAGAGCCTTTATAAAACCATCAGATCTGGTGAGACTCATGCATTATCACGAGAACAACATGGGAAAACTGCCCTCATGATCCAGTCACCTCCCACCAGACCCCTCCCTCAACACCTGTGGATTACAATTTGAGATAAGTTTGGGTAGGGACGCAAAGCCAAACCCTGTCAATTCCTTCTTTAAGCTAAAGCAATTGTCTTTTTAAGAGGAGAAACTTTAAAGTAGTTTTTTTCTTCACCTGATGAGTTTGCTTTTTATTTATTTCTTTGTTATCCTTTTCACTTAATATATACAACTGGCCTCACCCTAAGATCTGCTGAATCCGAATTTTTGAAGTAAAAGTTATGGCATGGTGAAATATATTTTAAAAGTCATACTGGGTGGTTTGGGTAGATTCATAATTATAACTAGAAAATATTGAGATGTTCATAACTGTAACTAGAAAATACTGAGATGTTTCTATATCCAAGCTCATAAACTGAACCTAAAATCAGTTTCAAAAGAGAAAGTTTTCTAAATACATTGAAAATGACAAGTATTTATTCTTTAAAGTAGGCTTATTGAAGAGGACATTACTCATTTTGAGAAATACAAATTATTTGATTTTTTGTTAAATTGATTCTTGCTTTATAGCCATTTATTGTTTTAAACACATATTCTCTACAGAACTTTGACTTAGTGAGATGAATATAGTAGAAAAACTAAGAGACATAGTATATCTTTGAGAAATAAAATAATGCATGGAAGTACTTGGTGGCATATAATTAAGCACTAAAAGAAACTAATAAAGTACTAGGATCATCAGTATAAGCAAGAAAACTGATGTAATGGAGGGCATGGAATTTTTACCTGACTTTGCTTGGAGAATATATAGAATATGTGTGTGTATTGGGGGGCGGTGGCAAGGCGGGGAGGGAGATGGGGGCGGCAAGTGTTCCAGAATTTGTATTTCTGTGAGCAAGGGCAGGAATGAATATGGAAGTTCAATTGGTAACTAAGACACCAACCTGGGTTTATGCTAAGAAAATACATTTGTGAAGAAACTTGAATACAAGCTTAAAGGGTTCAGATGTAATGAAAAAGTTTATGAAAGAGGTATTATTTTAAAACTTCACTTAAAAGAAGTTCAAAGAGACAAGTAGGGTAAGAAAGTATCAACCTGTGTTCTTGGCATTTTATATGCATGGCTGTTGGTGTTAATATACACCCAAATGCTTCCAAGTCAACCAGAAGCTTAGATTTCAGATAAACCAACCTGAGGGGTGACAATGGAATTAAACAAATAGTGTGTGTATGTTCTACCTGTTCTCCACTAGTAGCATTTTTCTCATATGTGCTCTCAAATTCACATGTATATTGAATTACCACTTGGTGTCTGCAGTTTGTCTCCACTACATTTCCAGTAAAGATAGCTTTAAAATGTCTTTAATTAATCTTTAAAATATCATTGTTTTGGTTTGATTGCTGTATAGCATCTTCTCCCACTGATGAAAGTATAATTGTCTCTAGTGTGTGCTTGTTGTTGGTGTTATGGTGTTTTGCAGCTGTTAGAACTACTGATGGTCACACTGATGAGTCTTTGATGTGCAAGATAGTTTTGTTTAAATCCTGCCTCAGTTTCGGCTCATCTGTGTAACCAGGGGAGGCATTATTTCAAACTCTATGGTTTTTATTTCCCCTGGGAAAACAATTTGCTCTTAATCTTATAGCTGGTCATCAACAAAATATGATGTAGAGCTTACACTTAAAATTCCCATTCCTGTGTTATTACCATGATGCTATAAAAGTAGTCAAAGTTTTCCTCACTATAAAATAAAAACTTGGACAATATCAACTTCATGAGTTTATTTTTTTCTAATTAACTGAGATAATGCATATACTATATTAGTGTGTGTGTGGTGTGTGTGTGTGCTGTGCAGTACATACTGTTCGTATATTTAAAGCTATCGTTGTGCTTTCACTAATACTGATTGTATGTGGATGTTTTCTTCTGCTATTAAAATGTGTTAACACAAATAAATAAATGATAGGTATCATTTATTGAACACTTTCTACATACTAGACAATGTATAGAGTGGTTTGCCTCTAGTATTTCCTTTCATCATCGTGTTAAAGGAAGCAGGTTATATCACCTCCATTTTACAAATGAGGGACCTGAGGCTCAAAGAAGTTTAGATGATTTTCACAAATCACAAAGCTGGTAAGCGAGAGAACCAGAATGAAACTCTTATAATATGGTCCCTGCCCCTCCATTCTTAACTGCTATTGCATATTTAAATATACATGCCTGTATTCCTGAGAGGAAAAAATATATGACCTATTATTTCACTCTATATTTTTCTTTTTATAAAATTTTTATTTATTGGTGATTTATTGTTTTACTTTTCAATGAGAGAAAATTGCCCTAAAATTAAGTAGGATTTAAGCATTTAAGAGTACACCAAATGTGTCATATTTTAAACACTGTTTTATTTTATTAATATGTAAAATCGAGTTTTCAAAATATATTCACAGCAGTGAGAAGATTAGTATTATGTGTAAGAAAATGTCACTAAAACTAACGTAAAAATAGCCATGAATTCCTCAGTGAACTTCATGTCATCCCTTTAGCATTATGTAATAGTTTACTTTTTAAAAATGTTTCTAGTAGGGCAGATAAGGCATATGGTGATATTATTTAATGGGCATAGAATATTTTTAATTATATACAGGAAAATAGTCACAATGGTTGCTTCTAGGTAGAAGGGTAAGGGATTTGCATGTCTGTATCTAGAGGATTTTCACTGTACTTAATTTTTTTTAGAAATTGTTCTTACGAGTATGGATTAAGTTTTCAGTAAAAACGAATTAACTTTTAAAAACTTGCCGATCATAATGAACTCTGTTGTGCAGGAGAAAGATGAAAGATTCTAAACTCTAATTTCATCTTTATAACATAAGCTGACCACTCAATGTCCCCATCCATAAAGTAGCACACCGTATACACACACACTGCTACACACACACATACCTCACACACAGATACACATCACAACACACACACCATACAGACACCACACACACGCACACACACACACACACACCCCTCAATGAGTTTTAGCAACCTGAATAGCTATTACTGGAAAAATATTCAGCAGCATTTTTTTCTTCCTGTGGCTTTAACCATAAAAGAAAATATACATATACATACACACACACACACACACACACACACATATATATATATGTATATAACTTTTTGAGACAGAGTCTCACTCTATTGCCCAGGCTGGAGTGCAGTGGCATGATCTCAGCTCACCGCAACCTCTGCCTACCAGGTTTAAGGGGTTCATGCCTCAGCCTCCCAAGTAGCTGGGATTACAGGCATATGCCAGTCACCCAGCTAGATTATATTTTTTAATAAAAATTTACTATTAGAAATCTACATCGAAGTTATGGTATAAAATAGTGTTTCTCAAACCTGATTCAAGTTGTATGACTTTTGAGAACTTTCATGTGATACTATGAATGTGTTTAATATAATCATGCTTAACGTGGGTAGCTCATCTATCAAATTACTTTCGTGTTATTTTAGGACCTGTTTTCCATCGTGGTTATTATCCCTTTCATGCCTCCTTCCTTGAGCCTTCTGAAAAAGGAACAGATAAAGTCATACCATATATTTTATCAGTTTTTGCCAAATAAGCTTCAAATTATTTAATGGTGAATTATAAGAATTATGTAAAAATTTTACCATATAGAGAAAAAATGAATCAAGAGTTTACTTCAAGCCTATCAATCTCTAAAACTCTCTCTGTTAGCTCCCAGTGCCCTATTCACATAGTCATTAACCACATTGTTTTGGGAACCAAAAGAATCTGATCCGTAAAATTAACATGAATTTGAATGGCCATTGGTTTTGTGAATTGTGTTTGCAGTTATTTTTATTTTTTTGTGTTGACTTTGTAAGTATTAGAAGCACAAACGTTTATATGATAAGCTTTTATGCTTAATTTACATGTGTTCCAGCAACATTATTCTACAAGTAATTCATATTAATGTAGCTCAAGCATCGTGATAAGAGAACATGATTCAACATAAGAGCCCAAGATAAATAAATTCTCTCTTAAATGTTAGTAAAAACTTTTCAGATCGTAATTACTAAATGAGAGTATTATATAATGAAAATATTTTATTCTGCAACAAAGATTAACACTTAAAAATGTAATGAGTTTTGTGATGTAGGAGAACTTTATAAATCCCTAACACCAAGAGCCTAAGATGCTTCAAAATGATGCCATGTACCAAAACCTAAAACCATTTACCAAAATCTAAACTGCACATCTAGAAGGGAAATAGCCTTTGGTACATTTTCTTGTTTGTGAATTCATGAATATATATATGTATACAGATAGATAGATAGATAGATAGATAGATAGATAGATAGATAGATACATAGATACATAGATACATAGATAGATAGATAGATCGATCTCAGATCTTGCATCTAAATTTAAAGATGTAATACACACCGTTGAAAAATTTGTGTTCAGAGAGCGTTTGATATATCTAATCACATTGCTGTAATGGTCATTTGGAAATTTCACCTTGGCTTTATGTGTAGAGTATTGCACCATATCTACTCTTGCTATTTAGTTCATATTACTGAGACACCTGGTTTTTTAATATCAGTGCAACAATGTTCAAGCTTAGGCACTTCCAGTGTAACTAAAGAGCAAGGAGAGTTCTGTACTTTGACAAAGATAAAAGTGGTAGTAACCGTATATTGGGCCAATTCCCTTTAATAGTTTGGAATTGATTTATTGCATGTTTTTTATCTAAACCTTTTATGAACCTATTATATTTTCAGCCTGTGTTACTTCCATGAGCACTCTACCTAATAAATAAAGTAGTATGGCACTTCCCATTATTTTCCTATATTTATCTCTTTTAAACTTCAAAGGGTGCCCTAAGACCTAGTATAATTGAAGTTTGTGGATAGCTTGGCTTTTACACTATCCACCTTCTTCATGATTTAATAGATGTCAGAGTTTCCAGATTGAAGATTCTAATCTTTAAGGTCTTCCTTTACAAAGCTACTTCTTTTCTTTAATGATACTTTAGTTGTCTTCCTGTTAGCATTTTCCAGCTCTATTGTATTTCTTTGAGGTAATGCAGTCCTTTGTGAGAGAACATGCAGGCACATGGTTCATAGAAGCTAATGATAGAGAAGATGAGCATTTCAGCATATGGATTCCAGACTTGCCTTTTTCACCAATCAAGGGACCTTCAACATACGCCTTACTACCTCTTGATTTGAGTTTGCTTTCGTCAAACATTGGCACTTGGAAGAATTGGTTCTAAATTCCATTCTGAACCTGGAATCTCAGAAATGAAACTACAAAATTACTTTAAGAAATACTTTCGGGTGGTTAATGAGACAGGAAGCAAAATGAAGTCATTTAGACTTTAGCCATGCAATTTCATATTCTGATATGGAAACTTTCTAGGACCTAGAGATCACCATACCCAGTGTGTCACCTCATCATAAGTATCTTTACATGTCTCAGAGGGAATTAAATTTTCCTATCTCTTTGTACATGTTGTTTACCCATAATTTGTAATATTAACAGGAATATTTGATAATTATTATCTGATTTATTTAAATATTGATTGAGGCAGTGAGGAAAAATCCATATATAAAATAGATGAAAATCTATGATCTCATAGAGTTTACTTTCAAGGGTGGCAGCAGACAGTAAAATGTGAATAACAAAAACATTTCATATGGCTTATTTGTAGTAAGTGCTATGGAGGAAACAGTGCAGAGAAGAGGCGTGTTATTGGTTTATGAGTTGTTTCTCCTCACAACAGGACACCGCTCCTTGATGACAGAGTCTTTTTCTCTACTAGACCTCAGAGTACCTACTGAGCTCTCAAAAAACAAAACAAGCAAAAAACAGTTGCTGTGTGGGTATCTGGCTATGTCCTGTGTTTCCTTCAACCTGCTGTTATACTTTGATAGTGTTGAAATGTTACAGGAATGTATTTCTTAGGAAAAAAGAGAGAGAGAGAGAACTTCATTTCTCACTAGATAAGGTACAGTTCAGAAAACAAAAAGTTTTGAGTGATACATTTTTCATTTTCATCACGGATATAGTTGACAGTTATATGGGAAAAAAAAAAAAGAGAGACATGCTGCGAGGCAAATCCCTAAAAACACATATGCTGTTATTTAAAAACAGCTCACCCTGCAATTGCATTTGGAATTCAGCACTGCCTTCTACATGCTTTGTTTCTGATAGCATTCCTTTTCTGCAAGGTAAGAGATATTCCTACCTCAGTGTTGCTTCAATTCATAAATATTTTTGTTCACATGATGCTTAAATGTCACTGAAAAGCTCTTACTGGACCTGAAAATTTCTCTTTTCAGGATTTTCTTATTTCTCTATTGCTAATATTGCATTATTTTCCAATTACATATGTTTGAGGTGATTGAAAAGAGAGAATTTCTCTGATTGTTTAAATTATTTCTGATTTGAAAGAAATAGTCCACTCTAAGAATGCACATTACAATGACAGTTCTCTTTTAAAATTTGTTATGCGATTTACGCATTTTGGCCTGGCACTGTACATTTGTTCTGTGGTATATTGTTATTACCCTTTTTCCTCATTGCATGCCATATTTTATATGCAATCATCAGACACTTTCATGCTCAAGTGGTCGTTAGCATTGTGCTGTCCAGCTGTTCAAGACTGTTAAATAAAACTAGTACCCCCACCAGGAGTGTGCCTCACTAGCTTCCCTGCATCTGCAGGACTGCTGGCTTGGAATTGGCTGCAGAATGAGTGCTGTGAGGCTGCTCTGATCCAGTAGCTCTAGTTCCCAGTCGTATCTTCTTCCTGCGTGACACAAAGGAAAGGTGAAATAATTCTCATTTCTGGCAGAGGCATAGCATTTTTCCCCTTTTCCCTACAATTGGCTTTATAAGAACAACAGTTTTTGAAGCTATCTTACAGTTTTATATGTCCTAGAAAGTGCTACCACTGAGGTCAGATATGCTAGTCGCATCACGTTATGTGGTCTCAGAATCCTCCTCTTGAAAATAAAAGGATTAAACTAAATAATTTCTAACTTTTTAAAAATTTACAAAACGGAATGATACTAAGTGAAGATTTTATTTTTAAAAATATGGGAGTAAAATATAAACCTGACATTAGAGGGCTGTTTCCCCTAACTACCTATACTTTTATTTCTTTGTGATTAAAATACATGAAGCAATGCTTGTTGTCTCTTGAATATTGAGAACCTCCCTGCTAGGACCACCAATAAATGCCTCATCTGTCCTAGGATTTTGTTAAGTCCTGGGGACCTGAAGAGGAGTTAGAGTCTGTATTCAAAAGTTTAGATTAGCAGATTTCAATTGCCTCATGATTATCACTGTCAAAACTGGCTGGGCTTTAGAATGGTAATCCATTCTCTAATCAGAACACTAGAGTGATCTGAATAAGGTACATATCTGATCTACAAATTTTCATCCATGCTAATGCATTCCAAATTCTGCAGCCTGCTGAAACTGATCCTTCAATATCAGCAGAGCTAATGAATTTGTTGTGGCTAGCCAGGAGAATGTCCCTTCTTCCCTCAGGCCCTTTCTTCTTCCTCCTTGCCAGTTCTCACAGTCAAATTGCGATCAAATACATTCTTGATTCATCATGCATACTCTTTCCCATAACATTTAGAGGCTGAAAAATTTTGTCAACAATCATTCGCACATCAAATTAATATGTTTTGTCAAAGGTCAGCTGTGACTTGTGAGTTTGAGTTTGTGCTGACATTTTCTGAAGTCTTCGTTCTAACTGAATTGAGTAGCCTTCAAGCAGGTCTGCTTGTTTCTGTGCTTGCTGTACCTCAGTCTCTCTCAACCCAAGTAAATGAGATCATGTTAGTCTTCTGTGCAAATGTCTCACTTGGTGTAAAAGCCAAAGACGTTGCAAGAGCTGGCAAGAAGCCAATGCAGTTGGATCTGCATTTCCTCTCTAACCTCATCTTCTTTTGTTCTGTCAGGACTCACACCACTCTAGTCATCCTAGTTTTAGGCTGGTCATATAACATTCCATCATATCTCTACCGTGGGTGGGGCCTTTACTTGTTGCTGTCCCTTATGAATGAAAGATGTTTATATCTGTGTGTGTGTGTACACACACATGTATATCGTGTATATAATGCGTATACATGGATTATATGTGTGCATGCACACACACATAAATATGTCTATCTCTATAGATGAGAAGGAGAGAGAAAGAGAGAGAGAGAGCAATGAGACTTTCTCTCTTTTCCTTCAGTTCTTTAGTCAAAATGACTCTTTCAGGAAGGCTTCCCCGGACTTTCCAATTTAAAATAGAAATCTCTCCACATTCCCCATGCTGTTTTCCTGTTTTGGTGTTTTCTGAACATGTGTTACATGCCATATACTCTATATTTTACTTTTTCCATGTGGTTATTGTTGATATCCTCTCAGTGAGATCAAACTTCTTGCTGACAGTGTGTCTCTGCTATGTTACTTATATATTGTACTTGTTATCTGAATCTTTCCACTAAAATGGAAGCAAGCTTTTTATGGCTGAGAAGGCTGTTTGATTTGCTTAGCCCTGTGTCCTCTTAGTAGATATGCCTTGGTCAAATGCATGAATAGATCAATGGATATGGGGATTCTGTGGGGTTTCTAGATGGCAGCCAGTCCCAGAGATCTCAGGGAGACCCGGTTTCTTCTTTGGGATTCCTTGTCCACACTGCTTCTCTGACACTCATTGGCATTGTAGATGAGAGGCGGAGTGGGGGCTCTTAGAGACAAATCTGACGTCCTTGAGGAGGCAGCCGAGGGAGGCTCCCTCCTGAATTAAACTGCATCAGACCTACCAATATTTGCCGCATGCTGGCAGATATATCCCAGTTTCAATCTCAGAATATTAAGTCAAATGCTGATAGGTCCAGGCGTCTTGTATATTATGCTGGCAGTTAGACCTTGACGATAAGATGGAACTAAAAAGAGATTTCCATAAACCTTCAAAAGTTGAAACAAGCTGTCCAGAGCTAGTCAGTCAGCTAAATTGATTGCTGCTTTATGGGATTTGTATATTTCGTTTGTGCCTCTTCTGTCAACATTCTTTATGTCTAATATGAATACAGACTGGTATGGGCACCACTTAACAGAACAGTGGCAATAAGAAGAGGATGAAAAAAGACCTCTTCTGCCCTATAACTGTGGTAATACACAACTGGAGTATTCCAAGTTCATTGCCTAAAGCAATTCTAAACAATATATAAAGGTCAGAGAAGTACAACTTTAACAAGCATAGGTACTGTCCTTAGTATATACGTGGAAAAATAGTTGAACTTGTATGATTTTAAATCAAACACAGAGCTAAGGTGTATTTTCACTTTCGGAGATCTCTCTTTATTCAGTAACCATTTTTTTGAAGAGAAAAAGGACATCATCACATTTTATATACCTTATTCAAGGTCTTATCTTAATTTACTAGTCATTAAGGCTGATTCATTTTAGAAAAAAAATGAATAACTTTGCTTTTTTAATAATTTTTTTCTCAGCCTATTGGAGATGTAATTATTGATGGAGCTAATGTACATCTTAGAAAGATGTGCAATCTTCTTTTAATGTATATTGTTTTGTCAGACTATAATAGATATAAATAATTACTGCATTTTGAGCTGTCAAAGGACATCAGAAAACAGGTTGTTAACTTTAGAAAAACTATTGATATGTTTAATAAAAATATTATGCCTATTAATATGTGTGAGGAGATAAGAGCTTTATGAGCTGAAGTTAGTAAGGTAGAACTAAAAAAGAGATAATTTAAGGTAGATTTTTGGAGAAGTATTTATTCTGATGTGTGTAAATATGTATCATTCATTTTACTGCTACAAAACATTTCTTTTTGTGAACAAACCTCAATGTTAACTTTCTTAGTCCCTTCTGGTTGCAATGACAACCTACCATAAAGTCGGTAGCTTGTAAACATTAGAAATTTATTTCTCACGGTTCTGAAGGCTGGAAACTCCAAGATAAAGGCGAGCAGAGTCAGTATATGGTGAGGCCCTCTTTCTGGTACAGAGACACCTCCTCCTCCTTGTGACCACACATGGTAGTGGGAGTTAACTAGCGCTCTGGGGTCACTTTTATGATTACTAATCCCAATCGTGACCTAATCATCTTCCTAGACTCTCCCTTGTAATATCATTATCTTGGGGGTTAGGATTCCAACATACACATTTTTTAGGAACATAAATATTCAGACAATTAATATTTATAAATATTCAGCATTTTGCACCTGGTCCTCCAAAATTCATGTCCTTCCTGCAGGCAAAATACATTTATTTTATCTCATAGCCTTGAAAATCTTAACTCATTCCAGCATCAACTTTAAAATCTAAGTCCAGTGTCTCATCTAAATATCATCTAATTCAGATATAGATGAGACTCGCGGTACCGTTCATCTTGAAGTAGATTGTTCTCCAACTATGCATCTGTGAAATCAAACATATTATGTACTTCCAACATGCAGTGGTGGGACAGGTACAGGATAGACATTCCCATCTCAAAAGTAGAGAAATAGGAGAGAAGAAAGGAGTGTCATGTTTTGGGCTGTTTTATGATTGACTATCTTAGTATATTACTCAACAATCCTATAGAGCACATTAAAACAATTAAAAATAATTATTAAAATCAGATGTTTGACCTACAGTCCTTTGCAGTTTGTAAAAAATTCAAAATTAAAGAATATATAGTACCTCTAGGTATTTCTTAATAATTCATTTAATACCATTATAAAATAAGCTCTACAAAGACCAGAAAGTCAAATTAAAGAAAAGAAAATGTTCCTATAGATAATGGGTGGCATGATTATGAATAAACATTTGATTAAACTGTTGTGGAGAGTTTAAGGATTATTTAGATCATTATACAATATACCTTTTGCCTCTTTATGATTCTTTAAAATGACCAGGGCCAATTACTGGACTATTTGTTTAATCAGTTAGATAGAACCAGTTTGAAATCTCTATGTCAACTAAAATTAAGGAGCCAGCATTTAAAAGAAATAGCTGATACAAATTTAGAACTTTAACAAAAATATAAAATACAGAAAAGAAAAAGGCTTCTTGCTTATCCACTTAGTATTTATTCAAGACTGTAGAATAATCACATGCATTTTAAGAATGATATTTAAATTATTAAGTAAATGTTTTGTTAATTGAAAGGATTTAAAAAACAAATGGCAATGAAACACCTCTACAACAGCGTTGTCTCTTCAAATGATTTCAACTTTTGCTTCGTAACAAGTTATCCTTCAGTCATATTCATAAGAGTGTAGTTTCCAGAAACTCAGAAATTTCGCAATCACATCCATGTTAAATGATTTTACATCAGTTTTATCCATAATTTTGCTAATAATAATGGTCTATTCTTTGAGATGGGTTTCTGAACAGATGATGAACTACCTCATATTTTACATTTAACGGGGAAAAAATTCTAAAAACCAGAAAATGAACTCCTAACCGAACACACATTGAAACTGGACACTCTTGAATTGAGAAGTGTAATCTACCCTTTTAGCCATTGCACATGATACAGGTAAAATCACATAACATGTTTGACACTGATATGTAAAACAGAGGGTAGAGAACAGACCGATTGCTAAGATTCCTTACAATTCTAAAACCGTATGGCTTTGTAAACAGCCCCTTCACAAGAAGACCAATTGGGTTTACAGGTGTATTGATAATGACAAAGTGATCCAAGTGCATCAGGTGGGGAGGTGGGTGTCATTTTTCTACAAGGAGGCTCTGGGAGGCACATAGCAAAGGAGTATGGATATGTAATCCTAAAGAGGAACAAATGAAGAGTTAGAAGCAGCTGTTTGGTTATTCCTTTGTTGCATCTTCCATTAATTTGTGGTCAGATATTTCTTTATTCTTGTGTTCTGTTTTTATCCTAAGATCTAAGAAATAGTGAATGGTATTTTCTTAGAGCTTCTTAAAAAATAGTATCACTTTTACATTTGCTCTTAAAGTCATTTAAAATTCATATTGGCATGTATAGGCTATGAGGAGCCAATTCTTTTTCAAATAGTCAACTAATTTTATCAGCAAATTTTGCTAATTATCAACAAATTATAATTCAGAAATTATAATTTCCATATTGTAAATGAGTAGCAGCTGTTTCTTTTATGGGAAAGTATTATAAGTATTGAAAAAGGTATAACTGAAGATGGCTAAGTTGCCAGAAATTCCACAAATGACATTTCTTTTTCACAACTTGCCCCATACACAAAAATAGAGACATTGTTTCAGAAATCATGTTGAGTTAACTCATTCCAATGAAAATCAAGGTGCAAGCTAAGGTAGACAGAGAGACAGACTTTTAAGGTAGAATCTTTAAAAATTATGTATTTTGTCTACTATTGGTTAGAGAAATTGACTTTTTGAACTCTGCTGAACCTAAGCACTCTGCCCTCTACCTTCTCCCTCATACCTCAAGTGCCAGTTTTTCTAGGAAGTGTTTCTGTCAATTATTGCAAAATAGAACTTGCTAAGTCTTATCAATCAGGTACACACTTTAGTCTAAATGAACGTTAATCTTTTCCTGAGTTACGGTGCATTGTGGAAGACAGTCTACATGTATGTTTGAGAGTATACAGAATGTTTTAGGTAATTTTGTGTGAGACTGAAGACTAACATTTTGAGTTTTTGGATCACCTATGCTAGTAAGAACCCTTAAGGAAATAATTTACCTCCATGAAGACTCATTTTTTTGCATTTATACAATTACTAATTTGGATTAGATTAACTCATGAGTCTTGAGCTTTAAGCTTTTATAAAAATAGCCTAAAATCGGGAAAACACAACAGTATTCTATAAATATTTTGCTTACATTGTAAGTTTGCTTACAAATTAATTAACAAACATATGCTTCATGCCTCCTCCAGACTTTAGCCAGGTCCTACTTTCAGTCTTATTTTTTTCTTTAAACTTGTACATTTTGTTTAAAGTTTGCTTTTGGTTCTTAAGTTATTGATCTCAATACAGATATTCTAGGCAATATGACAATTTTATGGTTCTCCACTTGGGGTAATTTTTCTCCCTTCCCTCCAGATAGTATTTGGCAATATCTGGAGACATTTTTTTGTCTGCCATGATCAGGGCAAAAGCAGGAGGGATGCATTGCTACTGGCGTGGTGTAGGTAGACGCTGGGGCTGCTGCTAAACATCCTACAATGCACGAGATTCACTTCCCTAACAAAGAATTGTCTAGTCTAAGGTATCAAGAGTACCACTCTCAATAAACTCTGAAATATACCCATTTTGAATACAGCTTGATGCACCTGCAAGGGGCTGGATTGACCATTCCCTTTCATAATAACTGATGCAAAGGTTTTTGACTAAAGGAATATGCGTTTTCAAAAGATGAGGTGTTAAATTCAATGGAATTATAACAATGAGAGATTTGTGCTTTTCTAAAATTACTTCTTGCTTAAATGTCTTTGAATTTTTTAAAAAAGATATATTGATAAGATAACTGCTAGAGGAAAAATAGTATATGCACTCTGAGGACCAGTATAATTTATGGTCATGCCACAGAGTGAACTTAGCTGACATACAAATTGATAAACACAAGACTTTGGCCTTAGTCCAGTGGTCTAATAGAAATATGAATTTGATACTCCTACTTATCTGGAATCAATGAAACCATCTGAGTGCCTGAGAATGTTTATTCTGGAGAATAAGTTTTATTTAGCCTCATGTTCAAGTACTCACAGAACAAGAACAATTGATTGTAGAATTCTTTTTTTAAATATAGAAGGTATGAGGTATGTGCAGCTTTTGAAAAACAAAAAAATTGCAATCTGTTAATGGCCTTTTCTTTGTATGAGCTTTATTCACATTTATCAATGCCGCCATTTATTTCTACCATTCATTTTTCTATATACTTTGTGCCTTCATTCCTTTTCTTACCTTTTAACCTAATCCAACCCCCAGGTATAGAACCTATATTCAGTGTTCTTTCCTACAATGTAAAAGATCTTAAAAAATTGCAATGTTAACCATCATCCAAATTTGTTTCTGAGAAAACAAATTCCTGGTTCTTGTGAGCCTTGGTAAACACAAAAGTTATTCACTTAGTTCCTTAGTTAATGAACATTTAAATATTACTTTGTCTTTGCAACAGAAAAATGAGAAAATGGAAGTTTACTTTGTTTGCCAAGGCTAGATACTTCTTCCTAAAACTTATTTCATGTAGACCTTCCTCTTCCTTTTTTTTTTTTTTAACTTGCTGAAAGAACTAAATGTATGTAATGCAATGAAATATATACTTTTTTTAAAAGAACATAAAATAATTACAGTCAACATTCCATAAAAAGAATATAGCTATAATTTATATAATTTGGGGTAAATAAAACACAAGACATGCTAACACCTTGGCAATGAGAAGGGATAAATGAAAAACACGAAAACACTATGATCAGGCTCACGACATCTAATTGCCAAGCGATTTGGGAAATGAACACCTACTAAGGTTAAACTCAATAAGGACCTCCTCATGCCTCAAGGCAGAATTTCCAAAATATATGCTGTGCTCAGCTTTGGTCACTTTGTTGAACTGCATATATGATTTAATTTATATGAAGAGAGCCAGTCTAATAAGTAGGCATGGCAGTGAGAATCCAATGGTACCTGGAAATTAAGTGAAGGGTAGAGAGCTCTGTTGGTATTATTTGGGAATTATATTCACCAACACTTTAGGCTTCAGAGAGCAAAAGCCATCCATGAAAGATGTAGGAGTTTATAGGGAAGCTCCATAGTCTTAGAAAGAATTGAAGTTATTCACATATTATCTGTTTCATTCCATTTGTTCCATATCTACAATATACCAAGCACTGTTCTGTGCAGTGTGGCTCCTAAGGGAACAATCAAAACTAGTTTTCTGTACTCCTGTAGAATGTATTTCAGTGACAGATGATTAACAGTTAAATACTATAAAAAATCACATTGTGATAACATGAATAAAATAAACAAGATAAACAGAACAAGAATGTCTTTGAAGGTCAGTTTTTAGTGCCAACGAGGTGATATTTGAGAATTGAGAAATGTGAACAGAAATATAAAATATTTGAAATATGTGAAAAGTGAGCAGAAGAGATTTCCGTGCAAAAGGAACAGCAAGTGCAAAAATTCTGATGCAGAAATGAGCTTGGTGTATTGGTAAAAATGAATGGAGGCTATTGGGCCAAAAGATAATTGATCAAGAGAAATCAGTGAGAAAGGAGTTTAGAGAAATAGGCGGGAACAGTATTATCATGGATTGTGGGTAAAGTGGGCAAGTTGAGAAGAAAGCATAGTTGAGAGTGGATGTTTACGTGTTGGGGAGGTGGCCACACTCACCACAGACAACAGAATATATAGATGCTCTTGGTGCTTGACTCCTGCAGCTGAAGATGGCACAATGGGTAAAATCAGAGCCTGTGCATTGTCATCTGCTACTGCTCTGACCAATAGGAGTGCAGGAGAGAGCCACACAAAAAATAAGTCCTGCCGCCTTGGGTTTTCACAGAAAAATTAGATGGCAAAATTAAGAAGCAAATGTGAGATAAACATGAGTCTTATACTATGCCCCAGTTTACATGGGTACATATAAAATGCTCCCAAATATCAAATTTTAATCTAGTTGGCAAAGACAATTATCGCAGGCATGAGGACACCAATAATTGTGACTGGTTCTCTGTTTACTCGGTCTGGAAACCAAAGAAGTCTTGCTCTGTCGCCCAGGCTGGAATGCAGTGGCTGGATCTCAGCTCACTGCAAGCCCCGCCTCCCGGGTTCACGCCATTCTCCTGCCTCAGCCTCCCGAGTAGCTGGGACTACAGGCGCCCGCCACCTCGCCCAGCTAGTTTTTTGTTTTTGTTTTGTTTTTAAGTAGAGACGGGGTTTCACTGCGTTAGCCAGGATGGTCTCGACCTCATGACCTCGTGATCCGCCCGTCTCGGCCTCCCAAAGTGCTGGGATTACAGGCTTGAGCCACTGCGCCCGGCCCAAAACTAAATTCTATCTTCATCCGATGGTGGCCCGAAGAATGAGAAGCTGTGAAAGGCAGTGATAGAGAAAAAAGATGGAGAGATTCATCCCTGACCCATTTTATTAGCTTCTGCAATGTCGTGCTAATCATTTCCTCAAATATTTAATTTATCAGCCTGCTATTATTTAATATGCACATCATCAATTACAGTGAGATCTGCACCCAATTAGTGTTTTCCAAACTCTGTACCATTGGATCAGGAGGGAGCATGGATAACACTGAAAAGGTGCAAGCTGCGGAGATATGTTTCTATTTATGTATGGTTTTAGAAGTAATTAAGGAATATATTGTGTGCTGTGTAATGCCAGAGTCCATTATTCAAGCATAACTTTATCCATAGTTGTTTGCATTTTTCTACTTCATAAATCTTCATTGCAAGGATGTAGCCTATCTGTAGAACTTAAAGAGTTTTTCCTATCAATAGAGAGTCATTATTGTTTTAACATTTTTGGATCCACCATGATTGTATTTTATATATATATATATAATGACACTGACCATGCAATAGAACCAGAAAGCACCTTTATCAACATTATTATCAGACTATGTTCTTTATCTGTCTGCTTTGACTTAGTTATACTGCTCCAGAATGCACATTTTTAACTCACAAACTGAACTCTTGGTTTTGATGTTTGGATATTCTCTAAATAGGTAATTCTTCAGATGCAAAGTTGAATTTGTCCTTTTCCCATTCTTAAATGAATGCTTCATTCAACATTTATTTATTGAATAAATACATAGAACATAGAATATTGAATATATAAATAGAAACACAGACGGTGTTTTTAGCGTGGTAAGGGAGCAATAAATACCCAGTTTGAAAATATCCTTTCTATACAAAAACTAGGGAAAATATTTTATCTGTACCACAGAATGTATGTTGATGAGAAACTAATTCTTCAGTGACCAATAATTCATGTGCCCTAAAGTTTATTTAAAGCTTGAGACAATTGCCACAGTGTCCTAGGTAGCAACATTGTCCCCATTTGTACTTCTGAGACTCTTCTCCAGCTGCCCCAAATACTTCCAAGGACATTCTTTCGCTTTTATGTTAAATAAAAGCTGTCATTTCCTTTTTTTTTTTTTTTTTTTTTTCTCCAGCAAAGAGGATGCTTGCCAGCCAAACAATAGAGAGAAAAATACAGTGAAAACAATGAGCAAAAATGTGAAAACTATTACACAGGAAAGAAAGAGAACACATAGAAAATAAAGATGATACAGTCTTCCTTTTTTCTAGGAAGGCTGCAAAAGCATGAAAATGAGTCTTATCTAACCACATGTTATTTATACTTGCTCATAGATATATTAACAGCAGAGAATACATATGCATTGTTTTTCCTGAGTTTTTAAAAGGTATTTTACTCACCACAACTACAGTTGAACAAAACATGAAATAGCTATAGGCAGTGCTGATACTCTCCACATATTCCCTATGGCAGATTTGCACTTCAGTTATCCATTTTTTTTCTTTTAAGAAAGAGATACTTTCAGTAGGAATGGAATAAAAATCATATTGAATTATTTAACATTTTTTTTCTATGTGGAAGTACTCTAGAATTATCCTAGTAATGACAATGGCATTCAAATCCGTTACTAGTATGTTTCTGAAGCAGTCGATTTGGATTACATCTCTCAGAGGACTGTGTCCTCAATGTGTTGCAAATAGCATACTGCGCAATCTTGATAAGTCTAGTCATCCTTTAAAAAATGGAAAATACAATAGTAATATTCCATCAGGGGCTCTGATTACCACAAATACTTTATGATAGATTGAAAAACTACCTTACATTTCAAAAGCTCCATTTACATCATATTAATCTTACTGTATTGATTAAATAGGAGCACACCAGTAAATGTAAACAAGTGAAACAAATAACTTTTCCAAAAGTTATTTTTGCTGTAAGAATTATGTATATAAACCTGAGAGCTTTTCTCAGTTGACTTCTGACTTTCTAATGGCCAGTGTGTTTGTGTAGCTTTTACCCCCAATAATAAAGAAATACAAAAAGCATTAATGTATACCATTAACACATTGATCAATTATTGAGGTTTCTCAATTGTATAAGCTCCATTATTTTGTGACACTAAGTGAGTAAACTATTTTTAATTCAACCTTACTATCGGTTGAAATACATTTTATATATTCACAGTTGTAAATATGCAAAAAAGAAGTATATCTGTGAGAGAAGATGATAAGCAATAAAGTTTTCGACCGAACATGATGGCTCACGCCTGTAATCCCAGCACTTTGGGAGGTCAAGGTGGGTGGATCACGCGGCCAGGAGATCGAGACCATCCTGGCTAACGCAGTGAAACCCCGTCTCTACTAAAAGTACAAAAAATTAGCCGGGCGTGGTGGCGGGCGCCTGTAGTCCCAGCTACTCAGGAGGCTGAGGCAGGAGAATGGCGTGAACCCGGGAGGCGGAGCTTGCAGTGAGCCAAGTCCGCCCCACTGCCCTCCAGCCTGGGCGACAGAGCAAGACTCCACCTCAAAAGAAAATAAAACAAAACAAAAAAAAACAAAAAACAACAAAAGCAATAAAGTTTTCACCGAAGCAAAATTGCAAAACTTTATAAAATGTCCTTTTTGGGATATCATATTGCAATTGAAACCACATTGATTATGGCATTTATTGTAGTTCAGTGAACTATTCTTACTTCCAGTGGGCCACTAAGGCACTTTGTCCCTTCACACACATGCGATCATAAGCAGCTGATACCTTTTTCTAAAAAATATTGATATCTAATTCTTATTAAAATAATATGTCTATAATATTTCTTATTAATTTGTTTGATATTGTATTAGGTATCTATTAATGTGTAATGTATTATCACAAAATTTAGCTGTTTAAAACAACATACATCCATTATCTCACAAGTTCTGTAGGTCAGGAATGCAGGCAGGCTTAGCTGGATCCACTGCTTTAAGATTTCTTGACGGTTGCAATTCAGGTTTCCTGTGAGGGGTTGCTCAATGGATAGTTGTTGGCAGGTTCCAGTTTCTATGGGTTGTTGGACTGAAGTCCTCAGTTTCTTGATGGCTGTTGGCCTTCAGTCACACTCAGTTCTTGGCTCCATGATCCTCTTCAACATGGTGGCTTGTGCATCAAAGCATTCAAGCTGAGAAGGCAATAGAGAGTCTCCTAGCAAGATGTAAGTAAGCTGCCATCTTTTGTAACTGAATCATGGGAATGTATCTCTTCACCTTTGCTGAATTCTATTGGTTAGCAGCAAGTCACTAGATCCGTGCCCATGAAAGAAGATGGGATCACATAGGGTTTGCATACCAGGAGGAAGGGACCATTGGTGGGGGACCCTCTTAAAAATTCATTGTTAACAAAAATCTACTCTGAAAAATAGGAGACAAAACGTATTTAACAATTTTTCTAATAATCCTATTTTATTCGCTCCCTATAACTATGTTTTTTGATACTTTACAAGTTATGATCAGTCTATTGTTTGAAGACAACATAATAAGGGAGACAGAGAAAGACTTTTTTTAATTTTAATTTTATTTTTTATAGAGATGTAGTCTCCCTGTGTTGTCCAGGCTTGTCTCAAACTCTTAGTCTCAAGCGATCCTCTCACCTCCCAAATTGTTGGGTTGCAGGCATGGAGCCCCCACATCAGGCCAAGACTTTAAAAAATCCCAGTTTAACCAGTTGTGAGCTATATTATGCTAATCACATTACTTAATTCATCAGCATTGTTTGGTGTATCAATTAAAGGGGTGAATACTTAATATGGCCTAGTCATGGGCACCTTGTGAGGGAAGAATAACAATGTATTATTTTCCAGGAACTTATTGAGCAACTGTCTATACAAGGATCTATGCTAAATCCTGGGTATAAAAAGGTAAGGAATAAATAGTCTTTTCCCGGATCAACAAATAATATAGGATGAGAAACAATGTTTAAGCTATGCATAAATGTGTTTGGCCTGTAATAGTCATTCAGCAAATGATGGTACTGAAGAGGGATATTGTTATTTTCCTGTTTTCTTTACTAAATACTGATTGCTGAGCCTCCCTACATATTGTACCTTGTAGCCTTCAGTGACTGCAAAGGAGCAATTGTTACAGTCTTAGGAGGACATCAATTAAAGGTGCAGCTTCCCCACTTTCTCCGGCTCTAACCTGTTTACATTTTTCTAACTTCTTCACATCTCCAAACTGTCTTCCCTATCCCTTCAGTGCACATAGGTACAAGTCACTTAAAATCTTCTTGAGGATTTGAACTGAGAAAAATAAAATCCTGAGGATGAGAATATTGCCAGGAAATATTTATTGATGTTAGTATGAAGATTTCACCAGAAATAAATTAAATCAATATATAATCTCTATATTCAGAGATCATAATTCCATTTGGTAGAGCAGTTTAACATTGCCATTCAGAGGAAACGTAATGTTTTATTCATGTATATTTTGAAATAGAGGCCAAACATTCATATTTATGATATGAAAAAAACATTAATATTTAAATCTCTCTAAATTTAATCAAATACAATTAGCATAATGGAAGCAAAAATAAAGATAATCCTAGTCAATACAATTTTTAAATGTACTCCAAAACTGTTGTAACTAACATTGAAAATTAAGTTTATATTTAAGAAGCTATTTAATGTTCTTTTCTATAGTCCAACACATGTATGTTTAGGATTCTTTGCCTCATTTTCCCATTTATGTCATTAGGAATCTACTTCACAATATTTAAAAAATTAATTTAGCATTTGTGAAACTACATTGCTAAGCAGTTGTCATGGAATAATTGGCAATATAAGAAAGTTTATTTTGCAGAACTGTCTCAGGATAAAATTAGGCCCTCCAAACAATCATCAACTAGCTAAATACCTCTCATGTATGAGTAATAATATGGAACGTTTCTGGGCCCAGGGCCTCCTTACCATATGCGACAGAGTGACTTTTACTGGGTTTCCCTCCCTGCTCTTCTACTCTGTACCTTGGCTTGCACATTGTAATGGTGACCAGATGCTGTAGCGTGAATTCTGTGAATGGCAGGGGAAGACTTGGATGAACATCCGACAGGCAGTGAGCAGCACGATTAGTCATTCTGATAGGTGCCTGATCATCGATGTGAAGCCAGCTAGTGGGGAGTTAGGAGACTATCAGCTGTTGTGAGGATGACTCGAGCCAGGCCGGAAAAGGTGTAGGAGAAAGAGATCTAAGAAGAAAGAGCA
This sequence comes from Theropithecus gelada, assembly GCF_003255815.1. Taxonomy (NCBI): domain Eukaryota; kingdom Metazoa; phylum Chordata; class Mammalia; order Primates; family Cercopithecidae; genus Theropithecus; species Theropithecus gelada. Next base: position 24,480,653 of record NC_037673.1, on the reverse strand, counting down.
GAAATCAAAACACTGTGGGGAAACTTGCACAGCCTTGCAGTGGTGACACACCATCTCCTGGATTCCTGTGGGTCTCTGCTGTAGAGTAGCTAGTCCTTCAATACACTTATACTGTAATCATTTAAGATGTGTTAATTTTGATAGACACTTCCTGAGTTGTGCTGGCATCTGATGTAGTGTGGTGGTCTTAACAGATTCTCATAGTGTCCTGTCATAATCTCCTGCTGAAGTCTGTGGTCCAAGCTTTCTTGTCTTTTCCTCCCTTCCAAATTTTGTTCTGTTACTCTGAGTCACGTCTTCAGCACACACTGGATTGTGTGGGGCTCTGCGAGGTTGTCCTCTTACTCATTTACCTAGACACTTTGATCAACCATTTCTTATTTTCCACCCAGCCTGTGCTTCTAACTCCCCCTCCACTATCGTTCCACCAAGCCTCAAGGATGTCGACTAGAGGCATGAAAGGGGAAAAAATCAACTAGGGCTCAATAGCTTCACCCTCTTTGATGATCTTCGTTCTGTTTCTTTCCCTGAGAGCCACTCTTCAGAATCCGTAATGGTTTCCCCCTTCCCTAGTGGGATGGGAATTCTCCTACATTTTCTTCTTAGTTTTGTCTATACTGAGGTTTTGAGTAAAACTTTAGAAATTCAACAATTACTGATTTTCAATCATTGATTCTGCACATCCACTAAAGAAAATACAATTTGAAACTCAGAACTATATAATCACACCTTTGTTCTAATCCTATCCACACCCTTGCAGCCTTATATCCAAAGCCTCCAGCTCAAAGAATAATGTTAAGTTAATTGGGTTGCAGCTATGCATAATGTGTTATGGTACATTTTTCAATGTACAAATTTTAATAACTTTGAAAATGTAGCTTATTCATTTTATATTGCTAATATGTCTATTTCACCCTGTTGAAATGTAAACTTTCCTTAAACCAGTGCCCTTGTGCCATTATATCCTTGTTATGTAGCAAAGTATCTGGTTCATGTGAAGTATTAAATAATTGTTCATTGAACAGATTAATTAAGTGATGGGATGATTAAAAATTTTTAAATGTCTTTTCACTGAGATATTAGGATAATGTAATTTTGCTACTACTTTATATTTTGAAACCTTTTGTTAAAAAATTCAGAATGTAGGCCAGGCGTGGTGGCTCACACCTGTAATCCCAGCACTTTGGGAGGCCAAGGTGGGTGGATCACGAGGTCAAGAGATTGAGACCATCCTGGCGAACATGGCAAAACCCCGTCTCTACTAAAAATACAAAAATTAGCTGGGCATGGTGGTACGCACCTGTAGTCCCAGCTACTCAGGAGGCTGAGACAGGAGAATCACTTGAACCCAGGAGCCCGAGGTAACAGTGAGCTGAGATTGTGCCACTGCACTCCAGCCTGGCAACAGAGTGAGACTCAATCCCAAAAAAAAAAAAAAAAAAAAAAAAATTCAGGATGTAAATAAATTAAGCCACTGAGGAACAACACATGTGTTGACAAATAGAGTAAGAAAAGTCCTAGAAGATGGCTTGGTTTGCCAACAGAACCCATTACTGTTCCATATTCTTTCTCATAACCAGTGGTTTAAAATGGGATAGTCCTGTTAGCAATCTTTTTTAAGATAAAAATATGGCTATACTACTATTTAAAAATATGAAATATTATCTTACATACACTAGTGGTTTTCCTCCAAAGATTAATATTTCTAGTCAAGGATATTTCAGTAGCGAAGAATGAAGATTTGAACATTGTCAGGAATCTCAAAATGTCTAGGTTGAGACTGTCAAATTAAACAAAAAATAGAGGGCCTGCTTTAAAATATAAAATTATCTATAGAGCAATACTTAGTTAATAATTTTTAATCACCAGATAATCTTTCATATTTATATTAGGCTAGGAGATAAAATATTTAAAATATTAATGAAACACTTATAAAAATGGTATCTATTTGCTTTTTCCTCAGTATGACAAAATTTTCATTGTGTGATCTGAGACAAAATATCCTTGCTCTGTGAATAATACATAATTTAATTTTTTGAGAAATCATTAATTTGATCTTTTCAGATAGAATTTTAAAAGTCATAAAAAACTAATGGACATCCCTAGACAATAAAGTGTATAATATAATACTTAAAATTCTAAGTCATATTGCTAAAATTTCTGTGGGATTTACAAGGGATTGTTAGAAAGCTTAGCATATAAGTCATAAAAATATTTTTCCTTATTTATAATTTATGTCAGACTTTCTGTGTGAATAAAGTAGGAACAACAGACACCTGATGGTGTTTTTTTTAAAACTTTCCTTCTTATAAATAATGCAACTCTGTTAAGTTCATTTCCCTCGTTGGTTTTCCCTTAAGTGTGCCTTTCCCTATTTTTGTTCTGTTCCATCAGATACTTGTAAATCTAAATCCCTTTGAGAGTAATTCTCCCACCCTTGTGCCTGTCTCCAAGGGAAAATGTAATCTTACTTCAGTCATCTAATTAGGACTAGGAGTCTCCGTGCTGCAGGCATCGGCATCAACATGAGTCTGATGAGCCCGTGTGCTGACATCAATGAACACTTTATTAAATTACACACTCCCCTAAGCAGGCCCAGACTTTCAGAGCCCTCATATTTTATGCACTATTGCACTGACTCCCTGTTTGCTGAAGCTGAGGGTGTCCAGGCCAAGCTGAGGAAATAAAGTTCTAATGAGGTTATAGAGATGGAAAAATATATATTTGACATGCCGTAAAGTGTTAGGTTTAGTGTGTTGTTTTGACAACTGATAACTAGCTAGAATCAAAGAATAACAGGAAACAAAATGGAACATTCAATTTAGGGCACCTTTTTCTTTGAAACACCAATGTCTCAGAGTAGAATAAAGGAACCATTGATCTAAATAACATTTTTAAACAAATGCTTTCTTCTGGATGCCGCATACTTAGATATATAATGGATATGTAGTAAGTTTTATTTCCTGTATAATCCATACAATTACATACTCTTAAACATTTTCAATTATTAAAATAATATTTGATAATGAAAATACAATGAAGGTAAAAATCTTTTTTATACATTGCATTAATCCTTTTATATAAAAGCCATCTTTTTAAATCTTTTTTATTTTATTTTATTTTTATTTTTATTATTTTTTTTTGAGACAGAGTCTCATTCTGTCACCCAGGCTGGAGTGCAGTGGTGCAATCTTGGCTCACTGCAACCTCTACCTCCCAGGTTGAAGCAATTCTCCTGCCTCAGTCTCTCCAGTAGCTGGGATTACAGGCACATGCCACCATGCCAGCTAATTTTTGTATTTTTAGTAGAGAAGAGGTTTCACCTTGTTGGCCAGGCTGGTCTTGAACTCCTGACCTCAAGTGATCTGCCCACCTTGGCCTCCCAAAATGCTGGGATTACAGGTGTGAGCCGCTGTGCCAGGCCTGTAATAGTCATCTTAGCAGCTGTTAGATGATACTCATTGTGATTTTGATTTGCATTTCCCTGATTAGTGATGCTGAGCATCATTTCATGTAACTTATGGCCATTTGCAGGGAGGTAAAATTTACAGATAGTAAAATTCATCCTTTCTAGGGTAAAGTTCTATGAATTTTGATAAATGCCTACAGTTTTATAACACCACTGTAGTCTACATGGAGAACATTTCCATCTCCCCAGGGAGTTACCTCCTGTCACTTTGTGGTGAGTAGACATTAACCATCACCGATATTTTTGCTTTTGCAAGAATGCCATATAAATAAAACCATACATTATATGTGATTTTGAGGCTGGCTTATTCTATTTAGCATAATGCATTTGAGATTCATCCATGTATCAATTGTTCATTCCATTATATTAATAAGTAGTATGCCATTGTATGGATGCACCAAAGTTTGTTTACCCATTCACCCATTTGAGGACATTTGGGCTGTTCCCAATTGATGATTATAAATAAAGAAGATATAGTCATTTGTATAAAGTTTTATGTGAACAAATGTTCTTATTTTTCCTCTACAAGTACCTAGGGTACGAATATTGTATCAAATGATTAGTACATATGTAACATCTTAAGAACCACAAATTTAGGCCGGGTGCGGTGGCTCGTGCCTGTAATCCCAGCACTTTGGGAGGCCGAGGCAGGTGGATCACGAGGTCAAGAGATCAAGACCACCCTAGCTAACACGGTGAAACCCCGTCTCTACTAAACAATACAAAAAATGAGTCGAGCATGGTGGCGGGCGCCTGTAGTCCCAGCTACTGGGGAGGCTGAGGCAGGAGAATGGTGGGAACCTGGGAGGGTGGAGCTTGCAGTGAGCCGAGATCGCGCCACTGCACTCCAGCCTGGGCAACAGAGTGAGACTTTGTTTCAAAAAAAAAAAAAAGAACCACAAATTTGTTTTCTAAAGTGTCTATGATATTTTGCATTCCCACCAGCAAGGTATAGAAGCTTCAATTAATCTATATCAGTGGTCTCCAACCTTTTTGGTGCCAACGATGTACTTCGTGGAAGACAGTTTTTCTATGAATGGGAGGAGGTGTCAGAGGAATTGTTTCAGAATGACTGTTCCACTTCAGATTGTCAGGCAATCAGTCATTAGATTCTCATAAGGAGTGTGCAAACTACATCCCTTGCATGTGCAGTTCACAATAAAGTTCCTGCTCCTATGAGAAGCTAATCCCCACTCCCCCTACTGCTGATTGGATCTGAGAGGAGGTGGAACTCAAGTGGTAATGCTTGGTCACAGGCTGCTCACCTCCTGCTGTGCGGCCTGGTTCCTAAGAGGCCATAGACTTGTACTATATCCTTGCTCTATATCCTTTCCAACACTTGGTAATGTCTTCTTAAAATTTTATTTTAGCTTTGGAACAGTGCTGCAATAAACATACATGTGCATGTGTCTGACAGACTGGATAAAGAAAATGTGGCACATATACACCATGGAATACTACGCAGCCATAAAAAAGGATAAGTTCATGTCCTTTGCAGGGACATGGATGAAACTGGAAACCATCATTCTCAGCAAACTAACACAAGAACAGAAAACCAAACACTGCATGTTCTCACTCAGATGTGGGAGCTGAACAATGAGAACATATGGACACAGGGAGGGGAACATCACACACTGGGACCTATCGGGGGGTGGGAGGCAAGGGGAGGGATAGCATTAGCAGAAATACCTAATGTAGATGATGGGTTGATGGGTGCAGCAAATCACCATGGCACCTGTATACCTGTGTAACAAACCTGCATGTTCTGCACATGTACCACAGAACTTAAAGTATAGTAAAAAAAAATATTTTAGCTATTTGAATTTAATTTAGTGATATGCATTGTGGTCTTCATTTTCAAATTTTTGTTCCATATGGATGAATGATGTTGAGCAAGTCTTTATATGCTTATTTTTCGTCTATATATTTTCTTTGCCATCTGTATATTTTCTTTGCTAAAGATGTCTGTTCAAGTTCTTTGCCTATTTTCAATTGAGTTGTTTTCATTTATGGAGATTTGCAGTTCTTTATGTAGTATGAAAAAAGGCTTTATCAGAGATACATTTTCAATTATTTTCTAAGAGTTTCTTTTTTTTTTTTTTTTTGAGAGAGAAGTCTCACTTTTGTCCCCCAGGTTTGAGTTCAATGGCTTGATCTCAGCTCACTGCAACCTCTGCCTCATGGGTTCAAATGATTCTCCTGACTCTGCCTCCTAAGTAACTGGGATTAAGGCGCTTGCCACCATGCCCAGCTAATTTTTGTATTTTTTAGTAGAGACGGGTTTCACCATGTTGGCCAGGCTGGTCTCAAACTCCTGACCTCAGGTGATCTGCCCGCCTCTGCCTCCCAAACTACTGGAATTACAGGCGTGAGCCATCGTGCCCGGCCAAGAGTTTCTAACTTATCTTTCATTTTATTGTGTCTTTGAAGAGACTTTTGCTATTAATTTTCATCAAATGCAATTTGTCAGCTTTTTTCTTTTATGGATCATGATTTAGGTATCATCTCAAAGAAATCTTTACCAATTACAAAACACAAAAGTTTCAGCATAGTGATCTTGCATATATTTTGTTTAATATCTACCCAAATTTTTGCACATTGATAAATTTTTTTTTATTGTATTGTATTTTTAGAGACAGAATTTTGCTTCATCACCCAGGCTGGAGGGCAATTACATGATTATAGCTCACTGCAGCTGTGAACTTCTGGGCTCAAGCAATCCTCCCACACCAGTCTCCAGAGTAGCTACTACAAGCATGTGCCACTACCCATGACTAATTTGTAAAAATTTTTTTTGTGGATATGGGGTCTCACTATGTTGCACAGGCTGGTCTTGAACTCCTGGCCTCATGTAGTCCTTCTGCCTCTGTCTCTCAAAGGGTTTGGAATACAGGAGTGAGCCACATGCCAGATATTTTTAATTTTTATTTTTATTTCAATTTAAAAGTATTAATTGTTTATATGTAAAACTTTAATTGTTTTGTTTGATCGTATATTCCTGTCCACTTACTGGACTCATTGATTAGATTGGTAGCTTTTAATGTAACTTATCTGGGATGTTCCATGTGCAGGATCATGCCATTTGCAAATAGAGACAGTTTTATTTTTTCCTTTTCAATATGTATGATTTCCATTTCTTTTTTCCTTGCCTCACTACTTTGGCTAGGACAACCAGTGTAAAGTTGAATACAAGTGGTAAAAGTAGATATCTTATCTGCACTTTGTTCCTGAATATACAGGGGGAAACTTTAGCTTTTTTTTTTTTTTTTTTTTTTTTTCCATCAGTTATGCTACTTGTAGGATTTTGTGGGTCCTCTATATGAGTCTTGAGGAAGTTAGTTTCAGTCATACTTTGTGGAGAATTTTTATCATGAAGGATGTCAAATTTTGTCTATTGTTTTTTCTTCATCTACTGAAATGGTCATAGTTTTAAAAAATCTGTTGATATAATGATTACAACAATGATTGGCACTTGAATGTTGAGCTAGTATTATACTAAGGTGAAGTCATGATGTTTTATATGTCTTCCATATTGCTTCCACTTGATAATATTGTGGTGCAGATTTGTGTATCTGTCTTCACAAAAGTTGTTTTTCAATTTTGTTTTGTTTTTGATTTTCTCCTCTTGTAATAATGTTTTACCAATTTAGGTGTCAGAGTAATGATACCTTCATAAAATGTGTTGGGAAGTGTTTTGTATTCTTTATATTCTACGTATATAGTACCTGTTTGGATTGTGTTAGACCCCGAAGAGAAAATGTGCAGATTGTATTGAACGGTCTTTACAACTAAAGCTGATGAAGGCAGAAACTGGCACCTGTAGGTATACAGAGACTTGTACTTTCTTATCACGTTGTGTTCTTTGTTCCTCTTGATATATCACACGTTTTATTTCAACCGTAGTGCCTGTGTGGTTCCTCTTATTTAAAAAATTGAAATCTACTAGTTTTTAGAGTTTCATTATTAGACAAAGCCATTGTAATCCCAAGATAAGTTATTAAAATGATCAATGAGTTGTCTTGAAAAGGGTGAATAAACATTTCAGAAAAGAAATCAGGATAAATAGTGAATGTATTCAGGAAGCATCTATTCTAGAAAATTAGGCCTTGAGACATATTATTCCCTTATGACTCCATATTTTCATTCCGTAGCTGAGTTAGGGGAGTAAGAAAGTAAGAAGACTCAATCTAAATAAACTATTTTTTCCTTAATCTCTTTCCCATCTTCTTATCTCTAGCATCTACTACTGCATATTCCTAGACTGAGGTAGGAGACAGGAGAGTAAGTTAAAATAAACTTGAAAATAAATTTTTTCTTCGATTAACTCAGTCCATGGAAGGTCATTAAGGGAACACACACAAGTACACATATACACACACATGCAAATCTATACAATGATACCTTTTCCCAAGTTGCAGAATGTCTAATTGGGGAAATAAGTAAAAAGTGCTGTAACATCATGTAGTAAGTATCACCATGCAGAAATTCGAGAAATACCATTTAAACCCAGAGCGGGTATACACAAAAGGTATACCAGCTATCCAAGGGAGACAGGAAATGCTGAGCAGCACTCCGCTTGACATACTATTTTGCAATTAAACTGAATGAATGGCACTTTACAGATTGTGGTTTAATGGTCCAGAATTTAGATGTACTGCTTTGTTTCTGGGGGTGATCTTAGCCCACTAAATACTTACTGAAATGATAAATCTCTCTGGTTCCCACAGTAATTGTGACTGAATATAGATCAAGTATATAATTGGTGCAAGGACTAATGCATAATCTCTTTTAATGTCTGAAAGCTTACAAATTTCACTGCCTTTAGTAAGTGCGAATTTTTGTTGTAGTGATTAGTATTATACTGGATTTGTGCACCAAATTATTCACTGAATCAGACTTATAAACTCTAATACTTTCTAATGGTTAAACATAATTAAAAGTAATGATTTCACCATTAGTGTGCACTACAAATAAAGTCAGACATACATACACAAAACCCAAAATTTGTTAAAGTGGGTGGTCTTAAAACCTATTGAATGAAAAACTGCGAACTGTGATTTAGTTGGAATTGCAAGAGCAGTATCAGGGGATGGTAATGGTAGCGTTAGGGTCAGGGTGTAAATTTAATGAGTGTGGGAGAAGAAACCACTTAATGTGTCCACACTTTTAAAGGTGAATTTTAAAATGTCTTTTTATCAATTAATTTACAACTTTAACCCATTCAAGCTTTCCTTCCACTGGCATAATTCTTAAAAAAGAAAAACAAATTAACTATTGAATCTTTATTCTCAAGGGCCTTTGAATAGCAAATTTATACTTAACAGTCAACGTAACAATGATATGTTTGAAATCAAAGCAATCTGTGGAATTTAGATATCCCACACATTTTTAAATATTTTGAACTAGTATTCTTTTCTTGGACCCTTACTTTGTGTGTCTAAATACATTCATAGTCTGTAGTTCATACGCTTCCAACTCCCAGTGGGTCTGTCTTATTTGTGTTCAGCAAACTGGAAGCTAGCTGGGATGTCTCCTAGATAAGGGCATGAGCATGTACATTTTAATCATAGTAACGTCTATTCATTACTAAATTATGTAGATTTCAGAACAGTGCAAAGGGAGTCTGGTGACCCAAGTTGTATTTCTGGTTATGACACTAACTGTTTGAGACTGAGCAAATCACATAACATTACTCTTAAACTGTTTCCTTATCTGTCATATTAACCCATGGGAGAAAAATTTGACTTCTGAAGCTGGGTACAGAAGTCCATGATGATGTGTTTGCTGCTAAGGACATGGTTGTCTTTTCCATTAAGCCCAGTAGGGACCCAGCTAAGTGCCCATGATACTTTTGGGCCCATGAAAATGATTTAATTTCTTTTAAAATTAAAAAAAAAAAAGAACTTTTAGATGCAAGAAAATTCTGTAACATATAATAGTAATATGTGGGTCTTTGCTTAAATGCAGTTGTAAAATATGTTTTCTTTCCTCTTTTTTTTTTTAAGAAAAAAATGGCCATGCCGGGCGCGGTGGCTCAAGCCTGTAATCCCAGCACTTTGGGAGGCCGAGACGGGCGGATCACAAGGTCAGGAGATCGAGACCATCCTGGCTAACATGGTGAAACCCCGTCTCTACTAAAAATACAAAAAACTAGCCGGGCGAGGTGGCGGGCGCCTGTAGTCCCAGCTACTCCGGAGGCTGAGCCAGGAGAATGGCGTAAACCCGGGAGGTGGAGCTTGCAGTGAGCTGAGATCCGGCCACTGCACTCCAGCCCGGGCTACAGAGCAAGACTCCGTCTCAAAAAAAAAAAAAAAAAAAAAAAAAGAAAAAAATGGCCACAAATACAAATTGCCTTGGGCCCATCAAAGACATAACCCAATCCTGGCTACAGTAGAAAAAATTGTGGCTGAAGGATTAGCTGCTTTGAACTCCACATTGTATCAGACCTAGACCTAAATCTGTTTTTGAACTTAGTCACTTTAGAAGTGTCACACAAAATAATTGTATTTCTTTAATGCATATGTTTCTGTTTCCCCCTGAGCTTTGCACATTCTTTTTTCATAGCCCATTACATACTCATGATCCATTATGTCAACTCATGAAATGCAATTTCTCTCTGTTGTGTTGCCACAACTCATTTTAACTCCTGTCCTTGTTTGCAAACACGTACATCTGCATGCATGTACAGAACACACACACACGTACACACACACACACACACACACGACACTCTTGCTCTTTCCTTTGTGCCAGATAGGATGTGGTTTCCTCCAAAAAGATTTCTCAGACCACCCATGTTTGGATTAGGTGCTATTTTCATGGATTCCCATTGTTAATTCTTAGATTGTGAGAACCATTTCAATTTTGTTTACATTTTACAGCTTCCACACAGCAGAATTCATGGCTCCATAGAGACAGAGCTCCATGGACACTGCTGAAGGAATAATTCTCAGCGTCAATCACCCTATTTATAGAAAGAAAATTCTAAACATACTCTGTTAAGATGTGAAGCAAAAAATACAATGATTTCTTCAATAAGTGATTCATTGAGGTGCTCACTATATTATAGCTCAATAGTTGAAGGATTTACACAACTCATGTTTCAGATTCTATATTCTATATTTTGGGATTGATCCCCTTAAGAATCAAAAATTGGATATTAGAAAATGAGGAATAAGTCTTGTATTGTCTTTTTTGGTGAGTTGAAAACTACAGTGTAAGTACAATTTAGAATTGAGTCAAGCATTTAAAAAAATAAAGAATAAGTTACAATCTGGCCCCTTTCTGCCCTCAGGAAAATGAAATTTAACTAATGGAACAGTATTCCAATTTTATATATCAGCTACAGATGCATAATTTAGGAGATAATCTTTTTTATATAAAATGGGAGTACACATAGAGATAAGACAGGCCATCTAAAATTGGGTTTTAGTATTGTGCAAATATTAAACCTTGATTAGAGTCAAAAATTAGTGCTGATAAGTTTTTTTCTGCTTCTTTTTCTTAACCTTGACTATCTCACAAATACATGCCACAAAGATTTGTCTTATGATTACTGTGCTTATCCTTGTGTAAAGATCTATATTTATGCATTTAAGTAGATATTTAATGGCCAATGTTATATCTCCATATGTTTATACTTTTTATTGCCTTTCACAAATGAGTGTCATGTGTATTTTTGCAACTTCAAGTTTAACAGACAGTTTATGCCAGTCTGATGCATGTTCTACACATTCTCATATTTGAACACGCTAAAGTGCATAGTAATTTAGTTTACACACCATTCATTAGTACATGCACAAATGGTCTTCTTAGAAGTAACTTAGAAGAAAAATAATTTCTAATGGATTCTTTCTTCCAGCTAGGGCTATTTTTCTTGATGTCCTAATAATAATTAAGTGAAGAATGACAAACCATCTTGGGCAGGAAATCTTAATAATCTCCCAAACTCTCTCTTCCTATCTCTTCACTCATTGTTTTACAGAAGCAGTTCAAATCCTGGATCAAAGAAAACTGGGTACCAGATGGCTTTTATGCGAACATCTTTAAGTAACCCTCAGAGCATTCTTGCTACCATTCTCCACAGAATGAAATAAATCCTAGCTACAGTAAAATGAGACTTTCAGGAAGTAGCAGGTGCAATGTCACATCTGTATTAGCACTGCTAACTTGCTTGTGGCTCAAATTACATCTGGGACTGTCACATTGGCTGCTGAGTTAAAAAGGTTGCTCAGAGAGTAGCAAGAACTCTTGGATACTATTATTTAGCCTATTAGCAGGAATCTTAGAGATAACAGCCACATGAAGTTATGTGCCTCATTCAACAATCCTCTTTATCCCTGCCATGTGTTTTATCTACCCACTGACCCTAAATTTATATGGTTTATGTCTGGTTTTTCAAATTATCACGTAAAGATGTTAGCGTGTAGTATAGCTGGAGAAGTGTATTACCAGTTTGTGTGCAGGTCACATTCCTGGAGAATAAAACTAATTTCAAATGGTTTTGCTTGAAGGAGAATTTTAATCTGAGAAGAATAGCAAGGACCAGAACTTCTTGGATTCTTTCTGCATTGATAACAATCCTAGCAATGGTTGATAACTTATCTAAGACTATCAAACCTTTGTGTTCTGTATTTCATTCAACAGTGATATATTGATTTCCTTTTTGGTTAATGTCTTATGTGAGTTCTGTCATGTTAAATACAAATAAGATACAGGCATAAAATGGTCCTTGACCTTTTTTGTTAAGAAAAACAAGGCAAGTTTCTTTCTTATTGAAATGTTTTACAAAGAATTATTATATTCAATCCAATTTAAAAATACTTATTTAACACTTTGTATTAATCTCTATATTACTAGCTTTGCACGGAAGACATAAAACCCTGCCTCAAACTTACAGTCTAAACAGAAATACATATGCAGAATACTTAAAAAAGCAATGTAGAATTATACATTATCTATGACAATGGAGCACAGTAGGTAATGTGTAATGAACTCTTGGATAATATGATCAAGCATATGGACTCATATTATTTGATTCCTTAGTGTAATGCTTTGATTCAATTATCTCACATGGTGCTTTATACTAGATGCATAAAATGGTATCAGCTGAATAAAAAGGAAGTATTTAGTATGCACTGACTCATTTTAATTGTATAAACACATCTGAAAAATGTTCCTTTATTTCTCAGTGTTGAAATGTTATTAGACTGTATTTGTTCTATGAAACTTTAAAAGGATTAAAATTGTCCATCTATAGGGACTTTTATATCTATAATCTTTAGCATTTTTGATTACTCTTATAAATAATATGTATATTTTTTAAAAGCTGGTAATTAGGTTCCTAATCAACATAATAAATTGACTGAGAAGGACTAATTCCTTTTATTAGCCAAGAATAGATTATAGCTTAATTGATCATCTGTGATGTGTGGAGACTTAATTAGTAATTGAGATGTGCCAAAATGCCCATTATATTATATTCTGTGATGTGCTGTTTTTGGCTGGCTATATAATAAAATTAATAGGTTATAGAGAAAATAATATTTGTGATAAGTATTTCAGATGAATAATGAAAGTCCTGTAATTGTAAAATGAAATGGGACCCAGTGAGACAAATGCTTTAAAATGCACATATAAAGAAAAACATAGTTTACAGCATGATTAGGAGAAAAATTGCTATCGTATGTACTGTAGCTTGAAGCAAACAAACTCTTCTGGTTAAAAAAAATATGGAAAAAGGTCTTAGATTATTTAGAAATAATTTTCTGATCTTCTGACTGCAGTCATCGTAAAGCTTATTTTCCCCTCATTGTAGTAGGTTACGTACCTGGGGACTGAAGCACTAAATAGGAAAAAGTTACAAAAACATTCTGAGGATGATTTTAGGTTTGAGGGAGGTCTACAGCTTTGCCAGTCAAAGCACATGGTCCGCCTGCATTGGCATTATAGGTGAACATATGAGAAATGTTGCATCTTATGCCCCACAGTAGACCCGCGGAATGAGAACATAGATATTTAGTAAGTGACCCAGGAGTTGTGAGTGTACATTAAAATTGGAGGAGCACTGGTCTAAAGGAAATATGGGATTGCAGAATGGCTAAAGGATGTTTTAATAATTCTTAAAGTTCATGTGATATTCGTATTAAATTATTTTTATATTAAAATAAAGATGTAGTTTTGAAAATATTTTCTGAAAATAAAATTAACTGGAACTGAAATTATAGAATTTCATTAATTGTAGCAATTTTAGTCAGAGAGGTAGTTTAGCAGTAGTTCCAACCCACTTGATTCCTTTCGTTACAATTCCGTTAATAATTTCAAGCAAGCACAACAGCTCCCTTATGTAATATTTTTATATTCTAAAATTTAGCTTTTATTTCTCATCATAAATAGTCCAACATATTTAGAGAGGCTTTTATAAATATATCAGTTAATTAAAGAGACATATACTGATACATCTGTATATACCACTTTTTACTGTTGGGAGAAATTCGATACGTTTTAATCACCTGGATATTATTCAGAATTGTATATTAGTGGGGAAATAGTTTATACATATAAGAAGTTACATATCAGGTTTGAAATTAAAACAACTAGAAATACTGCAAAATGATGTTTTAAAACTTACCTGGTTCCAGATACTGAAATGAAATATAAAGTTTTGATGTTAATCTTCCCAGTGATAGACGTGTTCAAAAATTTTAATTGATTTGAGCCTTGGAGAAGTGGGTTTTAGAAAATTAATTTAGCTAACACCCTGTAGGATATATTTTAAATAAGAAAGATTGAGGTTAAGGAAAATGGCTGTTAGTAGTTATTGTATGCTGTTTGCATGAAATGATGATCATTTAAAATAGTGTGATGACAACATTGACAGAAAAAAAGGACAGCTGAGAGCCATGGGGGGTACGGAAAGCAGCAATGCAATATATTGACTGACCATGTAAAAGGTACACTTGGTTGAATGGAAATGCCCAAGATATTCTGTAATTTGAGTTAGGCTACTGGAAGGATGATGATTAGTGATATTTGTAATAAAGTCACAATGTTGTGAAATGTCTCATAGGTAGGCTCCTAGTTACTTTGAACATAACTAGGAAGAACTAACTGCAAAGTAAATGTTAGATTTGTTTCATATAATTTTCTATTTTTATTTAACCATGTCATTGTTTGCAATGTTTCTGTCAAATACTGTAGTCTTTATGTAAAATGTGTTTTAAATATTCTCTAGTTATCTTGCATCAGTATTAAATAATGCATTTTACTGGGGATTCTTCAGGACATTTATCATTAAATATTTGAAACTTGAACAATAACAAAGGAAATGATCTCATGCATTATGTGGGGTTCCAATTATTCAATAGCAACCTTTATAGCTATAGTCCCCACCTACTCTTTTCCGAAACATTGGTGCGTAGGCTTTTCACACTAGGGAAGGTTATAACTGTATTGAAAATGATCACCAATGCATCATAGAATTGCTGACAATTTTTCAAAATGAGAAAAGAGATGAAATGAGAATGACCGTTTCTTCAATAAGTTTTAAAGCTTTTGTAGAAGAAAGCAGAAACCCTCACTTACACAGACTCTCCCCTGCCTCTTGGGGATAATGTACATTTCTGGAGAATACCGTCCAGCACATCCTAATACATATGAAAGCCCCTATTTTGGTAAATGTTCCTATTACTTAGAATCCAATCAATTTGAGTTTCAGTGCTTTGTGATGTAAGACCATTTTATGCATCAGATAATTTCTAAACTCCAAGTAGAGTATTACATGACATATTGAAATACAATTTCCGTCTATCATGCTGTACATCTTCAAGCATTGTGGACGACTCCACTGTCATTTAATACACTCAAGGGAGACACTGCTTCACTATTAATCTTATTTCCTTGAAACATTTATATTAACTTTTAAATCTTCTTAATAATGAAACAAAAAGTAAAGAGATTGCTAACAAATTACTGTGGATGTAAGCATAAATGTAAAAGCAGGAGTATTTATAATGCAATGCCATATTAGAGAAGTGAAACTCAATCCTTTTGGTTCTCAAATCACTTTTTATAACAAATACTTTATCACATCCTGAAATAAAATCCATACATATTAGGAAAGAAAAGACAATCGACACATACAAAAAATAAAATAAGTATATTCACAATAATATAAATGAAGAATAATATAAAAGTTATTGTAATTCAAAAATATGTATTTCTATACCTAAATGCTTGGGCATAAGAACATATAGCAGGTAAATGGTAGTCAAATGTTTGCATTCACTTGCAATTCATTCATTCATTTATTCATACATTTAAAGTGCTTCTTGAACATCTATTATACACAAGATTCTTTTTTCGGCATTGTGAATACAGTAATGAAGAAAAGAATAAAATTATCTTTCTACATGGGATTGCAGCAGAAAAACGGAGTATGTACACAGTCAATAAATAAATAAATAAATAAATAAATAAATAAATAAATAAACATGTCATATAATGGAACCTATGAAATTTCAGGGGTGGTTTTAAAGAAATACCTGAAGGAAACAGAGGATCTAGCTAGGTGAATATCTACAGGAAAATCATTCTAGACATAGAGAACAAGTAGGAAGTTGCTGGTTAAGGAAGGCAGCATGTAAAATGTATTGCATGGTAAAGCAAGAAGGACCCTGTGGCTGGAGAAGAGTCAGTTTAGGGAGATGTGGTGGAGGGTTAAAGTGAAACGTGGTCAGAGAGGTGGCCAGCAGTCATGAAATTGAGTGCAGCATTATTGGACGGACTTTGGTTTCTTTCAAGGGATGAGAAACTGCTGGTGTGTTTTGTGAAGAAAAATGACATGCTATGACTTACATTTTAATAGATTTCTAAGGAAATTTTGTTGAGAAAATAGTGGCAGGGAGGGGGTAGAGAGCAGTCAGTAGGCTGTTACCATAGTCAGCCTCGGGTATAACAGAGTTCTAGACCAGGCAGTAGAGGTAGTTAGAAGCAGACAATCTGCTAGATTTAATTATACTGCAAATTGGTTCACTGTAGTAGTGATTATTTTCTACTTAAGGAATCTCTAAGTGTTCCACAGTCCAACCTAACAGGGAAGAGAGGAGAGGTCTTCAAAGGAAGGCATTCCTAGTTTTCTCATTTGTTTTGTTTTGTTTTGTTTTGTTTTGTTTTGTTTTGTTTGTGCCTTTACTTTTACCTCTGAGTAGGATTAAATTTGAAGAAATTATGCCGCTGTTTAAAAACATTAAAATATAAAATTGCACAACAGAAGGCATGATTCCTGTAGGTTATTTAAATCACAGTTTTGTTTTCAAAATTTTAATTCGTGTTAAATTACTCTGAAAAAAATTGACATGCAGATGAACTATATCTCCTGTTTATACAGGAATGTAATTCCTAAAAACTGTTAAAGTGCCAAAAGAAAAAAAAAAAAAAAAAGCCTAATAATGCCCTTTCTTTAGGATTTGGTGGAAATAAACATTTACAATATTTTCATAAATTGTGGACATATTGCTAAACAAGTAATATTTCTCAAAACTATTCGTTATTGTATGAAAAATAAAGAAAATGAATGTTTTGGTTGTTATTAACAAACTGTTGTCACTTTGAATTTAAAATGAAAAGTAATAATGATAATGTTGTCAACTAACTTTTTTTGTTTGTTTGTTTGAAGCTTTGGGAAACATGTACAAAACATTGATGAAATGTTGGAAACCAGTTGAAACACAGTAAAATCAACTCGTAAAATAGGACCGCTTCTCTTCATCTACGTTGGGATTTGTCAAGGAGGTGAACTATGACAATATATCAATTTTTGCTACTGTTTCTACTCTGGGTATGCCTGCCACATTTCTGCTCTCCGGAAATAATGTTCAGAAGGACGCCTGTACCACAGCAAAGAATTTTAAGTTCACGTGTACCAAGGAGTGATGGCAAAATTCTCCATCGTCAAAAGCGTGGTTGGATGTGGAATCAGTTTTTCCTACTGGAAGAATATACAGGATCTGATTATCAATACGTAGGCAAGGTAAGTCTGTGTTAAAATGGCACATATTTACATTTGCTCTTTATATATTTTACTGATGAAAATTTGACGGCCATCAAACCATCATTGTTATAAATATGATTCTTTAAATCTCCCTAAAGCATTTTTGTTTACAGAATACAAATTCTAATGTGATAAAAACTGTGGAATGAATATAACATGATAAATGCATACATTTATTTATTTAAATTAATTCTGCCAATAACTTATGAATTAAAGAGGTACTCGAAACTGCGATTTTAGTATTTATGGTTAGAAAGCAATGATAGTGAGAAAGCTGTATGTAAATACGGTCATTTAAATGACAATGCATATGTGTATATGTATATTTCACATTGCTATTGAGTTCAGTGAGGAAGCAAAAACATTTCAAAGTTGTTTAATCTTCTACAGAACAAGAAAGCAAATGTGAACAAGAAAGCAAAATATGATTCAAGGACAAAAATGTTGCTTATTATAAGAAAATTTATTCTAGGTATGAATGTTATTTATTTTTCTTAGGCCACACTATGGGTGCATTTGTATAAAGAAAAACAAATAGGAAGAAAAGCAGGTAAAAATAGTTTAGTTATTCCAATATGAGGTGGACAGAGGAGAGTTTTCATTCTACAGAGTTATAAATTTAGTGAGGACAATTAGTTGTGATTGGGAATGAAATGAAAAGCTTAACATAAAAGCACTAATGAATGCTTTTATACACTAGGTTGTATTAAGTTCAAATTTTCTTTCTTGACACGATCTGAATCTAATTGAAGTCAGATAATGCCTTAGTTGACTTGAGAGCTTAAGAAGAAATTCATTTAATAGCCAATATTATTACCTTTATAGATAGTCTATGAGAATATGTCAAAGAAATAAAGGGAAATTAAGCACACTAACATAAATCACACGTTAACACTACACAATTATGATGGACACATTACTGCATTGCCAACTTTTGCATTAACCTTAACTGTGATATCTTCATTGGAATAATTAAAATCGTGCAAAAGCTTTTTTCTTCTAAAAATCCTATTTTTGAGACAACATTTTCATTGATTTTGAAACACTGATATGTTTTGTCATATTGCAATCATTTCAGACCTTTTAAAATATTTGGTAAAATGAGAAAGATGAGGTTAAATATCATATTGACTAGAAAGAAAAGGAAAAGAAACAACACCCTAAGGAATCTTACCAGAAAGCACAGAGTAGCAAGCTTTTCACAGATCTCATTGATTGAAAGCCTGGGAATAGAGAGTGAAGGTTGCTCTCATAGACAACTTTTAGTTTATGAAACTAACTGCATAAAAATATAATAATTGAAATCTGGGCTGTAGAAACTATAAATAGTTTTCTTTGGTTCTTCCTGTACATAGCAGTTAGCTTGTTTGCATCTATTTCCCTTCTTCTAGTACTTTATGATGATCTAATAAATGTTGGTAAATTGAATTATCATCATTACATACTCTCTCATTATAGTCAAGCTACTTCTTATTTACTTTGTATTTTTATCTCATAAAATATCAACACCTTGACATCAAGAACTGTACTTCATATCTCTTAGAGCAGTGAGAGAGTGTTAAGCTCTTAGAGTAGATCTTACTAACTATTTAGCTGATTGAATTCACCTGAGTCATATTACACTGAATTCCCTCTGCCATCTGGTGGCATTTGGCTCTTTGGCAGAGAAGACTAGTCTAGAAATTTTAATCACTGAAGACCATTAAGTTGGTAAATTTAAGATATACGCATCTTGATATACAACTCAAATTTTATGCTTCCTACTCTGCTTTATGAAAACAAATTAGAAAACTCTTTAATGAGTATTGGTGTAAGGAATTTGTGAATGTGTTCACCAGTTCTTTTCCATATAGACTGTGCTGAACTGCTAGAGTAACAGAAATGATTTAGGTGTTATAACTCTCCGACTTCTCTGAGTCTTTTAATGGCCAGAGTATCTAGATTTTAGTTCACATTTCAATCAATTTTCTAGTTTCCATGGTGTATTCATGTCATAATCTGTGAAATAGATGCTTTAACATTTTTTGTCTATACTATAGTATTGTATTAATTACCTTATTATTTGTATTACATTAATTACTGGTACAATTAAAATATTATTTAAGAGATAAGACAGTGTGGCGATTCCTCAAGGATCTAGAACTAGAAATACCATTTGACCCAGCCATCCCATTACTGGGTATATACAAGGATTATAAATCATGCTGCTGTAAAGACACATGCACACATATGTTTATTGCAGCACTATTCACAGTATCAAAGACTTGAAACAAACCCAAATGTCCATCACTGACAGACTCGATTAAGAAAATATGACACATATACATCATGGAGTACTATGCAACCATAAAAAAGGATGAATTCATGTCCTTTGTAGGGACATGGATACAGCTGGAAACCATCATTCTCAGCAAACTATCACAAGAACAGAAAACTAAACACCGCATGTTCTCACTCACAGGTGGGAATTGAACAATGAGAACACTTGGACACAGGGTGGGGAACATCACACACGGGCACCTGTCATGGGTGGGGGGGACGGGGGAGGAGGGAGGAAGAGCATTAGGAGATATACCTAATGTAAATGATGAGTTAATGGGTGCAGCACACCAACAGGGCACATGTATACATGTGTAACAAACCTGCACATTGTGCACATGCACCCTAGAACTCAAAGTATAATAAAAAATTTTAAAAAAAGAGATAAACATGCAGATGAAGATATGCCAAAAAGGCAATGTTTATGATATTTTAATAAACAAACATTTTGATAAATATAACTTGAGGCTAAAATATATTTTCCTTGTGAAGTATACAAGACTTAAAATCCCCCACATATTCTCTCCATCATTATTTGTAAGGAATTTATCATATAGTCATATTTTCTTTCAGAAATTATTCTTCCAGTTTGTATATCCTTTAAGTAGGCGTGTGATATGGTGATAAGTGTTTCAATGCCTCTGGGTTGGTTTAGATGTTGGAGTAATATGTGTTCCAATCACTAGACATATGAAAACACAGTGACAGATATCTCTCTATATGGGGAATATTTTGGGAGCTCACAAAGCACTCTCCCACCAGCGATGGAGAGGCTTACACTGGTTTGATGAGGACAAGACTAGAAAGCACCTGTGTGGAGCAGAAGAAAAAAATTTTTAAATACCCATACAATTAGCTAACCAGACCCTAGGAAGAATTGATGCCTATAATTTCTCAGATAGAAACCTATTACTGCTATGTGGTTAAAGCAAAATGAAAAAACCATTACTGCTCATTGGGTTAAAGCAAAGAGGAGCTTAACAAAACATACAACTGTTAATCAGAAAATCTAGGATGTGGCATTTTTTTTGCCACTGTCTCTTGGCCTTCTCTGAACTTCTCTTGACCTTCATTTACTTATCCATGAAATCAAAGGGCATGATTATAATGTATTATATACACTAATGCACTAACATTATATATACTAAATAATTTCTATTATTGTACTCACTTCTAATAATGTTACATTATAAATATAAATTATATGTGTATTTAAAAACTCATTTAGAAAAAAAATCAAGAGAGGGAGAGAGAGAAGGAAAGGAGAGGAGTAAAGCCCATTGGCTAATTGTCACTGCCACAACTCCTTTTGTTTTGTAAGAAACAAAGTCAACCGTACTCAATTCAAAACATTCATTTGTTGAGTTCGCCATAAAAAGAAACATTTTCCGGTAAATCATTCTGTTAAATACATTCTAAACAAAAGCATATTTCGCGTAAGAGCTTTCTTTTTCCATTTTTTCCGTGATCTAATCATAACACTGACCTTTAAGAATCTTCCTGTATACTGGAATTTATTGGAATATGTGGATATTTCCTGTATACTTACTCCCCTCTCTTTATCTTCCAAGGCAAGAGCTTCACATGTTGAACTTCAAGGAACCTACTTTTGAAATATGTTACCTCCATAGTGAAACCTTCTGTAAATATTTTAAAATTTCCAAATTTAAATTCAAGGAACATTGTGTTTATAAACTCCTATTTTTTATTAGTTTAATATTTTTTTACATGTAGTTTCTAGTCAGTTTCCTATTGCTCAATCCAGTTGGGTTGAGGAGATAATTTCAAATTCCTCAGCTTCCATATCTTCAAATCTAAAGTAAATAATGATATTAAACTGTAAAGTCTTGAATTTACTTTTAGTTGTAATAAATATGCAGTTCTAAGCAAATCACTAATTTTATATTTCCTGCACAAACTTTGTCTATATTTTATATGATAATTAGTCTCAGGTGGTAAAAAAGCATGTTAAAAATAGATTTTAATCAAAACCAAAAATTGAGAAAAATCCCAAAACACCAAAAAAATAAAAATAAAAATAAAAAATAAAAAAATAACATAGAGGGGCAACCATAAATCTTATTCTAAGTCATTATAGTAAAATCTCTCTTGCCTTTTCCTAACAGTTCTACCTAATTTTATTTCTTCATGGGTTCTTACTTCTAAATATGCTCTCAATACTTCTAAATATGCTCTCAATTATATTCTTCCCTTCAGAGTTAGCATTACTGTTTGTTTCCCACAGTGTAGACTTCTGACAAGACCTCCTGACCTCCTGTTTATGTCCAATCTTAAAGCATATGTTTTTCTCCAGTCTCGTGGTCATCCTTCTCTATAGACTTGTCTGCTCCAAACACCCACTATGCATGAAGTATATATTCCTTCTTTCAGTAAATATGTGGAGGACCTTCTAGGTACCACTCTGGTATTATGCACACAGTAGGGAAAATATAAGCTCTCTGCTCACAAAGTGCCGGCCTTTAAGAAAGAGAACAAATACTAAGAATAACAGCAAGTTATGGGCCTCTTTTGTCTCAAATATAACACAGACTCCACAACCAAGAATAAAACAATAGTCGACAAATATTCCCATGTTCTGTTTCTGCAGTACTTGTAAATACAGTGAAAATGAAACAGTTTGGGGGTTTTTTACTGTATGAATCAATGTTACTAAATGTTAAGATTGAAGACTCAAAAAGCATGCTTTTATTGTTTTATTGATCTGTTTATTCCTTGGGAACGTATTTTTGATGTGAAATACCTCTTAAGGAAATTATAATTGAGAATTTCTAGAGCATCTCTCTGAAAGTGTAAAAACTGATCCATGAGAGACTAACTCAAATTTAAATATCAATAAAGCCCAGAAATAGCAACTGCGTCCACCATATTAGACTGCATCCCTTTTACTCTTGATAACACGGACACAGTCATGTCAACTGGCCGCAGCTGGAGAAGGAGTAGCTGGAACGAAGTTGGAGGAGAAGCTGTTCTGACCTCCACCACTTCAAACTTCCTAGGCTAAAATAAATCTCAATTGCACAAGTGGACAATCTTTACATTATATGAGAGTTCAGTATGTAGAAAACACTCTATTTGATAATTGAAATGAGACTGTTCTTGAGACTAAATGTTCCCAAGTGATTAAAAAAAAATTATCCAAACATGACCAAAACGACCTACATAAAAAACAACTGTTTACTAAATATAAACCTGCTTTTAGTGATTAGATGGGGTAGGGGGATATAGGGATTTTGGGACACAGTCATTTTTTATTTGAACCGTGTCCATTGCAACCATATAATGAATAGAATATGAAAACATAAATGCATTAGTAAATTTTTCTTAGAGAAAGTCCTGGAAAACATTAATCAGGTTGATGTGATATACATTGACAGAGACTCCTTTGGATTAAATGATTATAAATATCTTCCTGATGAGTGGACATTTGCATGAATATAGACATTATTTCTTTAATATGTAAAGACCACACAAACACACAAAATGTAAACCTGTATTAAAATCTCTAGGGACTTCAAGTAAGAAGTAATAAAAGCATTTGTAAATAGAGGCATGACTTGCAGAAAACCGTGATAATTTTCAGAGCAGACCACCTCTTTGTTTTTAGTTCTCAGAATGCATACAATGTATGTATCTCTGCATACAATATTTTAGCTAGCAGTTAGGTAGGGAAAATACATCTTCAAATCTCACTATATCATTTTAACAAAATATTCAGGAAAATCCTGAATGTGTAAATTTTGCACTCATAATTCTCCATCACAAATTTGAAAAACTTTATTCAATCAAAATATCCAAAGAAAAATAAAACATTTATATCTATAATTTAGCCAATCATTT
This sequence comes from Theropithecus gelada, assembly GCF_003255815.1. Lineage (NCBI taxonomy): Eukaryota > Metazoa > Chordata > Mammalia > Primates > Cercopithecidae > Theropithecus > Theropithecus gelada. The sequence continues at coordinate 24,456,957 of NC_037673.1, read as the reverse complement.
TTCAAATGCAGAATTTCTAAAATATGTAGTCAAGAATGAAGATTATATGAAAATGGAGTCAGTGATTTTTAGTAAAAGTGCAAGAGAAATCTCAGTAAATGAAAACTGTATTAAATCTCACATAAATTTTGCTCTGTAGAAGTTATCTCAATATAATTTGTCAATAACAAGTAAGTACATATATAATAGCAATGAAGCATGGTTATTGTTAATATGATATTATGAATTACTAGAGCTCTGTCATTTTCTTTCTTGGAGGCAATATATAATTATATGTTCAATTAAATTTTGTACCCATTGTATTGAAGAATAATGCTCTTTTCTGTAAAGTAAGTGAAAGAGAGGGATGTATGTTAATGTGTTTGCTCATCAATATCTCATACTTGGCATATGTTCATATATTAAGGTTCTCACTTGTTTCATATGAAAGCATGAATAGGAGGGAGCCCTTTAATAGGTTTCCTAAAGTAAATTCTTAAATATTCACTTCATATAAATTCTTAAATATTCACTTCACTAAACGTCTACATCCATTTTATTAAAGAATATGGGCTATCTTACTGTTTTATTATTATTATTGTTATTAATCACTGAACTGTGTTCCATGACTCCTAGTAATTTTAATTAAGAGTTAACATGACTGGATGCGATGGCTCTCGCCCGTAATCCCAGCACTTTGGGAGGCTGAGACGGATGGATCACCTGAGGTCAGGAGTTCAAGACCAGCCTGACCAACATGGTGAAAACTTGTTTCTACTAAAAGTACAAAAAAATTATCCGGGCGTGGTGGTGTATGCCTGTAATCCCAGCTACGTGGGAGGCTGAGGCAGGAGAATCGCTTGAACCCGGGAGGTGGAGGTGGCAGTGAGTTGAGATTGCAGCATTGCACCACTCCGCCTCGGCAAAAAGAGCTAAACTCTGTCTCAAAAAAAAGGAGTTAAAATAAAGAAAAACATGTAAATTTTCAGGTAGGTGGATTAAAATTGAGAGGGGAGCAGCAACTTTGTTAAACTATAACTTAAAACCTTTGCTTCTCTCCTTAGAACTCTAATCCACAATAGGCAAAGGGAATTTAATGTAAATTTCAGATTCCCCCTTTAGCAAAATTATCTCACAAACTTCATGTTTAAAAATATACTGTGCATTTATAGATTACATAAAGCTATTAAATGTAAAACTTTATATTAAAATGTTAAATCCTAGCCCCAGATTAGAGGTATATTATCAAGTAGGAAACTGATCTGTAAGAATGTATACTATTATATCAAATTTTCTAAAGGAACATTTTATATTTGGCTGCAGTTTAGCTTAACTTACATCATCAAATTTCTCACCATTCAGTGGTGTCATTTTCAAATACCACCCCAAAAAAAGCCCAAGACGACTGAGCTTTTTCAATTTCCTTTGACACTCCTCTGTCGCTATTTACAAGTCTACATCATAGGCGTAGCACCAAATCTAGTTTGTGTCTGTTTGATTTTCCTGAGTCTAGCAGAGCAGAGGGACAGAAATGTGAATCATGAGTGTACTAGGCTTCTGCCCCTGTCATAACTGAGCTTCTGAAGGGACACAATAAAGAGAAAAAAACACAAATCTAGGAAATGACCTTTGATTATGTTTACTCCTAAATGTAGAGAACATCCAAGTAAAAGTATGTTTGGGCCAGGCGTGGTGGCTGACCCCTGTCATCCCGGTACTTTTGGAGGCTGAGGCATGTGGATCATCTGAGGTCAGGAGTTTGAGACCAGCCTGGCCAACAGGGTGAAACCCTGTCTCTACAAAAAATACAAAAAATTAGCTGGGCGTGGTAGCGGGCACCTGTAATCCCAGCTACTTGGGAGGCTGAGGCAAGAGATTTACTTGAACCTGGGAGGTAGAGGTTGCAATGAGCCAAGATCGCACTACTGCACTCCAGTGTGGGCAACAAAAGCGAAACTCCATTTTTGTTTTGTTTTGATTTGTTTTGTTTTAAAGAAAAAGTATGTTTGTGTGTTGGTGGAGGGAAGGAGACTATGACTGTTCTAGAGGCCAAAGAAGCAAAACGTTCCAAGAAATTGATGACTGATCTTGTTGAGTGATACAAACTCATCACAGGGACAGATGTAGCAATTTAGAGATCCGTGTGGACCCAGAAGAGACTTATTGTAATAATCTGGGCAAATGAGAATAAGATGGCTTTCAGTTAGACTGGAAGAAGGCTACATGCTAGGTTTTCAGAGTCATATTATTAAGATTAAAAATTAAGTGGGCCGGGAGCAGTGACTCACGCCTGCAATCCCAGCACTTTGGGACACGGAAGCAAAGTCTCCCAGTGCTTGAGCCTGGGAGTTTGAGATCAGCCTGGGCAACATGGCCAAACACTCTCTCTACTAAAAATACAAAAAATTATCCAGGCATGGTGGCATGTGCCTGTAGTCCCAGCTACCAGAAAGGCTGAGGTGAAAAGATCACCTGAGCCTAGGAGTTTGAGGCTGCAGTGAGCCATGATCGTGCCACTGCACTCCAGCCTGGATGACAGAGTGAGACCTTGTATCAGGGGCGAAAAAAACCTATATTTGAAATGATGAACAACTAGAAAGGTAAGATATATTATGATGTGGATAGTAAAAAAGGATCTGAGGTCAGTCACAGTGGCTCACGCCTGTAATCCCAGTGCTTTGGGAGGCCAAGGCAGTTGGATCACTAGGTCAGGAGATTGAGACTAGCCTGGCCAACATGGTGAAACCCTGTCTCTACTGAAATACAAAATATTAGCCGGGCGTGGTGGCATGCACCTGTATTCCCAGCTACTTGGGGAGCTGAGGCAGGGAATCCTGTAAACCTGGGAGATGGAGGTTGTAGTGAGCCGAGATTGTGCCACTGTACACTCCAGCCTGGCAACAGAACAAGACTTCGTCTCACAAAAAAAAAAAAAAACGAAAAAGAAAGGATGTGAATGTGAACCTCAGGTGAGCTCACTCTTTTTGTTAAAAATTGTAGTTAAATATATCTATATTAAGCTCAAAGTCACCATCATACATAATCAGCAAACAAAAAATCATGCTAATTTAAATCACCGGTTTTTAAAAAGACCTTTCTCATCAGCAGTTCTTAACATTCTTCTGGAATCAAAATACTGTATAATTACTGTCACATAAAATTTGGGGGGTACAGTTAAATAAGATATATAATATTTTGAAACTTGATGTAGCCTGATAGTGATACCTTCAAAGTTCATTTCATTTTTTTAGGATTTCAACAACCTCATGATGTAGATCCAATTATCTTTCATTTATAATTAAGAGAAAATATGTGCCCTCATTGTCTAAGTTTTCTAATGGTATGAATCGAGAAAGTTGTAAAGATGGGCTTCTAACCCTGAATATATGACTCCAGGATTAGAACCAACATTATATCTCATTCACCATTATTAAGACTATTCTTGGCCGGGCACGGTGGCTCATGCCTGTAATCCCAGCACTTTGGGAGGCCGAGGCAGGTGGATCATGAAATCAGGAGTTCAAGACCAGCCTGGCCAAGTTGGGGAAACCCTGTCTCTACTAAAAATACAAAACTTAGCCGGGTGTGGTGGTGCATGCCTGTAGTCCCAGCTATTCAGGAGGCTGAGGCAGAAAATTGCTTGAAGCCGGGAGGCGGAGGTTGCAGTGAGCAGAGACTGCGCCACTGCACTCCAGCCTGGGTGACAAAGTGAGACTCCCCGCCTCAAAAAAAAAAAAAAAAAAAAAAAAAATTCTTATATTTATTACTATATATTACCACATCAAAACAGTTATATTTTTGTTTAAGTAGCACGCTGATGAATAATTAGCAGATTTTTTCTAGTTAAGTACAAAACTAAGTTTGCATATGTAATAGAGCTCTTTTGACTATTTCACAGAAAAATCCAATTAATTTTCATAGCCATTATGTTATTATTTAATTTATATTTGGAATTGATGATGCATGCACTTTTTACAGAAAAGGTATACAGTTAAAACTAAGATTCTCATCATGATCCTCAGACATCCCCAGTTTTCTTCTTTAAAAAAACATATATTTCCAGTTTTTTGTTACATATTCCCAGAGAAACATGTAAAGACATGTGTGTTATCTTGTTTTTGGAAACATGGCAGTGTACTTTATGAGATATGAGATGTTAATGTAATCTGCCTTTTTTGTTTTGTTTTGTTTTGTTTTGAGACGGAGTCTCGCTCTGTCGCCCAGGCCGGAGTGCAGTGGCCAGATCTCGGCTCACTGCAAGCTCCGCCTCCCGGGTTCACGCCATTCTACTGCCTTAGCCTCCCGAGTAGCTGGGACTACAGGCGCCCGCCACCTCGCCCGGCTAGTTTTTTGTATTTTTTAGTAGAGACGGGGTTTCACCAGGTTAGCTAGGATGGTCTCGATCTCCTGACCTCCTGATCCGCCCGTCTCGGCCTCCCAAAGTGCTGGGATTACAGGCTTGAGCCACTGCGCCCGGCCGCTGTTTTTTTTTTTTTTACTTAAAAATATAAACTGGGACTCATTGCATTACAGTACATAAAGACATTTTTCTCTTTCTGAGTAGCTGAACAATATTCTTTCTAATGGGTGCACTAGAATTGTTTTAACATTTTTAAAGGACATTTAGATTGTTTTTAAAAAAATTGCTAATATAGCAATTTGACACAGAGTTATATCTTTAGGAATTATGATTACAAGTAGAAATGCTGAAGTATAGTCTTGAAAAGTTTTAAACTTTGATAGGGATTTTATGTTGCTCTCCATTGAGGTTGTTTCAGCTTAAACCAATGACTATGAAAGTAACTGTTTTTCCACAACTGCAGCGAATCACTGTATCACCATTATCATTTTTATTTATTTTATAAGTGAAAAGGTTTATGAGTGACATTTTATTGTTCATGCTAAGTGAGCATGAGCATCTATGTGTTTAAAGCATTTTGCAGTTTGAAAACACATTTGAAAATGTGTTCAGATCCTTTGTCAATCTTTCTATTGACATGGTAGTATTTCTTTTGATCCACAGTCTGTCCTTATTAATTGACCTTTATGTTTTAAAAATTTTAAACATAATGCATATTTCAATTTACATAAAACATATATACACTTTAACACATACATAAAAATCAATGGAAGCGTCCTCTTCCCAGTCCAGGAAATGGAAAATTTCTAGCCCCCAATAATTCCTCTCTGTGGTGTGTTAATAGCAACACCATTTCTCCTTCCGAGAGGTGCCACTGAGCTTTATTTTGTGATAGTAATGTCTGTTTCTCTTTATGGTTTGAATATCTACATAAGTATTTCTAAATAAACTACTAGAATTTTGGCTGTTTTTGAAATTAAAGTGCAATCGTAATTCAGATAATCTTTACCTTTCTTCTTTTGCCAAATATTGTTGTGTAGAGTATCATTCTCCATAAATGTATTTGAATTTGGTACAATCCTATTAATATGGATCACATTTCAATGGATATATTATGCACATATCAGTGGGTATGTGGAATTACCTCTTCCCCTAGTTTTCAGTGTTACTAACAATGCTCCTACGATCATTTCTATACATGCATCCCGATACTCATGTATGTTAGTATATAATCTGAAGTAAAATTGCTCTTCTATAGTATGTACCTAGCTTTAATCTTTTCAGAAGTTGTCATGGTACTTTCCTAAGTTGTAACCAAGACAATTTATATCAGCAGTGAATGAGTTCCTGTTATTTGATGTCAGCATCTTAACTTCTTATTTTTAGAATTTTAAAAATATCTTTTTTATTCACATATTTCTAAATATCAGTAATCTTTCATCTTTGTAATTAAGTTTATTTTAGATCAAAACATTTACTTTTTGTGTTACCAAAAATAAATCCAAGCAGATGATGAAATAAATAAATTTGCTAAGGGTACCATCCTGGATTCTCTGTTCTAGAATTTAGTAAACAGGTCAAGTTTAGGTTACTTAAACACTTCTGGATGATTATAATTATGTATTGAAGTTTTTCAAGTGTTTTACTGATAGTTTACTGATAGTTTCTTACTGATTGTTTTCTTGTGGATTGCTTCGTTCACAAATTCAAGCTATGCTTGACTCCTTGCTTTCCTCAAGTATTCACCAGTATTCTGGTGAATTCTTGAGGAAAGCAAGGAGTCAAGCGTAGCTGAAGCAAAAGCAGCGAGAGGAGAGTGGTAGTTGAAGCGGGAAAAGAGGTAACAGGTCGGGGAGTGCCCAGAATCCCTAGGGTGTGGTAGACTGAATAATGGCCCCCAAGGATGGCCACACCCTAATCCTCACAACTGTGAACATGTCACTTCAAATGTCAGAAGAGACTATGCAAATGTGATCAAATTAAGGATCTTGATGTGAAGCAAGTATCCTGGATTACATGGGTGATCCCAATATAACTCAGTGGTCTCTGTTAAGAGTGAAGCAAGAGAGTCAATTTCAGAAAAAAGAGATATGACAATGGAAGTAGAGGTTGAAATGATGCACTTTGGAGATGAAGGAAGGGGACACAAACCACAGAATGCAGACAGCTGGAAAAGGCAAGGAAACATAGTCTCCTTTGAAACTTCCAGAAGGAATGCAACCCTATCAGCTCCTTGATTTTAAACTTCTGACATTTAACAGCTATAAGACAATGAATTTGTGTTGTTTTAATTCATTAGGTTTGTGGTTATTTCTTACGCTAGGAATCGGAAACTATTATGTAGGGTCTTTTATAAATTCTGACTTTTACTCTATGTTGCATGGGAAGATACTGTAGAATTTTTAGCAGAAGGCTGATATTATACTAATTACGGTTTCACTAATGGGTACTAGGCTTAATACCTGGGTGATGAAATAATCTGTATAACAAACCAGTAACTCATTTTCTTCTACAACAAAACTGAGGTATCATAGGATATCTTTAGTAAATTCTATCTACCATTCGTGAGAGTAATAATTCCATCTCACACAAATTATTTAAGGGAATGGAAAATATGTTGATACTACCTATCTGATTTTATGTGGCTAATATAAGTTTGCCATCTAAATCCAATAAAAATAGTTAAACATAAGGTATTTTACAGGGAAATATCTTGTATAAAATAAGTAATTTTTTAAAACTCAAAAATTATATATAATCTGCATAATAATCTGTGTAACAAAACCCCATGACATGGGTTTACCTGCACATGTACCTCTGAACTTAAAATAAAAGTTAAAAAAAATAAATTTTTCACTCTGTCTTCTGGCTTTAAAGTTGATACGATAGAAATTTCTGGAGTATTATATGTAGAGTTTTTGGGAATGTTGTTAAGGGTGTCTCCTAAGTCAAAGATTTGGCCTGAGCAACTGGAAACTATAAATCTGCTTTTATTTGAAGTGATAGAGCATTAGGGAGGAAAAAACAGATTTCAGCTTTGGATATAGTAAGATCCATGAAGTTCTGAATTGTAAATTGGAATTTCTTAGCAGTAATTACCTTCTATATGATGTTTAATGTGATGGGACTAGATAATATGTAAAAAATGTGAGTGTAGTCAGAGAAGAACTAGGTCCATGTTCGGGGCAAGACCTCATTAAGACATGTGTATGGTAGATGAGGGTGTGGGCAGAGAGAAGAAAAAAAAAAACAAATGAAACTGAGAATAAATATTTCTTGAGCTGCAGGAAAACCTAACGGTCAGAGATATCTGATAAGACAAAGCAAATGTAAGGAGAAGAGAATGTGTCAACCTTGTCAAAAGCTGCTACTAAGTCAAGAATGACAAAAGGTTTGAATTGACTGTTAACTTTGGTTTCCATGAGATTATAGGTGTGCTTGATGTCTATAATTTCATGATGTGACGGGTCCAGGATTCTTTTTGCAGTGGATTTAAAAGGGAATGCAGTGAGAAAAAGTGGAGAAAGCACATGAGAGCAAACTTTAGAAAGTCTTGCTAGAAAGGAGCAAATATATGCAGCAGTATCTGGCAGGGAACAGTGTTAGTGTAATCAAGAAAAAAATAAACATCTATATACATAGATTATATATATATATTATATATACATAGATATATATTTTTTCCTTGTCTTTCTGCATGAATAAAGAATCTAAAACAAAATCAAATAAAAATATGATAGGGAGAATTCTTATTTTGTTCTTGACTCAAAGAAAATGTTTAACATTTTACTCTTAATCATAAAGTTTCTTAAGGTTGTCTTTAAATATACCTTTACCAGAAGAAGGAATTGCCTTTCAATCATAATGTCTTAGTTTTTTACTCATAAATGAATATTAAATATTTTCAAATATATTTATAACTCTATTGACCTATTTGTTTCCCCTTTAATAACCAAATTTGAAGATCTGGAAAAAGTCCACATTGGTAATTATAACTTTTTAAAATTATTATCTTCCATTTTCTTGTTTAAAATTTTTGAGTTTTATAAAAAATTTTTTGTGCAAGTATTTCCCTGTAAAATATATTTTCTTCAACTCTTTTTATTGGATTTAGATGGCAAACTTATATTAACCACATATCAAGTCAGGTAGGCAGTATCAACATGTTTTCCATTCTCTCAAATAATTTGTGTGAGATGGAATTATTGCTTTCATGAATGGTAAATAGAATTCATTAAAGATATCTTATAATACCACAGTTTTGTTGTAGAGAAAATGAGCTACTGATTTGTTTTCTTCAATGGTTATAGAGATACTTGAGTTCTTCTTGCTTCTTGCCTTAGTTTTAGTAAACCTTATTTTTAGCACTTATTAAATATTAATTTTGACAGATTAATATTTGTATTTTATTTACAAAAATATTTGTATTTAATATTTGTATTATATATATTTGTCAAAATATTAATTTTGACAAATATATAGTAATGCATATATATTTGCAGAGCAGGAGTTTCCAGCAGTTCTAATGGATCAGAGTATAGCAGAAAGTTATGTAGCTGGTAAATCCAGTGATTCTGAAGCAGAAATTCTTAAACTAGACTATTACTCTTTGTATGGCAAAGGAATAAAGTCTGCATGGTCTTCTGGTCACCTGCAGCTAGATGAAGAAGATGAAGATGCTTCTTTCAGTACACCAACTGCTGAAGACAGGACTTTGCTAAAAACATGTAATTACTTTTTAGCTTAAAAGTGTGAACTCTATGAAGATTTCTTTTTTTTTTTTTTTTTTTTTTTTTTTGAGGCGGAGTCTCGCTGTGTCTCCCAGGCTGGAGTGCAGTGGCGTGATCTCGGCTCACTGCAAGCTCCGCCTCCCGGGTTCACGCCATTCTCCCGCCTCAGCCGATTTCTGAGTCAGTTTCATGTTACCCAACTTAGGCAAAAAATAATAAAGCTTGTGAAAACCATTTTCTTGTTTAGGATGTATGCATTGGCATTAAGGAAATCTTCTCATTTTGGACACCTACTTTATGAACGATCTAGCTGCTGCCCCATTTGTTGAGCTTCACTCCTCTGCTCCCTCTGAAGGGACAATGGAAAGTGTCCTCTCCTCACCAGCACTGTGGTGGGGTGAGGCGGGTATTTGTCATCTCCATTACGCATTTCCTCATAGAGACATTACAAGTGAAGGTCAGGCTCTTCAATGCTAAAGAATGGTGACAGTATGGGTTAGAATATGGAATTGGCTTCTAATGACACTTAGTGATTTAGTAGATTGTGACTGCATTGATCATTGTGCTCTTGAACAACACTTAAAAAGATTTCAGTCCTTATTATTTGTGTGGGGACCATTAAAGATGGTCTTGTTATATGGTAAGGACTTCAATTTTTATAGCATGTATGAGAGGAGCATGGCCGTCCTATAGCCTCAGGAACAAGGTGACGACTTAGATCCTCTCAACAGAATACAGATTTAGAATTAATCTAGTAGTTGGAAGAAATGTAAATCTAGGAAATTTATAAATTAAATCAATTTCTAAAGCCAGACATATACCTAATAAGAATATTAGGATGTTTGACTTATAAATTCTATAATCTTAACTATTTACTATATGTAGTGAAAGAGAAACATTAACAGATCAGTTGGTTTATCTAATATTTCCTGCTAGAGTTTATTTTATTGTCATATCTTACATATATGCAGGCAAGGAAATGAGATGAAAATTGTTGTAATAAAGAGTGATGGAAAATCTATGTAATTAAAAATTTGAAAAACTTATTAATGAACAATTATATTTTATGATACTTTCAGGTTTGTAGAAAAGTTAGAGGATAGTATGAAAGTCCTGTATATCCCACAACCCACTTCCCCTCTTGCAATCATTTTTAGTTACTTTAGTACTTTTGTCACAAATAATCACCCAATAGGGATACATTGTTGCTAAATAAATTCTGTGGTTTGTTCAGACTTTCATGTTTCTTCCCTAATGACTTTTTCACCTCTGGAATTCCACCAGAAAACCACATTGTATTTAGCCATCATGTATCCTTAGATTATTTTATGCTGTGGAAGCTTCACGGCTTTGTTTTGTTTTGTTTTGTTTTTGTTTGTTTTGTTTTGTTTTTTAATAACTTTGACATGGTTGAGGTGGACTCGAGTATTTTGTAGAATGTCTCTCAGTTTGGGCTTTTAAAAATATTTTAGCTAATGGACAGACTGTGGTTATGGGCTTTGGGAGGAAGACTACAGAGGTAAAAATGCCATTCTCAGCACATCATAGCATGGCATGGGCAGATGTTTTCAATATTGCCCATTAGTGATCATGTTAACCTTGAAACCTAGGTAAGGTCTCCACTGGAATGCTGGTTTCTATACTGTCCTTTTGGAAGCTACTCACTAAGCATAGTCCACACTTGAGGGACTGCCAGTTTTTCTCTAACTTTTTGAAGGGTAGATTTACAAAATTACCTGAAATTCTTCTCTAGGATATTTGTCTCTTCTCCCCTGTTCATTGATTTATTTGGTAATTTATTTATATTCACATTTACACCTGGATATTTACTTTTTACTTTGGGTTATAATCTAATACTATTTGACTGACTTCGTTACTCAGATTGATCCAGCTTTGACTATTGGGAACTCTGGCCTATTGTTTTGGGGTTTGAGCACTTTTCACTTTCTTATTTTGAGCACTGCAAGATGTCTCAGTCTCATTTTGTATTTTCTAGCCCAGTGATCAAATAAGACATTTCAAGAAGACATTTTTCAAAGAAAAAGATGGTGAGGACGTTTAACCTACCAGAATTTAAGTCAAGTTATATCATAATTTTCTAAAGCACGTAGCTCTAAGTTGAAAAAACAATACAAAATAATAAATGAAATTCTAAAAGGTGATATAAAGTGTTATGAAATATCAATGTAATACACATCAGGAACAACTCAGTAATGGAAAAAGTCATCCTCATCTTAACTGCTATTGTAACTAGCAATAAGGAAATTAAATTTTGGTCTATAGCTGATATAATTGAGGAAATGCAGATGACAGATTATCACATAGAAAAGTCAAATTGTCTCTCCACATGAGAAAAATAAATGCCCTAAAAATAATTAAAGTTATAAAAATAAGTAAAAATGTTATTGGCAGGTTTATAAGAAACAGATATGCATGAATGATAGCTCTGTGGGTTAATTCAAATCATTGGGAATCAGTATTTCAGACAATAGGTAACAAACAGTACATTTTTATATCTTTGATCCAATAATAGCATTTTGAACATTTTAGAAGTTAACCCCAAAGAGAAAAAAAATGTTTATGGAAGTACTATTTATAAAATACACAATAGAAACCTATTCAAACTCTCAACAACAGAATAATGGCTAAACATTAAGATATCTAAACACAGTATAAAGCTCGCACAGGTCTTTAAATATACAGAATACAAAAGCACATGGGAATGTTATTGGAAAGGAATATTTCCCTCACCGGAAAGCATGTTACCAAAAGTAAAGCAGGCAGTCCTTACATTTAAATGGACATACATGTTTGTTCATTTATATTTATTTATTCAATCATTCAATAAAAATATTTATTTGAGAACCTCAGTTAGATGCTGAGGAAATACTATGACCAGTAGTATCTACTTCTGGCTTTCAAAAAATGTATATTTTAACAAAAATCCAAACATTTGAAAACAATATAATAAAGCTAAGTGTTCATTAAGCATTGTTGATTTTTAGGGAAAATATCATAACGTAATTCATAAAAAAGATGGAAATAATAAACTACTCTATAATTACAGACTGAGTATGCAGGAGACTTTTCTTTTCTTTCTTTCTTTCTTTTTCTTTTTTGTTGCTCAGGCTGGATGCAGTGGCATAACCTCAACTCACTGCAATCTCTGCCTCCCAGGTTCAAGGGATTCTCATGCCTCAGCCTCCTGAGTAGCTGAGATTACAGGTGCACACCACCATGTCTGGCTAATTTTTGTATTTTTAGTAGAAAGGGGGTTTTGCCATGTTGGCCAGGCTGGTCTGGAGCTCCTGATCTCAGGTGATCTGCCCACCTAGGCCTCCCAAAGTGCTAGGATTATAGGCGTGAGCCACGGTGCTGGTTCTGGGCCAGCAGGAGACATTTTGAATGTGAAATTAACCTCCCTGTCTTAGATCCGTTTGAGTGACCATGAAAAATTTACCTGCAAACAGACTTTTGTAATAGTGATTAACTTCATTTCTAAATAACATATTGAGATATTTGCACTATTTACATTTAAGGTATCGTTCATGGGTTAGGTTTGAATCTATAATCTTACTATTTGTTTACTATTTGTATCATCTACATTTGTTCTCTTGTTTTTTTCTATCATCTTTTGAACTAATTAAATTTTAAAAATATTATTATTATTTGCTCATTAACTCTAAGTCTTTATTTTGTTATCTTAGTTCAGAAGTTGGTGAACTATGACTAGTGGGCTAAATCTAGAAAGCAATATCTTAGCCCTTGATCTAAGAATGATTTTTGCATCTTATTAGGCTGGGTTAAAAAAGAAAAGTAAAAGATGATATTGGTATTATATGTGGCCTTCAAAGTCTAAAATATTTACTATCTGCTTCTTTACAAAAAAAAAAAAAGTAGTTTGTTGATCCCTTCTTAGTGGTTTCTTCAAGAATTCTACTACAGAAAGTCCTTGTTTTGTATGGCAGTGAGAAACCATAGAAAGGTCTGTGCCTGCTGAAAGCCGTGCAAAGTGATCTATCTTAATAATTAATTGAGGAAATCATAACTATTCTACTACCTTTAAATTTTTTAGTCAAAGCTCTAAAACTCTTCTACAATTGGTCATAAATGTATAGAAAATGAAAAAAAAAACCACAGTAAGAAACTATTATTGGGTATGCTATAATGTGACACACTAGAAACATTGAGAATTCAAGTGTTTTGTTTCTTTATTCAAAAAAAAAGAAAGAAAGAAAACCTTGTCTAGGCCTGGTGGTTTATGCCTGTAATCCCAACGTTTTGGGAAGTCAAGGCAGGAGGATTTCTTGAGCCCAGGAGTTTAAGACCAGCCTGGCAATGTTGTAAGAATTCGTCTCTACAAAAGAGAGAAAGAGAGAAAGAGAGGAAGGAAAGAAGGAAGGAAGGAAGGAAGAAAGGAAGGAAGGAAGGGAGGGAGGGAGGGAGGGGAGGGAGGGGAGGGAAGGGAGGGAAAGAGGGAAGAAGGGAAAGGAAAGGGGAAGGGGAGGGGGAGCGGGTAGGGGAAGGGGAAGGGGAAGTGAGAAATATCTGGTGCTATTGGTGTGTACCTGTAGTCCGCTTGGGAGACTGAGGTGGTAGGATCTCTTGAGCTGCATTCCAGCCTGGGTGACAAACAGATACCCTGTCTCAAGACAAAAACAAAAACAAAAACAAAACTTAAGCACAGTTTAAATAGTGCTTGCCTTCTTCTGTATCATGTTTTATGCATCTGTTTTTTGCCTTGGCAAATTGTCATACTCCTTTCAGAGTTTGTTGTAAAACATCTCTGAAGTTCCTTCAATAGGATATTTTGTGTTGGTGTTACTTCCTCTGTGACATTTCATTCTTTTCTTTACATCCACATTCTTCAATATGTCAATATCCTGTTCACTGTTCAGTTGGCATCAGATCTGGAGTGGCATCAGATCTCAAGTGGTGACACTGTGTCAATATTCGTATGGTTGTAATTTCTTCTACAGCTACACTTGTGTTTGATTCGAATTTTACTTTCAAGAGTGTCATATTTGGTTTACTACACTTTCATCTATGTTGGCCAATATCCTCTTCCAATTATCCATTTTTGTAAAATGTCATGTGAGTTTATCACTGAGAACCAACCAGACAATGCAATACACATTTAAGTATCTGTGAATGAATTAAAGAATAGATACACAGTGATCAATCACCAACGGATTTTGAAAAAAGTGACATATTTGGTCAGTATAATCACTGTTATTTATGTAGTGGCTTGAGGACTGCTAGGCTAGCATGCAATTACTTAAGTTAACATACTATGATAGGCAGGGAGCGGTGGCTCACACCTATAATCCCAGCACTTTGGGAGGCTGAGGCAGGTGGATCACGAGGTCAGGAGATCACCCTGGCTAACACGGTGAAACCCCGTCTCTACTAAAAATACAAAAAAAATTAACCGGGCGTGGTGACCGGACGTGGTGTCAGGCACCTGTAGTCCCAGCTACTCAGGAGGCTGAGGCAGGAGAATGGTGTGAAGCCGGGAGGCGGAGCTTGCAGTGAGCTGAGATCGCGCCACTGCACTCCAGTCTGGGCGACAGAGCGAGCCAAAAAAAAAAAAAAATATATATATATAAAATTGAAAATTGAGCTGTGTTGTTAGATGAATGGCTGTTTCTGTCTTTCTTTCTTTCTTTTTTTTTTTTTTTTTTTTTTTTTGAGGTGGAGTCTTGCTCAATTGCCCAGGCTAGAGTGCAGTGGCGCGATCTGGGTGCACTGCAAGCTCCGCCTCCTGGGTTCAAGCGATTCTCCTGCCTCAGCCTCCCGAGGAGCTGGGTCTACAGTACAAGCGCCCAGCACCACACTCGGCTAGTTTTTTGCATTTTTAGTAGAGATGGGGTTTCACCATGTTAGCCAGGATGGTCTCGATCGCCTGACCTCATGATCCGCCCGCCTCGGCCTCCCAAAGTGTTGGGATTACTGGCCTGAGCCACTGCGCCAGTCTGAATGGCGTTTTTTCAACTGTGATAACTGAGCTGTATTCATAAAAGAACTATGCACGATGAGGACTCCACATACTCAATTTTAACATCATAGTTTTTGTTATATTTCATCACCTCATGCATCATGTGAAAATATTTCCTTTTCTTTTTGTCAACGAAGGTTAGGATCCCTAAAACACAGAATATTAGATGAGATTAAAAACTATCTTTTCCTCAGCATTCTGCCGTCAGACACAAGTGCATAGAAGAACACAGGCTGAGGCTGATGGTGATGACAAGTCGTTGAGTCTGAGTCTGGGAAGACTGAGATGGCTGGTGCTCGCAGGACAGAGAAGCAGAGATGAGAAAGGTGCACAGAGAGAGAAAGAACTCTGTGGATGTTCATAGTGTTTCCTTCAATTATTCAAAACCTGTGGCAACTCCCTGAGGCTGGAGAAAGAACCACTTAAGGGATTAGAGGAAACAGTGCTCCATACTGAGTGATGAGAATAATGCTTGTTCTCATCAGCAGACATGGAAAACCTCAAGGTCTATGGCTAATTGATTACACATGAAAATCTTGATTTACTGGTAGGGAACAATTAATCCAAGAGCTATTATTCCAATTCTACATACAAGAAATAATGGTCTTACAGAAGCAAGAATCAAAGTACAAACAGTCCCAAAATAAAGTGCAAGGGTCTTCATAGTAATTCAAAAATACTCAGAATTCCAAAATAAATTCTTAATGTTTATCCTATAGACACATTATGAGCCATGCAAAGAAGCAGGAAAAATAACTCATGACAAGGAGATAAATCAATTACAATCAACCCAGAAATGAAATAGATATTATAATTAGCTGATAAGAATATGAAAATGTTTATAATAAATATTTAATGTGATGAAAATTAAGTAAAGATATGAATATATACAAGATATATAAATTAAACTACTAGAGTTGAAAACTAAAATGAGTGTGATGAAAGTTACAGAGAGATGATTATTTGTAGGTTAGGATATTGCAGAAGAGAAGAGTAGAGAACTTGAAGATAAAACAATAAAAACTTTCCAAAATCAAACCTAGAAATTTTAAAAATTCCTCTCTTAAAGTTTTTTTAATCATTTAGTTTTTCACTCTACCAGTTTATTAATTTATTTTAGCTATTACAGATTTAGTTACTGCTTATTTAGTAACTCTTTTGTAGTTTGCCCCACAAATCATATTATGTACCATTAGGTATCAAAATCTAGTTTCAATCTATAATGTTATCTGGATGCTGCATTATAAAAGTACCACAGAATACATTATAACTGCTCATCTCTGACCTGAATTACATTACAATTGTCTTTTGTGTTCTTTGTTCGTATAGATTTATTCATGTATGTTACATTCCCTTTATCTTCTTTTTCTATCTCACATTCAATTGTAGGTCATTTGTCTTTGTTATGAAATCATTTTGTTTAGTGTGTATGCTAAAGTTGATATCTCTTAGCATTGTTTATCTGAAGATATTTTTGCCCTTCTGTTAAAAACTTAATTTTTGTCGGTATAGAATTTAAAGATGACAGCTAGTTCAGTTAAATTTTCTCTATCTCCTGGATTATTAATGGATTGTTGTTGCTGAGAGATCAGCTGACAGTCTGCCTGTCTGTTGATCATAATTTGTCGTTTTTGTCTGACTGCTTCCAAGTTTTTATCTTAGGCTCTTCTGGTTTATTTACATATTTTAAATCTGGCTCAAAATATTGATGAGGGCCAGCCTGCAGCCATAGCTTCCCAGAATTAGTTGATTTTTCTTTACCTTTAGTTTCTTGTACATTTTTTTTTCTTTCTTCCTCTAGCTTTGCTTGTAAGGCAATTTTCTCTTCAGCTACATAGGATGAGCAGCTGGTTTTAGCTGTTTAAGTCTTTGCACATTGCGTCTACATCTTTGTCCTTGAATTGTGTATCTTACCCCAGGACAGCAACAAAGCTGAAAAGCAAATTTTCCCATACAAAATCTATTCTCACAGAAAAAGCAGGATTGTGATCTGTTCTACTTAGAACTCTATGTTTTCACTAGTGCTTAGATTTTCTTCTGACATCTTGTCTTTATTACTTTTACAGAACTATTTCTTATATTCTTTCCAGCATTTTAAATTGATTTTAACATAATTATTTTCCAAACAAACTTCTCTACCATGTCTGAAAACGATAGTCTCTCTCTAAGAGTTTTAATATGAGTTGCAAATATATTGTCCCAATATATTTGGCATTTTAACCATTGGGGTATATATTCATAAACAGATTAATGGAGTATTTTTACTGAAGTCAAGTTATTTATTTGCTTTTGTCTTTAAACTTTCTTCCCTCATTATTCTGATACTCTCAGAAACAACTCCCTTCATTCTTTCATTTTTCTTTCTAAATCTTTTTACTCTATTTTTATAATTCCCTTTGCTTAATTTCTTCATCTTGTATTCTCTTTCATTTACTATGTTTACAAATTCTACTATCTTTTTAATTGTTTACAATCATGTCTTTATTCTTGTCACTATTTTTTAACTCTTCAAATTTTTTCCTGAACTCTGCTTATTTATATATTTATCATTTATTTTATTGCAGTATCTTTTATTTTATTGCGCTATCTTCTATGAACTCATCAATATTTGTAGTCTTGTTACATAAAAGCACATTTTCTTGTTACTTTTAAAAATCAATTTATATTTGTTTTATCATAATTTTCTGATGATTTTTTTTTATTTTTTGTGTACATCTTTTTGTTCTGTCTTCTGCTCTTTTTTTGTTTTTTTTTCCTTCTTCTAAGTACAATTATACAGATTCTGACCCTGTCCTTATGATTGAATAAAGTAAAGCTTTTCTGTCCCAGTTTTTGACAGATAATATGTGAGGCAGAGGCAAGAATGAGGAATTCTCTGTATATGTGAATATGGTGTCAGAAAGACACAAGATTTATGTGTGCTTGCTTTCCTCTTTATTGTCAGCTGAAATTGGTGGCTCTAAGATTACTTATACCGTAAAATGTCTCTCCTCTTTTAGTCTCATACATACAGGGCTTCCTGAAAATACGATTCTACTCTTTGTTTCATTTTACCTTGCTATTTTTCTGCCAGAACTGAGCCACTATGTCCCCGCCATCAGCCAATATAACCTTTCCCTTTTTTCTAAACAAGATAGTATTGATTTTTTTTTCCGGGGTGGGGGGGGGGCATTTAATATTAATTGTTTTGTCAAACTGAATTCTGTCAGCTTTTCTGTTTTTAAGATCCTCAGCTCCAGATATCCTCTCCCCATGTCTTTTTCTCCTAATATTTTAAAATTTACAGCATTCAGATAACTTCAGGCTATCTCTTGGTTTCTTCAAAGAAGGTGCTGGCATTTTTCCTTCTAGATCTCCCAAATTCCTTTAGTTTTTTTTTTTTTTTTTTTTTTTTTAATAAAAAAAAAGAAAGTGGGAAATTCTCTCTCTTCATTGCTACTTCTTTACCTGGAAGTTGAAAGGCATGGTTCAAAGGTGTTATTCCAGATTCCCAGAACATGGCTGACTTCACTCCTCAAGCTCTGCTCCTTGGGTTTCCCAGGTCCTTGTAAGTTCCAGGTTAATTTTGATTTCTTCTTCAGACAGAGCTCCAAGATAATATAGACTTCACAAAAGAAATCCAGACAACAATTGTTTTTATTTGTTTGTTTCCTGAATACTAGATTAGTAAAGTTGTGGATTTTAAACCGGAAAAATTTTACGTAAATTTGAGTCTACCCTTCTGTCATTTTTTTAATTTGTAGCAGTGTTTTCATTTGTAAAACATACGTAGCAATGGTGTGATGTGCTGGAGCAGGCTCATGCTTACTTTGCAAGAGCCCATTGTTAATTTTTTAGGATTTTTACATACCCAGCTGAGGTCATGGGGGTAGTTTCAAGTCGGGAATGGTGCAGTATTTATACCACAGAAATTGGCAAACACTACAAGTCAGGACTCCTGCTCCCAGAAAGCTAGTTGTTAAAGATTTTCCAGCTCATTGATACATAACATTACTTTTTTTCATAGAACTATTGCTATTATAGAATTGATGTAATAATGTATGGACTACCTTACATAGGTTTTCTGTCTAGCATATTATAAATGCTTAGTAAATCTCCTCTACTTTTTGTCTTCCTGCTGCTCTATTCTAGTCAGTGTCTTAACTTTAGCTCTCATGGCCAATATAAAATTTCTTCTGAATTGTTTCATTGTTCTTATATTGATCTTGACTCCAAACTGGGTAATAATGCTTTCCTGGCATCTGACTTCAATTAATTTATTTTCTTGTCACATAACCTCTCAGTTATTCCTTTCTCTGAGGCATTTTCTTACTGTTGACCCCTGTGGCTTTCAGCATTAATCAGTCTTTTCTCAGCGTAATTGAAGTTGTCCCTGTTATTTCTCACATCCTGCTTTTTTTTCTTAATTTTTTTCCAACTTCTTAAGAAGGTTTTGCCCTTTATCTCTATAATCTTCAAGGCTTATGAACATAACAATTAAAATGCACTGAAGCATATGAATTATTAATATATTTACCCCATGTATACTGTTACAGTCCTCAGACTACTGAGATGCTGACTGTGAGAGATTCCATGAAAAGAAAAGATTGGTTCTCCGTAAAACTCTTAAATCGGCTCTTCACTGACAGAAAATTCCATTATGTAGAATATGAAACCTCTGAATGAAAGAATGGGCTCATGGACACCGTTCCTCTACTTTATCCAGATCAAATTTTAAAACACGTCATCAGGAACAATTTTATTAAAATTGGTAATAAGCCAGCAGGACTTCAAAACCAGGGGTTGAAATACATTCACACTACCCACCCAAGTGAGTCTAGCCGGGTCATATTTTTGTTTGTAAAAAAACAAAAAAGATTTCAAATCATTCTCAAAACGAGCTTCTATCTATGAGGTAAAATTTGAAAGCTTCCAAAGCAAATTGGATAAAAAGTGTGAAGTACAAAACTATCATAAGCAGACATTTTTTGTATATTTCACAGAGATAGTTTTAAAGATTTGATTAGATAGAAATGCAGAGAGGCCACTTTACTCTAGAATTTTTTTTTTTTTTTTTTTTTTTTTACAGTAAGGTAACAAGCAGTGTATAATTTGGGTATGGGTGTTGCAGGATGCAGCCTATCAGAATATATATTCGTCAATGCTCCTTGTATAAACATCTGCGGATAGGATTTGATAACGTCAACAGTTGGGCAGTGATGCAATCTCTACAGCCTCCACCCACCTTCTCTGGTCTCTAAAGCTTAAATATCCTACCAGAATTGTCCTTCTTTGAAGTGAAATGGCCAGGCCCTTACCCTTCCACTTCTATCAGACAGTAATGGAGCTAGGCATCCCTGTGAAGCATCCCTGAAAGGGATTTCGTACAACTGTAGTAATGCTCTATCCTTGAAGGCAGAACTTGAGGTAGTATATCTATGCACAAACTAGATGATTATTTTTGTCTTATTGTTTGACTTTTTTTTTCTTTAATGTATTGTTTCAGTTAAAACAAAGTTGAATAGAAATACTTTATCTGTTAAAATTGTACACAAAAGTTTCTACAAATTAATATCTCTAAGAGGGTGATTCCCAATTTAACAGAAAATTGGAACAATTTGAGACAAAAACAAATCTCGTAGAAAACACACACTTCTTGACTGGGCGTGGTGGCTCACACCTGTAATCCTAGGACTTTGGGAGGCCGAGGTGAGGAGATCATCTGAGGTTAGGAGTTGGAGACCAGCCTGTCTAATATGGTTAAACCCCGTCTCTACTAAAAGTACAAAAAAATTAGCCGGGCGTCGTGGCGTGCGCCTGTCGTCCCATGCAACTCGGGAGGCTGAGACAGGAGAATTGCTTGAAGTACTAAAAATAGAAAAAAAATTAGCCGGGCGTCATGGCTTGTGCCTGTAATCCCAGCTACTCAGGAGGCTGAGACAGGAGAATTGCTTGAACCCGGTAGGTGGAGGTTGCAGTGAGCTGAGATCGCGACACTGCACTCCAGATTTCG
Source organism: Theropithecus gelada (assembly GCF_003255815.1). Lineage (NCBI taxonomy): Eukaryota > Metazoa > Chordata > Mammalia > Primates > Cercopithecidae > Theropithecus > Theropithecus gelada. The sequence continues at coordinate 24,435,898 of NC_037673.1, read as the reverse complement.
TCTATTTAAAAAAAAAAAAAAAAAAGAGCACACACAAAGATTCACACTGATGACAGTGAAATTCCCCAGTGAATCTTTGAAAAAAGTATATATTTGAAATGTTGTCTGCTAAAATTTTATTTTAAAAATAAATTATTTTAATGAAGAAAAAGTATGGAGTAATTTTTAAATGCGTAAATTTGTACAGATTATTTTGGAAATTACATTACTGATTCGGAGGAAAACCCATTATTTTTATGAAAATTATTTTGAAAATATTTCAATGAGTTACTTACATGCATACATATGTAGTATTTATTGTAGCATATATAGAAGAAGGCATTATAAATCAAGTTTATTAAATCAATATGCTACCACAATTCCTATGATTTTTTATTTTATTATTGTAAAAAAATACACAACCACAGCATATTTACTGTTGTAACCATTTTTAAGTGTACAGTTTATTAATTTACATCATTGTGCAAACATCGCTACTATCTAGAATATTTGTATCATCTCAAATGGAAACTCTGTACAAATTAAACAATAATTCCCCTTTACTCTATCTCCCTCACCCACAGTAACTACTAACGCTATTTTCTGTCTTTATAAATTTGCTTATTGTAAGTCATTCATATAAGTGGAATTATATGTTTTCAAAATTTATTCACGTTATAGCATGTCTCAGGAATCCTTTTTTTTTTTTTTTTTTTTTTTTTTTTTTTTGAGAAGGAGTCTCCCTGTGTCGCCCAGCCTGGAGTGCAGTGGCAGGATCTTGGCTCACTGCAACTTCCGCCTCCCAGGTTCAAGCAATTCTCTGCCTCAGCCTCCTGAGTAGCTGGGAATACAGGTGCCTGCCACCACAACCGGCTGTTTTTTGTATTATTAGTAGAAACGGAGATTCCTTATCTTGACCAGGCTGATCTTGAATTCCTGACCTCATGATCCACCCACCTTGGCCTCCGAAAGTGCTGGGATTACAGGCACGAACCACTGCTCCCGGACAAGAAATCCTTTCTGTTAGTCTGAATCGTATTCTATTTTGTATATGCTGTATTTTGTTTATCCATTCATCTATTGATGAACATCTGGATTGTTTCCACCTTTTGGCTATAGTGAATAATGCTAGTATGAACACTGCTATGCAAATATCTGTTCAAATTCCTGCTTTCAATTCTGTCATGTATATACCCAAAAGTTGAATTACCGAATCATCTGGTAATTCTATGTTTAATTTTCATGGAAGTATCATATTGTTTTCCACAGCGGTTGAACCATTCTATATTCCCACCAGCAATGCACAAGGGTTCCGATTTCACCGCATTCTTGACAATACTTTTTTCTGTTTGGTGTTGTTGATAATAACTATCCTTATGGGTATGAAATGATAATTCATTGTGGTTTGATTTGCATTTCCCTAATGACTGGTGATATCGAGTACCTTTTTATGTACTTATTGGCTATTTGGATGTCTTCTCTGGAGAAATGTCTATTACATTTCTTTGATCTTTTTTTAATTGTGCTACCTGCTTAAAATTCCTTAGTTTTGAATAATTTTACTTTTTATGTGAATTAAGGATATGTTCTCCATACTCAATATTTCTTTATGGAGGTCATATTTCCAACATATTAACATTTTCTCTCTGTTTTATATTCTATGTTTTTTGTTTATTTTTATAACAAGACTCTCTTAAAGAAGGTTTTTAATCTACTTATATTAAAAACTCAAAGCAAAAATAGATAATTCAGGCAAACAGTCTTGTGGATATTTTTCTGGAGAGTAGAGCATGAACCCTCCATTGAATTCCACCTTCTGCTACTCTCCATAAAATTATGGGAAAGTGATTTAATTTCTTGTGTTCCTTTTTTGATCATGATTAAAACTTGAATTTTTTGTGTGAGATTAAATTTGAGACCTCATTGAAGTCTACATTTTTGTATCAATACTGCTGACAAAATAAAAAGAAAAGAAAGGAAAAATACAAAGTCACAGGAAGAAGGAATACTACTTATTTGCTTATTTAAATTTTCTCTCTAAATGTCCTTATTAGAAGTCCCTTTTTACATTTTTGAAGTATAATTTACATATAGCAAAGTACACTGACGTTGAATGTACTTTGATGAGTTTTGACAAATACGTATACATTTGCAATTATGTGATAATACAAATCATTTTCATTACTTTGAAATTTCCCTCTATGTCTTTCCAGTCCATTTCCTATTTCTATAGGCAACCACCTTTCCGATTTTTTTCAATAGGAATTAATATTCTTTTATTTAAAATTTTACTTAAATGGACCTTTAGAGCATATACTCTTACATAGGTAGCTTCTTTTTCTCAGCGTGTTTTTTGAGGATCTTGTATGCTATTGCATTAATCAGTGGTTCCTTTCCTTGCTGAGTGAGTGCTGTTCCACAATATTAGTATATCATAGTTTGTGTATCCCATTTCCTGTTGATGGGCATTTTGGGTCCTTTTGTGTACATATAGTTTCACTTTTTCTCCAAGTGTGTAAAAATGGAGTTCTGGGTCATGGCCTAGGGATGTGTTAACTTAATGAGAACCTTCGCATTTTCTCAGGTAGATGTATATAAAAATTTACACTATCATAATTAGTACATGAGAACTCCTATTAGTCAATGTCCTGGATAATATTGGTGTTGTTAGAGTCTTTAAATGAGTCATTCTAAACAGTATATAATAACAGTGTAGTGTAGTTTTTATTTGCATTTCCTTGATGACTTGTTGAGCATCCTTAATATGGCTTAATAAAATGGCTTAATGGCTATTTGTATATATTGGTTTATTCAGGATGTTGTTGAGGTTTGCCCAAATATTTTATTGGGTGGTTGGGATTTTATAAGTGTGTTATAAGAGTTTATATATTCTGGATATAAGACATTTACCAAATATGTAGACATTGTAAATGATTTTACTCCCAGTCTCCGACTTGCTCATTCATTTTCTTTACGTTGAGGAGAAGTTTTAATTGTGGTGCATTCCGTTTTATTATTTTTTTATGGTTAGTGCTTTTTGGGTCCTGTCTAACAAATCCTTTATTACCTTAAGATCATAAGGTTATTCATTTGTATTGGCTTCTAGAAAATACATAGTTTTAGATTTTCATTAGAACTTAAATATATTTTTGTACATAGTATAATAATATATAAATAGGTGATTTTTTTGTTTGTTTTCCATAGAGAGAACCAGTTGTTCTAGCATAATTTGTGAAAACAACTTTCCTGTCCTCATTGATATGTTCTCATACCCTGGACAAAAATCGACTGACCATATATACTTTGTGGTCTAATTATGAATGATTGATTCTGTTCGGTTGTTCTATATATACAGCTAGGCCAATAACACATTGTCTTAATTAATGTAGCTTCAAAAGTAAGGCACCAACTGTGTTTTATTCTCCAAGTGTTTTTAAAATAATTCTGTATCTTTTGCATTTTCACATACATTTTACCTTTATCAAAAATATACTTAAAACATGCTAGGGGCTGGGAGTGGTGGCTCACTCCTGTACTCCCAGCACTTTGGGAGGCTGAGACAGGTGGATCACCTGAGGTCAGGAGTGCGAAATCAGCCTGGCCAACATGGTGAAATCCTGCCTCTACTAAAAATACAAAATTAGCCAGGCATGGTGGTGCGCGTCTGTAATCTCTGGTGCTCCGGAGGCTAAGGCATGAGAATGACTTGAAACTGAAAGGCAGAAGTTGCAGTGAGCTGAGATCTCACCACTCCACTCCAGCCTGGGCAAGAGGGCAAGACTCTGTCTCAAAAACAAAACAAAACAAAACAAAAAACTACTATATTATTTGAATCTTATTGGATCTGTAAACCAAGCTGGACAGAACTAATGCTTTGTATTAGTCTGCTTGGGCTGCCATAACAAAATCCCATAGATTGAGTCACTTAAATGAGAAATTTATTTTCTCATTTTTCTGGAGGCTAATAGTTCCAGATCAAGGTGCATCAAGATTGCTTTTTGATGAGTGCTTTCTTCTTGACTTGCTGATGGTTGCCTTCTTGCTATGTCCTCCCATGTCCTTTTCAAGGTGTGTGTGTGTGTGTGTGTGTATGTGTATGTGAAAGAGAGAGACAGAGACAGAGACAGAGAGTGAGAATTCTCCCTGTCTTGTTATAAAGATACTAACCTTATAGGATCAGGGTCCCACTCTTAGGACCTCATTAACCTCAGTTACTTCCTTAGAGGCCCCATCTTCAAATCTAATTATGCTGGGAATTAGGGCTTTAACATTTAAATTTGGTGGGGGTCAAAAACGTCCAGTCCGTAATAAATTTTAACATTGAATCTTCTTATATATGAATATGTTATACCTTTCCATCTATTTAGCACTTCTTTCATTCAACAATTTTGTACAGATTTTAGTGTAGAGATTTTGCATATTATCCTGTTACATTTATCATCAGTGTTTTATGTTCTCTGTGCTATTGTAAAAGGCATAGTATGCTAGAGTTCAATTTCCAAGAATGTAATGTTAGCACATAGAAATATATTTTGTATTTATTTTGACTCTGTGAACAATGACCTTAATTTATTTAGCAACTATAGAAGTTTTTTAAAATATAGATTTCTTAGGATTTTCTATATACATCATCATGTTTTCTGAATAAAGACAATTTTGCATCTTTGCTTTCCTCCTCCCTTTTTCTTCTCTTCTTTCTTAAACAATTCAGTTCTATTGGAGAAGATTAACCTATATATCCACTTTCCAGGTTGAAAAGGCCCCTATTGCATAGAATGAGCTTTCAGAACTAAATTAGGGTAAGGAGGCATTCTTAGAGATGGGAGCTGATGTGGAGCATCAGGAGAGGTATGGAAAGTTACTGTACGGGGATTTGGACTGGTGTGCACATTCAGAGTCAGCAAAGGGTATGGTGGGCATACACTCAATAGAGTGGCCCAGTGAGGGGGTCAAATGAGGGCAGAATGAGCAGGACAGCCATGCACAGGAGGGTCCAGCATGAGGTTTCAGAGCCTGGGCGGGAATTACTAGATGAAGTATCCTGAGAGAGGTGGAAGAGATGGGAGATTTGTTATATGCAGGAGGATTGATCCAATAAGTAAATATACTAAGGAGCATTATAACAAGTATTCTTTCTCTCATAGAAGAAAGTTGCAAATAAGAAAAGCAAGAAAATTAGAATCACTTTTGTGCTACTGGAGAGCAATTAGAAATACTGGTGTGAACTCATGTTTTAAACATATTTATTCAGATTGATATAAAAATGTCCTGGAGGGGGCCACGGGGGACTTGCTCACTTTTAACAACCCCTGTAGGGGCAGAAGTCTTAGCTCCACCAGCAGCACAGAACCCAAGAACGCTGTGCTAGGATCTGACCTCTACCATTATGAAGAGGAAAAGCCTTCTTGACTTCATTATAGAAATGATTGCTTTCTAAAGATTATTCATCCTTCACTGAACTGAAAACACACCATGTAGACCCTGTATGAAGGACGAATGCCACCACCAGTAATGTTTCTATATGCCAATTAGTATTCTCTACTTTTCTTCACAGAAGAAAAGTAGGTCCAATAAAGCGTTTATTTAGGTCCAAATAAAGCGTTCAACATTTTGGTATGATCTATGTTCAGAGCTATCTCAACAACAACAAAAAGAAATATATCTATATATAGTATGTGTGTGTACAAATATTTCTTCATTGTGTCCAATGAGGAGGGTCTGAGGAAAGCAGTATCCCAATAGCAATGAGTACACATATTACAGAGATATTTGTTTCTAAATATCATTTTTGACTAAGAGGAACCAGAGATCTTTTGAGATATAGGTGATTTCACAGGTGGTCCACTGTATGTACAAGATAAATTCTACCCTTCTGAGCCAAAAAGCAAGTAAGTGCTCAAAGAATAAATGGAACTTGTCTAAAGTATTCAGAAGCAAATTAATATGACTTGGACATCAAAATAAATATAGTGATGAATTACAACCCATTGAAGAAGATAGAAAACCATTAGTCTATACAGATACAATTTATTAATTGATTGATTAGAACATTTTATGAAGAGTGGGATATTTACATAGCTCTTTTCTTTTCTTTTTTCTTTTTTCTTTTTTTGCTTTTGAGACAGAGTCTTGCTCTGTTGCCCAGGCTGGAGCATAGTGGCACAATCTCAGCTCCCTGCAAGCTCCGCCTCCTGGGTTCACGCCATTCTCCTGCCTCTGCCTCCCTAGTAGCTGGGACTACTGGCGCCCGCTACCACGCCTAGCTAATATTTTTATTTATTTATTTATTTATTTATCTATTTATTTATTTATTTATTTGTGTTTTTAGTAGAGATGGGGTTTCACCGTGTTACAGGATGGTCTCCATCTCCTGACCTTGTGCTCCGCCCACCTCAGCCTCCCAAAGTGCTGGAATTACAGGCTTGAGCCACCGCGCCCAGCTATTTACATAGTTTTTTTGTTTGTTTTGTTTTTTGTTGGTTGGTTGGTTTTTTAAGCTTCTATAAAAGACGTATTAATTCTGAAGGGAAAATGTAAATCTTTCTAGTGGAGAAGACTTAATTAGTTAACCAAATTGAATATCACTGTCAGTAAAGGGATAAGTGGAAACGCACCTGTCTACAGAAAGAACATAGCACCGTTTCTATGATAATCCTGCTCTAAATGCCTAACTTAAATATAAACATGAGGAAATATCAAAGCTAAATTGAGGTAGATACTACAGTACAACTCATCTGTAATTATTACAGTCACCTAAATCTTCAAGTTGAGGAAGGACTGATACTCTTCTAGCCTCAAAGATGCCAAAAGTCAAGACAACTAAATGTAGCACTTGATTTGAGGTGGTTATTTGTACTACCCAGGATATTACTGGAATAATTGGTGAAGTTTAAATGGAATCTGAGAATTGGATTATAATAACAAATTAATATTACATTACCAATTTTCACGGAGCATTTGAGGTCGTGTAAGAATATCCTTTTGTAGGATCTGTCTGCTGAATTACTCAGGAATGATGATTCGTCAAGTTGATAGCTTGCTGTCAAATGGATGAGGAAAAAATAAATTATTTATACGTTAGTTTTACCTTTCTATAAGTTTGTTAGTATTTCAAATGACTTTTTTTTTTAAAAGGTATTTTTCTCCATCTCTAATTGGTACACCTGTGATTGTATTTCTATTTACTAATTGCAGTGGTTAGGATCTCTAGTGTTAGGTTAAGTGCAAGGAGTGAGAATAGATATTCTCTTTTTGTTTAACTTACAGGGAAATCATTTTTGTCTTTCTACATCATATATGATATTAATCACAGAAATTTTTATAGACTAAATAGACAATCAAGTTTTAAAGTGGCTTATAGTGAAATAATAAGATAAAATACAGTCAAATAGTCTTGTATTTTTTTTTTTTTTTCCGTAAGGTATATCATAAGACAAGTTGAATTCCATGCTCTCCCACTAAATGTCAGTATGGTTATAGGAAAATCATTTAATTCCTTTGGTTTCCAGTTTGATGAAAACTAAAAACAGAGTAGTTGAGTGAAATTAAATTTGAGACACCATTAGACTCTGTAATTCTGTATCAACAGTGGTGATAAAAATAAAAGAAGGAAAAATACACTCATAAATACAGGAGGGGGAGATAATACTTCTTGACATATTTAAATCTCTTTTTAAATCTCTTTAAGAGGAATGTTTTAAATTATGAATGTATAATTTGAATATGGCATGGCAACATAAAAATTGTGACTATAGTTTTAGAAGTGTATGTTTAAATTTACATGAATGTAGTTTGATTATTTCTCATTTTTTCTATTTTCTCATTTTTCTCAACAGTATGTATGTGTGTGTATATATATATAAAAGATTTATAGTATCATAATTTCTGCATCTGTATTATTGCATCTAACTATTGCACAGTATTTTATTATATGCATCCAGCAAATTAGAAACAACAGTAACAAACCTTTTATTGGGCCTACCAAGAAAGACTCCAATCAACTTCGACTAAAGTCTTGATCACATATGTTTTTTGTTTGTTTTTGTTTTTATTTTTTAAGTTTCTGTGCATGGTTCATAGTGGGAAGAGAAACATAAGCCTGACCTCCCTTAATGTTCTGAATCCAAATCTTTAATTAATTACTCTGATCAGTGTCCTGTGGTTTCTTTACAAAATTATGTTTTGTTGCTCCAGGCTTAAGCTTCTTCAGGATTTCCTAGAGATGAACTGATCTTACTGTCGGTTGTCTTGTGCTGTGGTTTCACTTTGCTTTAAATTTCCATTATTCCAAATAATCTGCATTTAATCTTAACATGTGGGTACTTTTGAAAAACTTTATAGCTTTTGATCTGATTCTTTCTTTTTTTTTTTTTTTTTTTTTTTTTTTGAGCAGCAGCAAGATTTATTACAAAGCGCAAAAGAACAAAGCTTCCACATCCTGGAAGGTGACCTGAGCAGGTTGCCCCTGATTCTTTCCTTTTAACCTAATTGTGGGAGAGAAGGGATGACTGTAAGTTGGTATATGCCTTGTAGAATTACTACAGGGTGGGAAAGGGGAACTGAAAAATGCAATAGGGTCACAAATGATGGCTCACTTTGAGCTAATCTCCAGGTGAACTACCCTTAAATTAAGTTCAGAGTAAATTTACTGTAACATTCCTAGAAACTGATACAGTTTTGTCTTTTACCTCTTCCCACTGAAGTTTATCTTCACAATTTTCTCAAATAATTATTTTTTAATTTTATTTGTCTTGATTATGAAATAAATTAATACCAAATACATATATTTGCCATGACTAGTATAGGATATGAAATTTTTGTTAGTTCTCCAGAGATTACTCTTTTTAAACCCCAAACATACTCTGTTCCATTCATTTTTACTACATATATATTGACATGATATTAGCACTTTGTTTTTAAAAATAAAATATATGTAATACTTCTAAACATAAAATAATTAAGTTAACACTAGTTACCGCTTATTGAGAGTGTGGTATGTGCCAGCTATTGCTAGGCACTTTAAATACTGAATTTTTAATTTACTCAAGACTATTGCAAGACAATGATTGTTATTCCTACTTTATCAAGAGGAAACTGAAGCTTAGGGAAGTGGCCTATAATATCTATCCATTTAGCTAATAAATTACATATCTATAATTCAAATCTAGTATTATATAGTCAGGAAACTTGGATTATTTCACTCTAGTAAAAAAGAAGCATATCAGTAAATATATGTAAAACACCACAGAATAACAACTTTATTTTTGTGGACAAGTTTCAGATTGAATACATCCATCTATCAGCAATACATTTTAAAGGCTGAAGTTGCTTTGGTCTAAAAATACACTGACAACCATTTATAGAGAAAAGAACTGTGGAGCTTCAACTCCAACATGGATTAGCAGCCAAGATTCCTTGAAAACATGACCTCATCTCCTACAGTCTTGGTTTTTATAGTTTTAAATAAAATAATAGCATCTATTTATATAAACTGTTATTTGAGAATCAAAATTAGGTGATAAATATGCAAATCCTTTAAAATCTCTCAAGTTTTATTCAAATGCCCAGCATTATTCAAACTTAGGGCACACCTCAATGAAAAAATACAATAGTTTCTATCAAAAAACATATTTAATTCAATGCAGTTTTAATTATATACATGAAAAGAAAAATCTAAAGGAAATAGTAAGAAGTGGAAGTCAGTGTAAGTTGTAATTACATGTTGGCCATGTGCCATATTAGTGGGTTGGTGGCTGGGCTTCTTTCCCAACATATTTCCCTACAGATCTGTTTAATATGCAGGAAGCATGCAAACCAGAGGAAATGTGTAGAATGTTGAAACACACAAACACACGCGCGCGCGCGCGCACACACACACACACACACACACACAGGATTGCAAATATTTCCAAATGAAAGATTATCATCTTATTTAAACTTCACCTGGAGAGTAAAAAAGAAGAAATCTCGCTTTAAGTTGATCATCTGGGATCGTGGATTACTAAAGTGAAATCAGCCAACATGTTAAATTAAAAAGTTAAAGGAAAGACACAAATAGGTGTTCATGAATTTGGAGATAAAATAATGAAAACTGGTAAATTATTTAAGAACAGTGATATGAAAGCAAAATAGTATGAAGTCACACTTTAAAACACAGAAAGTATGACCACACATTTCCTTTGTCTTCTGGCCACAAGCCATATAGCAACCGAAATCTGGCTCATAAAATAAAGAGACTGATAGAATTATTTGCATTTTAATCAGTTCAATGATTCCAAATGAAAATGTTCAGTTCTCATTTTTGATAGTAATTTTGAACTAGACTTTAACATTTACTTTGTATGAAACTTGACCTTCTCTTTCAAAGCATCATGTTGCAGTCAGTCTTATAAATAAAAACTTTTGAATTATTGTTGTCACCTGTTTCATTGTCATGTAGACTCATCAGTTGTGGTAATATCTTAACCACAATTTCACAATATCAGAACAAACCTATTTTTCTCTTTTTTCCCATGTTTTCAGTTGACCAAAGACATTTTCAGTTTTCTTTTCCCATGTACAGAGATCTCAATATAAAGTACTGCAGTGTGAATCAGTTCAATAGTGAAATGTTTGAAGGAAGTGCTGTTGATTGGATATTGATCTAAGATAAATTTATGCATATTGTAACTATGCATTCAGTTGGATTAAAAAGATAATTTATTGTGAATGTTTCTCTTATGTGCCCAGATATACATTTGTTTACACATACTTGTAGCTAAACAATGTCAGAATCAAGTAATAAATTTCAACAAAGGCTTATTTATTGCTAACATTGGCTGCCTGATACAACTTGACTAAAACAGTTTTATGGAATGATTTGCTCAAGGAGTAAAATGTTAACAGCCTATTTTATTTAGTCATTTATTTCTACTAAACAAACAGAAATATTTCCTTTAATACCTGTTTCCTAACAGCCTATTTATTTGTGTACAATAATAAAACAAAATAAGGGATCCGATGTCTATCTTTATGAGAAGAATTATTCTACTAGAAAGACAAGTTAAAACAAGTAATTCAAACTAGACCGACCTCCCCATGACATCACCCCAAGCAACCGCTTGTAAGAGATGAGATTTCTAAAATCTCTAAAATAATTGAAAATAAAAGGGGGATACTGAATGAGATTGAGCTAATTTAATGAGAGAATAATCTGGATCTTGGAATGGAATATTTTAATAACTAATATATGTTAAAAAGTTTATATTTGCAGGCCACAGCAAAGCAAAAACTGAGACTTCATGATTAAATGTCCTGATTCTAACATATTGCACAAGCTTTGTAAACGTTGCTTGAACCAAACTGATATACATTGTAATAATATAGATGTATCTTACAATATTTAAAAGCATTTATCTGTTTCTTTTTCCCTTTTGACTCTTATGCGGATATCTTCATTTCTTGACTGACTTTTTCCTTGATTAGATGCATTTCCTTGGCATGTATTTTATTATACTTACAGCCTTTGGAAGTTGGATACAGTATTCTATATAAAGTATGGCTGTCTAAAATTATTTTTACTTATTTAAAATACATTTTTGATTGTTAAATAATGTATTTTAAATATAGAATAATTATGATTTTTTAAACATTATTTAATTTATTTTAATTCCTTTGCCATACTGTCATTGCTTGCTAAATCCAAATTATAGTCTGGGGAAATATTTGAAATTATGAATGTCCTGGATAATTCAGAATCCTGGTCATAGTTTATAATAATGAGCTATTAAACAAATATGTAGTTTCTATATAACAAAATATTCTGAAATAATAAAATGCACTAACATACATTAAACAGCCTCCATTACAGAAAGTTTGCCCCAAAACATGAATAATTCTCAACATTATTTACAGAAAGTCCTACAGAGGATTTAAGACTTCCAACACTTAAGTGAGCAGTTAATACTGTATTTATTATTCTAGACTCTCAAAATATATTTTGTCTTTTTCCCCTTTTTCCTGTTTAGTTTACTAAATATCATTTGGAATTCTAATAGACAAAAATTATTTTATTTTCATACTTTGCCTCTTGTTTCTAAAAATTTGAATTCTGGGAGTGGTTGAAAGTTTTAAGCCAAATATAAAACTGCTGTAATGCTTTATCAAAGGGATTAGAAACAATTAAATTTGGTTCTTGCTTGAGAAAACTGCTATGCATCATTAGTTACCTCTTTAATCCATTCCATTCATCTTATTTTCTTTAGTGACTATACTAATTTTTAAGTAATTGTTAGATTCAGCAGGGAGGGTTTTATTGGAACATTGGAATACAATCAGTTGCTGCAGAAGCTGAAGTAGTTATTTATTCTTATATTAGACAGAGATGCTTACTGGTAACCTCAGGCTTTTATTTATTTATTTTTTTATAAACTGACTAGAAGTAAGCATCGTGAATTCATCTCATTTCCTTTTCCCTTGACAAGACTAAAGGATGCAAGCAAACAACTTAGCTAAAAAATGAGATTAAGTTGTGGAATTTTAATGGTGTTATCTTTATTGCTATGTGAAGGGGGCCGAGCATCACAAATGAAATTAAGCATGAAATTATATGAAAATATATTGAGTTCTTTTTTTTTCAGTCAGCAATTGGTTCTGTTTTACTAAAAATGAAATGGATGTAAATTGAAAATTACACAATGGGAAATAAGAGTGATTCTTTAAATTACGGACATTAAAATGTTGGAAAGAAAAAAAACACACCTTTTTTAGTTGGCAACAAAAGTAAATTACAAGTAATACAAAAAAACCCATAAAATTTCAAATTAAAAAATTATCTGGAAGGTATAAATATATGATTTATAAAATAATCTAAATAATCTAAATTTAAAAATAATCTAAATTAAATAATCTAAATTAAAATACAGTAAGTTTTTTTTTAAAAAAAATGATGTTAATAATTCTATTCTGATCTTTGTTTAAAGTTACAGAATATACTAATAGTACTAACAGAAAGCCGTTCACCATCATTCTACCCTACTCACACATGACCACTACATATACACACCAACATTTTTTATAGGCTTTAAGCACATCAAATGAGTTTGTCTAGGCAAGTTGAAAAGAATACCTTCCAATATGTTTTCTTTTTATATTTTATTTTATTTTTTTATTTTTTGAGACGGAGTCTCACTCTGTCGCCCAGGCTGGAGTGCAGTGGCCAGATCTCGGCTCACTGCAAGCTCCGCCTCCCGGGTTTACACCATTCTCCTGCCTCAGCCCCCCGAGTAGCTGGGATGAAAAAACCTTCAGATTAAATTTTATTTGGTTTAAAAATTTTGAAGTAACTGGGAATATGTATAGAAATACTTTTTGTGAACATCTCTAGAAGCCAATTGAATGTGTAATAATTATAACAGAATTATGAAGAATAAATTATGCTCAATTAACTTTATTATATATAGAATGACAGGCATACAAAATGGATGGGCTGATTTTTTTAATTCTACTACTTATAATTCTCTAGTCATTACATGTTTAAGAATCATCCAAACAGTAAGTATTTAATGGTTAGTTTAACCAAAAAATTGTTTAATTTTTAGTAGTAGTAAGACTTTTAAGATATTTTTTAGTAAGGATGGAGCTCATTATAACTTTGATTTTAGTTAAATATTATTAAAGAAGGCTTACAGAGCTAATCATATAAAATAACATGTAAAAATGTTGAAAATATTTTTGAAATTTGGAGGGTCTACCAAAATATACAAATTAACACGATCTTCACAGCTATATTTTATTTATCAATAGACATCAAACACAATTATTTTAAAAGCAATTAGAAATTACAATTCATTTTGACTCAGTAAAAGTGTATTTTTTTAAAGTTAAGCTTCCTTCAACATGATAGCCTACTCACTCTTATTTGCTTTCCTAGCTAAAGAAAAAATGAATTAAGTATAAATTGGAAACACAAGGAGCAACCGAATGATACAACAGATCAACAACACTTATAAATTAAACGTGGATTGGGTTTCCATAATGGCTATGCTAATCACCAGAGCAGACATAAACACTGATGATTAGTAATGTAGAAGAAAGCTGAGATGGAAGTGGGTTTAATTTTCACCTTTAACTTGTACTATTTTTGTTTTAACTTTCTTCTTAACAAGGAGCTCTATCGGTTCACTTCTCTTTCCCTTATACCCACCTCTGCTAATAACATAAGCAAAACATCCAATAAGGTATCTTCCTAGAAGTGATTGTGGTTTACAAATTGGATATCACTACCTAGCGTCAAGCTTATTATCTTTGCAGTATAGTAAAGATGGCAGCTCGTTGTCTTCATGTTTTTTCATGTGCAGTTTGTATTAGAGTTCTCTAATCCCAATAGACATATGCTAACCTTGCTAGAAGACAATTGCTTATAGATTTCTCACTTTTCTTCACTTCTAGAGATTGAAAGCTAATTCACTTAGATTCGTTTACATTTCATAATAATAATATAGCTCACTCCCAAGTGATATTTGAGGATAGACGATAATCTCTCCCTCTCATTTCTGATGAAGCTTGCATACATTCCAGGTAAATAGATAAAGCTACAGGTTCTCTTGACGGTCTCCTGGGCTCAGTGTCTCTCAGCTGTGATACTGACCCGCTTTATGATCAGTGAGTTGTAATGCCATATCACCCCCATGAATGAGGGGGCAAGAGAAACTGATACTAGCATGAAACTTATGCTGCCTGCTCTGCTGACGGAGTAAGTAATGTCTACATCTGTTTGAACTCATTGGGTCTTTAGTGGCCACATCCACGGAAGTGTGACAGACCAGCCTGGCAGCTGCTACCATGCTACTGCTTGCGAACTGCTTGACAGTCCTATTTGGAAAGCTTGTAGTCTTCGTGTTCATTTAATGGTCAGGCTTGTAAGGAAAGAGAAAAGTCACCTAAGCCTCTAATGAAACTTTTGCAAAATTAGAAAAGAATAATAAAATGTCACTGATACTTTAGGAAATCCAGTAGCACAAAAAAAACCTCATTTAATAAATAGAGCATCACTCTCTGGGGGACCAAGAAATAAGTCAGAGAAGAGTTAAGAACATTAGAAAAATTAAATCATATCTTCCAAGGGACTGGAAAAAGTACAGTACATTCTTATAAAAAAGAGTTATTTGAAGCAAGCACAAATTGTATTCCAAAAATAAATAATCAAAGAAAATGTTAAAGGAGGTTCTGGGAAAAATAGGGATTAATTGAGGTCTAATAAATCTGTAATATAAAATGTAAAGAGAGGGCAAGAAGCAAATAAAGATCAGAAAATGCAAACATAAAATATTAATTTACATAATATTTTTCAAAGACGTAATGTTGGACAATAATGTTTCCAAAACATTAATGGTCAGACCAAAGATACTTGATGATACACTACCACAGAAATGGAAGAGTGCAATTTCTATAATTATTATTATGAGATTTTAAAACCACAAGGACAAGATCTTTTACACATTCTCACAATAGTCTTTCTCTTTTTTTACCATAATTAAACGAAAATCGGATTTGACTAGACTTTCCAACAGCAATATTGGGTATTAGGAGAAAATGACAGTTTCTAAAATTCTCTGAGAAAAAAATATTTGGATCATAGGATGTATAACTAGTTAAATTATCAGTTAAGACATTTGAGGAAAGCCATCACTAAAAATCACGTGCGTGCACACACACACACACACACACACACACACATGAATAGGGAGAAAGAGCAACTGGAAAAGTTAGGGAATATGCAGAGAAAATAAAATCCCCCAAGGAAGCATCAAGTTTCACAGGTATGTAAGATATTGTGCAATGTAATTTTATATACATAATACTCATAAAACAATAATCAATTACATTTTTAGTTGGCCATTGCTGCCTAACATTGCAAAATTTAATAATTTAGAACAACAATAATTTTATCTGCCGTGATTCCTGGGTTTCAGGACCTTGGAAAGGTTTTGGCTGAATGTTTCTCTACTTAGAGTTACTTATGAAGTTGCAGTCAAATGGTAGGTGAGGGGCTAGAGTTCTTGAGGGCTGACTGAATCTCTCTCTCTCTCTCTCTCTCTCTCTCTCTCCCTCCCTCCCCAACTCCCTCACTCTCTCTCTTTCTGCTTGCTCTTTCACTCCTGCTCTCACTCTCACTCTGTCCTTATGTGGTCCAATGACTTTCCCATGTGGTTTCTGCACAGCCCAGTGGGAGCTCCTGAAAGTCTAGTAGTAAGTAGTCAGACAACTGGATAGCGTCCATGGTAACTCGGGGGGCGGTAGTATAAGTTTTCAAGTTCCAAAGGCAAAGGCATCTTTCTTCACCTTGCCCCACCCAACCTCAAAAATGATGCAGTATCACCTTAGCTACTTAACGTTCTGTCCATTACAAAATATTCAAGGGGAGAGGAATTAGATTCCACATCTTGATGGGGATTCAATGGGAGGGGTATAGAATTTTTCCTCTCGATTATGGAATGGCAAGTTACTGAAAGAAGATATAGGGTGGAAGGTGTCACTGTAACCACCCGTGGAAAATATTATACACTATATATATAATACAAAACATGAATTCACATAGAAGAAAAATTGTCTTTGGAAATTAAAAATATAGTACGAATCATAAAAAATTTCAATAGAGGGCTGGGAGAATAACAGGAAAATGTCCTACGAAGTAAAGCAAGAAGACAAAGAGATGGAAAGTAGGAGCCAAGGGGGACAGTGAAATTAAAGGGAAAAGCCAGGAGGACGAATACCTAATAAATAGGAACTCCAAAATGACTGAACAAGAAAAATGGAGCAGAGGGACAATGAAAAACTTATAGACTGTCCCAGAAGAGAATGGCATGAAACTGCAGACTGAAAGTGCCTGATGAGCGTTCTGCAGTTTTGATAAATACATACACACACCGAAGAACAATACCAAAAAGTTTCAGGAATATGGACAAACAAAAGCTTCTGCAAGCTTCTGAAATAAATAAATCCGTGGCTTTTATACGAACAGAGATCAGAATGACTATGGATTTCTTAATAGCAATATTAAGAAGAAGAAGTTAATGAAATAAATGGTTGGTTCAATATTCTAAAAAATAATAATATTCAGTCTTGTCTGCCTTGCCCAATAAGAGAGTCCATGTACATCCAGCATTTTGTTATCACGTTAAAATCAAAGAATAAACACAAAAAAGAGGAAAACTTGAGAGATTGGAGAGGCCAAAGATGCTGGTGAAGAAATATTACAGGATGACAGCTCTAAACAAAGTTTGAATCACAAACGGTCCCTTTTGGAATCTGTCAGAAGGCTCTGGGAGATTTATCTTATCTCCAACAAGATGAAACCCATTTATCCTCAGGAGATTGAGAGGAAATTTATGAAGTTATAGAAGAATTTGTGATTCAGTTAAAAAAATAAAAAGGAGCACAGAAAAATAAGAATTTAGACAATTAGTAGCTGTGAGGAAAGAAGGAAATAATAGTGGTGACAAAAATATTGAATTTAAGGGAAAATTAATCATTGAGGGGTGGTGAAATAGAACTAATGTCAATTCTATGTATTATAGAGTCAACCTATTATTGCCTATACTAACAAAGGAATCTACATTGACAAAGTTTGAAATTAAGGAATGGAAAATGAGGCACCAATCAAACATTAACAGAAAAAGAAGATTAACAATATGATAATAGACAAAAAATTACTAACAACATACTGTAGTGAGTTATTTCTATCAGATTATAAGAAAAACTCACAAGAAAATTATAAATTATACAGAGGTATATAATGAAAAACCTATTTATTATATTGATTATAATTATATTGATGTTAATATGCATATATAATGAATTTTCTTCAATTTACTAGAATGCATAACAGTTTTGCACACTAAAAGTGACTATTCTTATCAAAAGATTACATTAAAAAATCTCACTCACAGTAGCACAATATCTCTAGAAAGCTAATAGAGTCCCACAAATTCATATGGAAAAGTCAGCTACATATCAAAACAAAAATGTAAAATTATAGTGAAAGGCATTAAGATGTCCTAAGTAAATGGAGATACATGTGTATTTGAGACCAAGAAGTGCTTATATGTTTCACATAAATTAATTGCAATCCCAATAAAATATTTTGCAAGAATATTTTGTTCTTGTTTATAGTTTTGCTTTGTTTCTAACAGAAGATAACATACTGATGTTAAAAATCCATGTAGAAAATCCATGTCCAAATGAAAAATAAATAAATAAAAATCCATGTCACAAAGACCCAGAACCCTAAGATGATTTTTCTAAAAGATGGATGAGGAAGCATGTTTATTTGGATAGATATCAGGTAATAGTTATAAAGCGTAAGAAACTAACAGTATGTTATTAGTGTAATACTGGAGCCAATAGATAAATGGAACAGATAGAAGGCTGTAAAGCAGATGGTGGGCATACCAGACATATTTACATTACAAAATTGGAATTTAATATCAATGATTAAATGAATATCTCCAGTAAATTCTCATTTAAAAATAGATCTGTTGCTCACACCACACACATGTTCACACAAGCACAAATCTGCATGGTAAAAGTGAATGAAATATCAAAAGAAAAGCTTTAAAAATATAAAAGTGAAGAGACTATGAGACCATATTAATGACACTGGCTTAGAAAAATAATTTTTGAATAAGATACAAAGAAGAGTAACCATAAAATGAATGCTTGATAAATTTGACTATATTAAAATTAAACATTTCTCTAGTACAAAATGAACTGTTACCAATGTTAAAAGAAATATCTCAAACTTGAAGAAGATATTTGTAGTAATATATTACCCTATTGTTAAATCAGAATATATAAAGTGTCTGTTACAAATTGAAAAGAATATGACAGAGTAAGTGAAACAAGAGGGAATAATAAAATATAAACATACTAAAGAGGAATGCTGAATAGTCTATAAAAATGTAAGTGAGGGAGTGAGTCTCATTCAATGGAATAGCAAATGCAAAAGGCTGAGGTAGAAATAAATGTAGCATGTTTAAGAAACAGAAAGGCCAGTTTAAGTTTACATGCCTAAAGAAGGGAAAAGGATGAGGCCAAAGTGACAGGCAGGAGCTTGCATCATATGGATGTTGTAAATTGGGCTAAGGGATTTAGATTGTATTCTAATGTGATGCAAAGTCATTGATGGGTTTTGAGCAGAGAAATGCCATGCATAGTTTTGCATTTAAAAATCATCATTCTCACTACTGGGTAGAGAGTAGCCGTAGAATGATGGAAAAAGAAGCAAAGGGACTAAATGAGAGCTGAGGTGATGGCTTAGGATGATTTGTATTGGAATGGGAACAGTAGAGGCAGTGAGAAGGAATTGGACGTACATTAGAAGTCAGAAGGGATTTTCTTATGGAATAAATGAGTAAAGTTGGAGAAAAACTCAATGACTCCTAGGTTTTTATTTTGGAAAATTGGCTTGATTATCATGCAGGTTAGTAAAATGAGAAGCACTGTTTTGTGGGGAGGATGGAAATGATGCATTCTGTTAAGGGCAAGTATTCTTACCCAAAATGTAAAGATATAAAATATGAATGAAAAAGATGCATACCAGCCTCAGGATGGAGGTTGTGTAAGGATCTAATGAAAGGGAGAAAAAGACAGAAGAGATTTCAATTGAATGAATGACAGTTCATTTTAATTTTAGTTCTTAAAGTAAAAAAGATCTGATATAAATTTGGAAAAATATTGACATTTATGGAATCCTAGTATTTCCTTGTTTTGTTTTCTTATTCTATGTAGTTTTCTTTACATTCCATTTTGGTGGAATACATCATTTTTTGTTTTTTAGATTTATAATTGGATGTATAAGCCTGGATGTTGTTGGTGGGTGAAGGTGGTGGAGTCAAATGGAAAGTGGAAAGACGTGAAAGATGATAACTTTGTATTGAAGAAAAATTATAATGAAAAATGTGCATGTCAAAACTGTACAATTCAATGTATTTTCACAAACTGGTTGAAATTTAGAATACTTTAAACATTTGCCCCCTTTTCTTCTATGTATTATTTTCATGTACTTTATTTCCATATCCAAAGACATGACTATTTTTGTTTTGTATATTCAGCAATTATTTATATTTACCACGTAGTTGCTGTTCTGGTATTCTTCATTTCTTTCTGTGATTTTATCTGGGATCATTTTCCTTAGGCCTGAAAATACCAGTTTAATAGTTCTTTTACTGACTGCCTGTTGGGATAAATTCCCTGTTTTTTTACAAAAAAAATATACTTATTTCACCTTTCTTTGAAACCTATTTTAATACAATATAGAATGTTATACTGCTAGCTATTTTTTTATCAATGCTTTAAGATGTCATTCCAGACCAGGAGCAGTGGCTCATGCCTGTAATCCCAGCACTTTGGGAGGCCGAGGCAGGCAGCTCACCTGAGGTCAGGAGTTTGAGACCAGCCTGGCCAACATGGTGAAACCCCGTCTCTACTAAAAACACAAAAATTAGCGGGGCATTATGGCAAGTGCGTGTAATCCCAGCTACTCGGGAGGCTGGGGCAGGAGAATCGCTTGAACCTAGGAGGCAGGGGTGGCAGTGAGCTGAGATAGCGCCACTGCACTCCAGCCTGGGCGACAAGATTGAGACTTCGCCTCAAAAAAAAAAAAAAAAAAAAAAAAAAAAGTCATTCCATTGTGTATTGGTTTCTGTTATTTTTACTGAAACACCAACTATTACCCACTTTGCTACTTTGACATTAATGTGTCTTTCTCCTTGGTACTTTTATAGTTTTCTCTATGTCCTGAGTATTTAAAATTTTGAGTATAACTGGGTTAGATGTGGTTTTTTTCTCATTTATCCTTTTGGGAGTTCTCACATTTTATTGAATGTGTAGGCTGTCATTTTTCACCAGTTTTTTAAAATTTCTTACCTATTTTCTCTTAGAATACAACTTCGACTTCATTTTCTTTCTCCTGGAAAATCTGATTTCATGTCTTGCAACTTCTGATTCTGCTTCACAAGCATTCAATGACCTTATGTAATTTTCATTTTCATATTTTTATTTTCTGCATCTTTCAGTTTGTGTATGATCTATATATCTGACTTCACTTGGGAATTTTTGTTTTGGCTTCTGAAAGATTAAACTTATGTTTTTCTGTATCCAATTTGCTGTAAAACCCCTCTGTTGATTTATGAATGTCAGACATTTTATTTTCAGTTTTAGAATGCTCTTTTGATTCATTTTATCTCAATTATTTTCTATTTTTCCATATTTTTTACATTTTTAAATATATTAAATATAGCTATTTTCAGCTTTGTTTGCTAAATCTGTTATTCAATTATGGTTTCTCTCTACCTCTACTTTTATTCTTGCATATTAATCACATAATCGTGCGTTTTTGCATGTATAGTAAAATTTATTTTTAACCACACAATATGTGTAAAGAGCACGAAGACTCCAGAGTGGGTTATTTTTTACTGGAAAGCTTTATTTTTGTTTATCAGATTATTTATTTGCTTATAACTCTGATTATTAATTTTATATGTCAAGTTGGCAAAGACGTGGTACACAGTTGATCAACTAATTAGTCTCGTTGTTGTTATGAAGGTATTTTTTAGATATGCTCAACATTTATAATCAGAAAACAAATAGAGCAGATTACTCTCCATAATACCATTGGGCCCCATCAAAACAGTTAAGAGCAAGGATTGAGGTTTCCTTAAAAAAAAAAGAAGAAGAAAGGGGACTGGGAATTCTTTCTCAAGACTATAACATAGAAACTCTTCTGAGGTTCCCTTGGCTGGGCTCAGTGACTCAAATCTGTAATCTCAGCACTTTGGGAGTCTGAGGCAGGTGTATCCCCCAAGGTCAGGTGTTCAAGACCATCAGGCCAACATGGTGAAACCCCGTCTCTACTAAAAATACAAAAAAAAAAAAAAAAAATGGTGGGGAATCATGACAGGAGCCTGTAGTTCCAGTTACTCAAGAGGCTGAGGCAGGAGAACCGCTTGAACCTGGGAGGTGGAGGTTGCAGTGAGCCAAAATCACGCCACTGCACTCCAGCCTATGTGACAGAGCAAGACTCAGTCTCAAGAAAAAAAAAGAAAGAAAGAAAACCTGCTGAGGTTCCCATCTGGTGGCCTAGTCTGTGGGTTTCTGATTCAAGACTGGAATATCAACCATTACATGCATTTTGACTCTGCTGCCCTTCCCTGTAGATTTTGGACCTGCCAACTCCCGCAATTGCATGACCCAATGTCTTAACATTTATTTGCTTTACGCTTCTTCAACAATTGACAGAAGTCACTAGGAGGAATTTGTTTGTGTGTTTTGCCACTTCAGCTTGACGTGAAGAGCAGCGTATCTTCTACTTTCTCTTCTCCTGAGCGATGGCCATTTGTCAAGGGATCAAGTGTGTATGTTTAGTTTCTACAGGCACTGAGAATTGTTGAATGCCCTTAGGTTAAAAAATAAGTCTCTGTAAATCCTCAAGTTCAACTCCACAATCTCTGGAGGACTTCCAACTTTCACCATTTTACTTAAAAAAAAAAAAAATGAATCTAAGAACCACAAGTCTCTGGAAATGTGGATGATTATATTACAGCTTTCAGCCTTGCCCTTTAGCCTCCTACAGACTATTCTACAAAAGTCTTTTGGGGAAGGCTGACAATGTGCTTGAAGACCTTCAGTTTACCAATATTTTTACTCCAGTACCATACAAACTCTAATTTTTTTTTTTTCGTCCTAGAAGTGCCCTTTCATTGGACAGTTACAGATATTCACCTTCAAGGCCCCTGCCAAGAATTGGCAAATTCCCTCAGGAAAAAGCAGCTGCCAGTCATAAGCTCGCATCTGTACAATTCTCTTCTCTCAGGTTTCAGTTTATTCAGTTCTTGTTTACATAGCAATTTGGTCCTGGCAATATGATTTTCTGTGATTTACTTAGCTGTTCTACATGATGTCGGTGGGAACGTTGGCCTGCTGTTACTTACCTACCTCATCCTACACTTAAGATAAATTACAGATGTTTACAGTGATCTAACTTCCAGTTTCTAAGGCAAATTTGGATTAGCATTTCCATTATTAGCACTTCACTAAAAATTTTAAATTGTCCACTGATCCAATTTCATAGTTAACTGGAATTCCTGTATATCTTACATAGCCCCATCTTTTTCAGTTTGAAAGCTAAAATTTTCTTTGTGCAGATTCATACTTTTAATATAGAGTAATTGTTGACCACATGTTTCATTATGAATTTCTGGCTCTCTTGCACTTTGTTCAGAATATTCAGGCTTTCCAAACAATAGCACAAAATATACCCATCATTGCTCATCTTTTTTATTTTATTTGTGTGACATTTGACTCTGATGTCCAGTTCCTTTTATAAATAAATAAAATAGATAAAAGGAAAATGTACTATGTGCTGTGAAAATTTTGGCGTCCATAAGAGTAGAAAATTTGGTTCTTATTTTCAAAATAAATATACTTTTAGTTTCAGAAAAAATTACAAAAATAGTAGTTCAAAATTGTTACAGGTGTTATAAGAGTTTATATGTGTATATATTTGTGCACACAATTTATATATGTATATACACATACATACTCAGTTATATATACATACATAAGCAATTTAAATATTTAATTTTATATACTATTGTATATACATATTACCTACACATAAAAGGTATAATTGGATACATAGGATCTTTATAGATGAGTATGAATTTTTAGGATGGATAAATCGATGTCATGAGGGAGGAGGCAAATCACAGACGCATGACATTGATATGTTTGGGGATAGGTATATTCATCCGATGAAGATATGAATATCTCCCAGTCAATCGAGCAATCCCTTTTCCTGGTGAGAGTATTGATCTTGATTTCTTAATTCTTTTTTACTGGGGAAAACGCAGAAAGCTAACCTACAACAAGAATTTTTTTTTCTTTTTTTAGGGGTCTTGGACTATATTTCAGAGGATCTTTGTACTCCCTGATACTGCGTTAGCATTGTTTGTGTGTTTTGTACACACACACACAATTTTTTTTCAAGGATACCATTCATAGCCTTTTTTAAAAATACTCATTTTAGTTCATGTCTCAAAAATCAAATAAATGTAAAGATCCAATCTTGTTTATCTCTTTCCTCTCTTTGACCATAGTCCCTCGAGACCGTAGTCTGCTGTTTCATCCTTCCTCAGGCATCCAGTCATGTATTTGTCACCCTATACCTTCTGAAATCAAAAAGCACCTATAGAAGGCTTAGAGGCACAGACCTTCCAATATTGTCTCTGTAGCAAAGTCTCCAAACCTTTTAAAGTCCAAAAATACCACCCTTCGAATTTCTATCACTTCTTTAGTTTCATTAAATCGGTTACAGAAATATTTCCTTTTTTATTTTTATTTTTTTGAAGACAGAGTTCTACTCTGTCTCCCAGAATGTTGTGGCAGGATCATACCTCACTGTAACCTTGCGTGCATGGGCTCGAGCAATCCTGACTGTAAGTCCCAATCGAGTCCCAAGTAGCTGGGACTACAGGCATGCCACCACACCTGGCTAATTAAAATAATAAAAAAAAAAATGTAGAGAGGAGTCTGTGTTACCTAGACTGGTCTTGATCTCCTGGCCTCAAAAGGAGATCGTGGCTTCCCAAAGCACTGATATTATAGATGTGAACCCCATGCCAGGCCTAAAAGACTCCTTTAGTGAATACTTACACCGAGCCCTCACCTGCATTTAAAACTGTCTGTCACTGTGCCTTTCTTGGTGAAAAGGAGGAAAGAATGATTCTCAGCTATTTGTATAGCTCATAGTAAAGGAGTTATATTTCCCTACCAATTTTTCTGTGATCTCCTTTTAAATGAATTTCTTGCTTTTGAATGTTGTGAATTTACTTAACAACTTCTTAGACACCTATGTACATATATCGCTAGGTTGCAAATCCAAGATGCTTAAGAAGACTTCTCCAAGTTGTTGGAAAAAAATAAGGTGTAAAAACATTCAATGTCATTTTAAGACCACAAGGAGATAATTTTCATAATTCGGTGATCTTCAAAAATATAAGATTCCAGGCTTCTAAAAGACTATGGACCTTCTCTAAATCATTTTTTCAATAACTCTCTTTACAAGTGATAAGCTAATACATGAGAAATAATGTGTCTATTTTGTGTTTTATATATCACTTAAGGACTTACAAGGCGGGTACCTTAAGTTATGTACTTAAATTGTTGACCTTTGAAGCAATTAATGCCTGTAAATATATTTTTAAAATTTCTGGCCTTGGAAGCAGATAATGCCTGTGAAAGTCTGTCTCTGAAATAAATAACTGCCTTCAATGTAATCTCAATATCTTTCCAATGCTAGCAAATAAATATATCCTGGTTGGGATGCTTCAAGATGTGACATAGCAACATTTTTAGCAGGACCTGCCTTCTAAAATTATATAGCATCCTCATGAAGAAGTCTGATCTCTTGTAGGTTCTTGAGTAATTCAAGTTGACTTCAAAGAGAGCTCCAACATCTCCAGGACCATCCCAGACTGGACACTTTAGTCAGAAGTGGCTACAAGCACAAGGCCAACTTTCAATAGGCTGCAGACTTGGAAGACTAAATGGGAAAGAGGAATCCCTAGTTATTTAATCCAGATCCTATTGACATTTTTCCTCTTGGAGGAAATCTCTGGGGAACCCTGTCAAATGTGAAGAATGAACCACTTAACTTTTTCGCCCAGAACTAATTTATGCAGCTATGTGTGCCCACCCATCATTTACATCTTCAAAACTTGCCTCTGGCCCCAGAAAGAAATTATTCAGAAAAGTACTTATGAATCTAAATCATATACATGGGCAAATTATTATAGTTGTTTTTACAATGTATTTCATTGTTAAGCTTTTTTTGCCCTCTCCATTTCCATTTTTGTTGTTGTTGTTGTTGTTGAGACAGAGTCTTGCTCTGTCTCCAGGCTGGAGAGCAGTGGCGTGATCTTGGCTCACCGCAACCTCTGCCTCCCGGATTCAAACGATTCTCCTGCCTCAGCCTCCCAAGTACCTGGGACTACAGACATGCACTACCATGCCCAGCTAATTTTTGTATTTTTAGTAGAGACGAGGTTTCACCATGTTGGCCAGGACAGTCTTGATCTCTTGACCTCATGATTCGCCTTCCTCGGCCTCCCAAAGTGCTGGGATTATAGGCGTGAGCCATCGCACCCAGCCTTCCATTTTTGAAGGAAGGATTGTTTTATCGAGATTCATGAAATTGGTCTTGTTTTTCTGTACATTAATATTAAAACAGTGCTCTGGAGGGAGCAAACTACACTTGGAGGACTATATTGCCAGTATTACTCTGTAATCTTCCCATACTCCATCCAATTCAAGGTTTTCTCCCATTCTCTTCATTTTTCTTCAGCCCCAAAAACATGAGTAATTAACTACTGACCAGATTGTGTTTGCTGGCTTTGACATGCTTTCAGCTGCTTTCTCATGCCAGACAATTTTTCACCTATGTGTTTTTGTTTTTTTATTGGGTGCAAATTTAAAGTTATTTGATTCAGTGCTTTATTTTCCGTGTAATATTATGTTTATCAACTGGAGCAATTAGAGCAGAATACTAATGATGCTACCGGGAGAGGACAGCATATTTGCCACATTCTACATTTTTTTCAACAAATATAAAATACTGTGGCTGTCTGAAAGAAAATCAGGCATAAATTATCTCTGTAAGTTGAAAATCTATTCAAAAATTTTGTTATTTCAGGTTAATGTGCATAAAAACTTAGCATAAATTGTTTAACTCAGATACTTAATGTTATAATCCTTGTGATTCATTCATCAAAATTTATCTAAAAACTAGTCTATTACAAATATATTTCTAATATAGTGCTACAAATATATTTCTAATGATCTCTGCTTTCCCAGTTTTTGGAATGAAATCAAATACCAGCAAATACCAATACCTAAAATGGTATCAATATTCTGAATGAGAAATAATCTCACAATATAAGCAATATAAGTGTCTATTGATAGATACGGTTTTTTCACTATTTTAATTTTTTCTTTATTTTTCTTCTAGCCAATGGTGAAAATAAGAGTAAAATATTTTATATGTTATCCTTTTGGTAACAAATTACTTAAATTTTCTATACTTTGTAGATTTTTTTTTTTTTTGGTAATATTTCCTCATTTAATGTAACTTAAAAATGAATTGATATTAAGAGTTAAAGATTTGCTATGGTGTGAATATTTGTGCCCTGACCACCATGATTCATATGTTGAAATCCTAACTCCTAAGGTGATGGTTTTAGGAGGTGGGGCCTTTGTGAGGCACTTAGGTGTGAGGGTAGAAACCTCATGAATAAGATTAGTGCTCTAGCAAGAGATCCTCAAGGAAGACCTTTTGCCCTTCTACCATGTGAAGATACAGCCAGAAGGTATCATCTATGAGCCAGAAAGTGGGCTCTTACCAGACACCGAATCTGTTGGCACCTTGATCTTGGACTTCCCAGTCTCCAGAATAGTGAGAAGTATATTTCTGTTGTTTATAAGCCACCCAGTCTGTAGTCCAGTCATGCATAGCTTCACCTTCTGAGAAATGCATCATTAGGCAATTTTGTCATTGTGCAAACATCGTGGAATGTACTCATACAATCCTAGATGGTGTAGCCTTCTACATACCTAGGCTATATGGTAGGGCCTATTGCTGCTAGGTTACAAACCTGTACAGCATGTTATTTTACTGAGTACTGTGGGCAATTATAACACAATGATAAGTCCTTGTATATCTAAACGTAGAAAATGTACAGTAAAAATACAGTATTATAAACTTGTGGGACTACTGTTGTCTATGCAATCTGTCATTGAAATGTTTTCACGTGGCCCATGATTGTAGTTTGCTATAGCAGACTGAACAGATAAAAACTAAAATGTCCTACCAACATTGTCCCTATATTTAAGTGTAAGTTTATTTCATTTCCACTTGATAAACAATTGATTGGATATTCTTCTCCTCCTCTTTAAAAACAAACAAAAAAAATGCTCTTAAGCCAGATAGGCTGCAAGACCCCTTTAGCTTATAAACTTCATTTTATACAAAGAATATGTTTTGCCAGAAATGTTATAATATCATCAGAAAACTGACACATTTCAAGTGACCGGGCATTCATTAAAAAATTTGTTTAAATTTTTCTTTAAATTCAATCTATCATTTGGTTTTAAATATTAAAATTACTATAAACAAATGTAATAATGTATTATGATTAAAAAATGTCTGAATAAAAAAATTAAAGAATGGGAAAATGACTTTTAAATGTGCAGGGCAGTACCAGTTGTTCTATTTTCATTAGTTGTCATGTATCTTGCCATGTCCTTTATCTGGTTGTGAATTTACAAGGAACACAGCAGGTTGTGAATTTTTAATAGACTTTTCCCAAGGAAAGAAAAGGTCAGTATTAACATAAAATTCTTTTTAAAAATGTGTGACACAAATGTTTCACACCGAAGAACAGGTGTTACTGAGGAACTAAAACCACAATAATCTATTTTTTTTATATTTAAAGAAAACTTAATATCTCACATAATAAAATAGTAACACACAAATCAATATATTAGTCCTATCTTTCAAAGTAGATGCTTTAAGTTTTTTGACATGTGACCCATTGATCCCAGCTTCTCAGCAATGTAAACTCTTTTGTTCAATAAAGTGTTTGTTTTTTAAATCCAAGTATTGTTACCTGATATCCAAATAAAAAAGGAAGAGTCATGAGAAAGCTGCAGTTATAAAAGACTAACCCTTGCCTGATCATTACTCAGTGTATGAATTGGAATAGGAAATAAAATTGTGCCACAGACACACAAAGAATGAGGGAAGGTGGTAATACCAGAACAACTGTTGAAAAAATAGGCAGAGTAAGAGAAAAATTAAAAAATAAAGAGAAATTTAAAAAGAAGATGGGAAGCTTAGGAAGGGGACTATAACTCAAGAACTTTGTCCTTTGGTCTGTTTCTGTAACTGTTAGGAAATCATCAATATCAATAGACCTGTTATTACTTAGTTCTTGTATCCCATCAGTTTCATCTACAAGAGGAGCTATTCCCTAAGTCTCAGGAGATCTAGAAATTCATCTTTCTGCCTCCTTTATTTACTTGAAGAGTAAAGCGTGGCCACAGGAAGAACAGATCATGGCTTTGAAAAACATAAGAAGTGTAAGGTTTTTTGTTGTTGTTGTTGTTGTTGTTTTTAAGTTGTATCACCCTACCAATAAACATTTTTACATGCCAGGATCACAGTTTTATTATGTGCAATGAGATTATTCACATAATATTATTACAGTAAGTATCTCTTGTAGTTTCTTTACTTGTCCATGTATCAAATATGTTTTCAAAGACCATCTTTCATTAAACATAGACTAATGTCATGCCCTCAAATATGGTCCTTTTTGCCTTTTATTCTAGTGCTAGCGATCACTTGTTTCCCTCTGTGACTTTTTAAATGCACATTATCATTAGTACAAGCTCTAGTGGCTTGAGAAAATCGCATAGTAATTCTGTCGTCTTAGAATCGATCTGTATAAATTCTTAGTTGTAATTTGCTTCTCTTAATTGTATTCCCATTGGTGAAGGTAGAAATCCTTTCATTTTCTGATTCTCAAAACCACAGTCTACTTGCAAACTCCATCTCTTTGATTCCCTACTACCATGTTCAATTTTCTAATCCAACACAAACTCCCACAGTATGTGGTCCAATTATAAGATTTAATTTTCACTCTCTGTAGTATAAGTGAAGATAATAAATCCTGCTATGATTTATGTTCCAAAACTGAGCTTTATAAAAATTAAAATCTCACCATCTTAGCAGCTTTTTTGTATGTCTAACTGATTAGAATAGAGAAAGGGTTTTAATGACCCCTATCTTGCCTTAGATCCTTCTTCATTCCAAATCTATATTCTATATTTATGCAGTGTTCTTCCTAAAATGCAAAATTAATAACATATAAAAATTCCCCAGGTTCAAACCTCTACTCATTCTTTGATAATTTAGGTATTGTAAGCTTAAGAAATCCTCATTCATTCCTGGGTGCTTTTTTAGGGGCTGTCTTGTGAATTTCCATTTCACAAAATGTTTGAATATTCCACAGAAACTGGAATTGTTGATTTGGATTAAGAAGTACACGATTCTTATGAGTATAAACAAATATTTCTCAATTAAAATTATTGAATGCATAGGGAATAAATATAACTGTCAACTATAAAACATAACGTTATCTGATCAAATTATTGATAATATCAATAATTTTTCCTGAATTATTTTGATTCTCAGACAGAACAAGAAACATGCAGTGCTTAAATCTGTAACTTGGAAAATTGCCACTGTGTTGCACATGCATATAATTGGAAAGTTTCCCAGCAACTATGTACATTTTCAGTTCCTGTAAAGCATCAGTCTTGTGACTTTTTTTAAGAGTGGTTTCCTGGATAAAAGTCACATGTTACTTCGGAAAGCTTTTTAGTTAAAAGGAGTTATTTCCTGAGCTTCTCAACCTTACTTTATTGTTTATGAATAGCTAAAAATGTAGTAAGAAACTATTTGCTCCCTGACTTCTTTATCTTTTTCTCCACAATATATGTCCATTTGGAGTTTTCTTAATCTGTTATATCTGTATTAATAAACAGTTTATCCAGAAATGTAGTTTTATCCAGAGTTGATGGCTCAGTGCTAATTACTACTTCCATTAACCAAAAAGTAGACTGCTTTTGTAGACCCAGTTATAACAAATAATACAATACATTAAAGATAAATATGCATAAAATTTTATTTATTTTAAATATTTTGGTGTCTACATAAAAATGTTTTCAGGGGCAAGTTCATTGAAATAAGTTCTCATAAGTAAAAAAGAACCTTTCAATTAAATAAACTAAAGTCTTCTTAAATAGAAAGTAATTAGTTTAAAATTCTACACTTAATTAGATGAAAATGAGTGTTGATGTAAACAGTCTAAAGAGGAAAAATGAAACATTTAGATAAATGTGTAACTCTATGTATTTTTTCATATAATTGAAGATTACTGTCTTGAATTCTTAATTCTGTAGACTGTAGGTTAGTGTGCCTATTCTGATTTATGTCTACATTTTATATAAATATTAAAACACAAAACATGTCTATAATGATGTCTGTTGTAATAAATGTTTTGTAGAAATTAAGATCTACAGTTTTTAAAATATTTCTTATCAAATGTGTAACAACATAACAATTTGTTGAAGCATAATCACATTGCACATAATAAAACTGTGATTCTAGCATGTAAAAGCTTTCATTGGTAGGGCGGTAACACTAAAAAAACCTTACACTTCTTACGTTTTTCAAAGCCAAGATCTGTTCTTCCTGTGGCCAAGCTTTACTTTTCAGAGTAAGAATTCTATATGGGGCAGGAGATGTACCCATCTGGCAACTGCCTGTCCGTTTCCAGAATTCTCAAGGTCATTGGGGCCTATTACTTCTTTCCCAAACATTCCGGAGCTTGCTTCTAGGTTTTAGAAGAGGCTCTTCTTTAAGTCCATTGCCCAAAGGTTAGACTCAGTGACTAGTACATGTATTCCTAAGCCTATTGGCTAGCCTTCAGGGCAGCTGTTGAAAAATAACCTAGATGGAATTTATCCATGACACATGGCCTCCTGGAGTGGCATTTGCACTAGGATGGTATGTACATTGGGTTGAGATGTCCACATGAAGGTATGAAGGTATGCAGAGCTCTTTGATGTGATGAATTGATTCTCAAAACTTCAGTGTGGTTATGTTAGAGGCTTAGGAAAAGGAGCAAGACACAGGCCTTGTATTGTCTTGTTCCTGCACAGAATTTGTCCTTGTAGGTTTTTAAAAAGGTAGATTTGACAAGGTAGGAGGCTAGAACATATTTTATTTTATAGTTCATTAATTTGATTTATAACTTTAAAATATAAAGACATGTGTTATGTAGATATCTGTCTGCTCTGAGTACTACAAATATTTGTGGGGTAATCACTGTCTATTGTATAAGAAAAAAAATGATGGTTGTTTTTAAAGTAAGAGCTTTGTCTCCTACAACTTTGCTTGTCTTACAGTTAAGACATTACTAATTCATCAACAGAAATATAATAGCTAATAACAAGTTTATAGCAGATGAGTTTTTTGCATATTATAAGAATAAAATAATCTTCCATTCACAGAAAGAGATGAGAGAGCAGTGTTTACACCAGCCTATCAGGACTGATATCTTATATCTGAAACAGAATTTATTTGCCCATGAAAATGAGTATTTACCAAGCAAAGAGAGGAGCTCGGTTTAATTTTATTACATTTTTTTCATTTAGGATAAAAATTATCCTGATATATAAAAGGCTATTCATATTCTTTAAAGTGTATAAATGAGTGTGATCAAACTTATTCAACTCTCATTTCAAGAACTACTATAGGCGACCCCATTGCTCAGTGATGAGACTTGAAAAACCTTCTGTGAATTCTTTCAGCCTCATGTACCTTTATACATTATCATGGATAAACTCTTTTTTTATTTCCCCTAGCTACATTCAGACCAAGATAAAGGAGATGGATCACTCAAATATATCTTATCTGGAGATGGAGCTGGTACTCTTTTTATTATTGATGAAAAAACAGGTGATATTCATGCCACAAGACGAATTGATAGGGAGGAAAAGGCCTTTTATACTCTACGTGCACAAGCGATTAACAGAAGAACTCTGAGGCCAGTAGAGCCAGAGTCAGAGTTTGTGATCAAAATTCATGATATCAATGACAATGAACCCACGTTTCCAGAAGAAATCTATACAGCAAGTGTTCCGGAAATGTCTGTTGTAGGTAAGTTCATTTACAACATTTATTATGGTATTCAAAAAGTGTTCTAAAAATCAAGAAATTCTTATAGTAGTATAATCAATTAATTGATATCCTCTTTGATTTGCTACCATGAAAATATATATATATATATATATATATATTTTTCTTTTAGGAGACAATCAGTAAAAAAGATTAATGCAATTTACACTTCCTACAGATTTGTGAATCTTTATAATACTTATAGGTAGACACTCTCCTCAAAAATCAAGAAAATATCATTGAACTTCAGTAGAAAATTGTGAAAATAAATTGTTTTTTGTCACTTGGATTCAGATAAAAGTTGTATAATTTTTTGATCCCAAATATAATATAAATATATTTAGAATACCATACAGGTTATAGAATCTTCACATATACTCTAGTCATAATTTACCAAAAGATTTCATCTTGAATATGTACTATCTACATATTTCAATTGAGGAAATTGATTATATTCTTTTTTATTAAATATCATAAAATATCCTATCATTATGATTATCATATATAAAACTCTGCTGGTATCTTTAAAACTCTTTGAAATCTTATATTCAAAGAAGCCAGTTGAAAAGCCATGGTTAAATACATACTGATACAGAATTACCAAGTTAGATTGTGGAACCTGTAAAACATACGGCATGAAAAAAAGGTAGAAATATAACATTCAAGAAAATAGAATTTCTCTCTTCAGTGTAAATAAATGGGAGATGTATCAGTAGGCCAAGAAAATTAAAACTGCATTAATTTAGATATAGAATGAAAGGCAGTGAAAAGCATCAGAGAACAGTGATAACATTTTTAGAGAAATATGTTTGGATTCAGTAGGAGAATAGACACTTTTCAAATATGTGTGAAGTTGTTTAAACTGATTAAACAAATCTGAAGCTTTTTTTTTACTTGTTAACAGTTATAATAGCACATTTTCAGACTCTGCATTTCTCAAAAGCATTGTTCTGGGATTGTTATTTAATATTTGCTTCATTAAATCCCAAGAACTTTTGGCAGTAATCTCACTATAAAGTCCTTTTAAATATCTTGAACTTTATTAAATAGATTTTAGTAGTTCATGGGACTTGGGATCATGTTGAATTGTTTCTAAATTTAGAATTTAATCTATTCATAAAATTGTATTCTAGAGCAGATGTTAATTATTTTTAGAGTTAATTAGTGGAGAGCAGGAAGAAGAACACACTTACTCCTGTGTGATTAGATATGCCCTTTACACAAAACAAATCTATTATGTGAAAATGAATTTCAATATCCAACTTGAGCATTTGTAAAGTAATTGTATTTATCATATTCTGATATACTAGCATTATTTATTGCATGTATACAAAATAGGCATGTTGACTAAATAAATATTATGTACTTGAACTCAGAGTTTACCTGTAATAACACTATATTAATGTACATATTCATCCAAATTGTATATGAAAGTTTAAGAGGTCATTATTAAAGCCAGAAATCATTCAAGTCTTCAATGAAAACCAGTGCTTTTGCTCCTCCTTCTGGTACTGTGCAGAACTAAGCTGAATTTGGATACTTCAGGTACTTCTGTGGTGCAAGTCACAGCTACAGATGCCGATGATCCTTCATACGGGAACAGCGCCAGAGTCATTTACAGCATACTTCAAGGGCAGCCCTATTTCTCTGTGGAGCCTGAAACAGGTCAGGAATCATGAATTGCTGTTTGTTCATTTGATCATCTTTGTGACCTTTATCAGTAGAAAGACCATGGGAGAATAAGAACAAAACTTTAACGTTAATACTCACAGTTGAGTGAGGATGCAACACTTAAAGATGTAAGAATTCAAAGTTAAATCATAGAGTGAACTAATGGAAACCTCTGTGTAGATATTTTAACACATAGGCTTAGGCCACTCTAAGCACATGTGATGTTGCTAGGAAATGGAAACACAATACAAATGATTATTTCCACAGATTCACTTTTCACTTTTATAATTTTTTTTTTTTTTTGAGACGGAGTCTCGCTCTGTCGCCCAGGCTGGAGTGCAGTGGCCGGATCTCAGCTCACTGCAAGCTCCGCCTCCCAGGTTCACGCCATTCTCCTGCCTCAGCCTCCCGAGTAGCTGGGACTACAGGCGCCCGCCACCTCTCCTGGCTAATTTTTTGTATTTTTTAGTAGAGACGGAGTTTCACTGTGTTAGCCAGGATGGTCTGGATCTCCTGACCTTGTGATCCACCCATCTCGGCCTCCCAAAGTGCTGGGATTACAGGCTTGAGCCACGGTGCCTGGCCTCCACTTTTATAATTTCTAGACAATAAAAATGAGTATGGAAACATGTCTTTCAAAAAATCACTAGCTTAAAAATACCTTTTGTGGACTTAATAAAATAATAATGGAGATTTCAGTGAAGATAATGGAAGTTTTTATATTTTCTCAAGGTATCATCAGGACTGCTTTACCAAACATGAACAGAGAAAACAGAGAGCAATACCAAGTGGTCATCCAGGCCAAAGACATGGGCGGCCAGATGGGAGGTTTATCAGGGACAACCACCGTGAACATCACGCTGACAGATGTCAATGACAACCCGCCACGTTTCCCCCAGAGTAAGCACTCTTTAATGGTCATTCTGCAGGGCAAAAGATTTAGAGTAAAAAAAGAGAGACAAAGAAAAAAAAAAAAAGCAATTGTCATTCGTTTAATTTAAAACATACTAAAAATGTGCTACAAAAGTAAAGGTGTACATGCTGATGAATTACTGTTATTATAAAATAAAATTGAATATTTCAAGCATATTTCACTCAGAGACAGGAGGACCTATGATCCCAAACCTCTTCATATGTGAGCTTGGCATCTATACTTGTAGTTTTAAGAACTGTTTCTTTCAGCTAATAAAATGAAACAATGTTTATTAGAAAACTAAGTCATAATTTTACAATAAACTTATTTGTTTCTGTTTCAAATTTAATAATGAGGATCCTAAATTGAGGACACAGTTTTTCAACAAAAAATCTAATTTGACAAATTATAAGGACTAAGCCAGAAAGCACTGTAGAGGGAGAACCTCAGGAAACTATCTGACTTGCATTTAATGTTATTATGTGTGGAGTGATAAACTTAGTACAACATTTTGTATTCCTGATCTGCACATAGATCTATTTTGAACTGACCTCTCAAATTCTTAAAATAGATTAAGAATAGGTTAAGAACCTTTAGCTCCTGACCATAAAAACACATGCATTTGTTCTTCTTTCTTGTACAAATTTGATAGATTACATGTCAACTCGCATACTAGAGAGGATGGTATCAAATCTCAATGGAAACTCCCAAATTTTTGCTTTGCCAGAAGATCCTGTACTTAAAGATAGAATGTAGGGTCATCAGAAAAGTGACACAAAAAACATATTCGACTACCATCTATGTCCTGAATTTTCAGTATATGCTGAATATTAACCTCTGAATTGGTCCCCCCATTTTAGTTTTAATTGACTTTAAATACCTTGTGACAAAGTACTAAAATTTAAAGGCAATAGCTTTTTTGTAATATTTGTATCTTTATATTAAAGACCATTGCTCAGAGGAATTACTGTCTAGAATTAACAGCATTGTTTTGACTCTTCAAAAGCATTTTTTTCTCTTTTCTGTACTATTTTTACCTAACTTTGATTATTAATAGTACCTGATTCGAATTAAATTGTTTAAAAGCATGTATTTGGAAAGATTTCAAAATTCATACAGAATTTTCTTGAGCAGGCTAATCACATGCCTACGTATTTGTGATGGTTGTTTGATTAGATATTTAAGGTGTGCCCATCAGGTCTGCTGGTATGGTGCTGGGCCCCAGAACTCATAGGGAAAGGCGTGTGCTTATGCTTTTTTCAAATCATTAGGTTTCAGGTCCAGGTTACCTTTAATATTGGTAAGAAAAATAAAAGCAATAATAATCCTGCATATTTCTTAGAACACGTTTAAAGATGCGTGCTGTTTAAAATTTAAATTTCACATTTTACATGTATTTTTGACCACCTCTTAGCTCGAGCCTTTTACCAGGAGAACGAGCATGCAAATTCAGCACAATAAACCATAACAAATTAATTACATAATCTACAATGAGCAAAACTATTACTGGAAAAAAAAAGTATTTTATCGGTAATAAATTTCCTTTGGGAGTAGTATT
Organism: Theropithecus gelada; assembly: GCF_003255815.1. Classification (NCBI taxonomy): domain Eukaryota; kingdom Metazoa; phylum Chordata; class Mammalia; order Primates; family Cercopithecidae; genus Theropithecus; species Theropithecus gelada. The sequence goes on along the minus strand of NC_037673.1, from coordinate 24,398,941 downwards.
GTATTTTACATTTTTGGGAACATATATGCACATGTGTCTAAAATACAGTCCATTTACAAATGACACATTCAATAATTAAACTAAATCTACCTCCAACTCCAAATGTACAGTACAATACATTTAGAGGATTTTAGATCATCCCGTATCTTGTCTCATTATTATTATCACTATTATATTATTATTTTGAGAGTGAATCTTACTCTGTGGCACAGGCTAGAGTGCAGTGATGCGATCTCAGCTCACTGCAACCTCCACCTCCCAGGCTAAAATGATTCTCCTGCCTCAGCTTCCTGAGTAGCTGGGATTACAGGCTCATGCCACCATGCCAAGCTAATTTTTGTATTTTTAGGAGACACAAGGTTTCGCCATGTTGCCCAGGTTGATCTGAACTGTCCCATTATTTTTAAATTATAGATGGAAATATAATTTATGGATTTTTATTTTCTAAGTTTTCTTTTTTGTTATGAATATTTACAACCTTATCTAACCTTTGGGAACCCACATTCATGGGAATTAGAATGTTATTTGATTGTCTAAATCATACAACATCTGGAAAATAGTATTTAATATTATGTAAGTAAATAGCCAATCTTTGGAGGGAGTTCTACAGTTCACAAAGCCTTTCATATGTAGCATATCATTGAAACCTCACAACTAATCTATAGAAACTGTTACTATTATTATACCCATACATAGAAGAAAAGGAGGCTCAGGGTAAAAATGATAAAGCCACATAGGAAAAGTTTTCAAAAAGCGAGAGACATTTATTTGCAGTATATGTTTTTCTTTAACCCAATATTACCCTTTGAATATGACAATATAAAACTTACTCAAATATTTTACATTCTTTTTTTCTCTAAGTCTTAAGGTTATACCAAGTTATCAAGTATTTTCAACTTACATCAAATCTCAATTCAAAAACTATGTTTGTAGTTATAGCTATATGAGGGTTAGTGGCTGGGCTAGTGGCTGCCATGTTGGATAGCTCAGCAGCAGGCCCTGCAGTCATCCTTCATAAGTCCCAGTAATTTTCACTTAGTAGTTTTTTCACTTGGGTCAGTTAAACTGACATCTATTTTTCATTGTCATCAGTAACACTGGATAGTGGTCTCTTCTTTGCAGAGTAATGTAAGACTAAGTAATTTCATATCTAAGAAGCATTGACTCAGTGGCTGGCATTTAGTATATTTATGCATCCAGTAATGTTGATTCATGCTAGTTCTCTATTACCATTATTATTTTTATTATTCAATATTATAAAAGTTAGGTCGCAACTCAAACTTTCCTTTAGGTTGGCTGATCTAAATTCATTATTTCCTTATATGCTGTATCAACAATCTCAATCATCTGGAGGAGACAGAGACACATGAAAACTCAGATATCTTGCTTTATTTTTTCATTTATTTTATTGTGTGGATTTACAACAATGTTTCTAATTCAGAGATAATTTTGCCCTCCTCAGTCATGGCCCTGGACATTGTCAACTGGCAAATGCTACTGGGATCTAATGGGTAGGAGCCAGGGCTGCTTCTAAGCATCCTTAAAATTTCAATGACAAAGAGTTATCTGGCCCAATATTTCAGTAGCATCTAAGTGAGAAATTTTGATGTTGTATGAGGGACAATTCAAGTAAATCACAAATTCATTGATTTAAAAATATTTATTGAGATCACCCTTGTACCAAATGCCATTGATATGGTTTGGCTGTGTTTCTGCCCAAATCTCATCTTGAATTGTAGCTCCCATACTTCCCACGTGTCATGGGAGGGACCTGGTGGGAGGTAATTGAATCACGGGGGTGGTCTTTCCCATGCTGTTCTTGTGATAGTGAATATGTCTCATGAGAGGTGGTGGTTTTATAAAGTGGAGTTCCTCTACACAAGCTCTCTCTTTCCTGCTGCCATGTAAGACATGACTTTGCTTCTCATTTACCTTCCACCACGATTGTGAGGCCTCCCCAGCCATGTGGAACTGTGAGTCAATTACACCTCTTTCCTTTATAAATTACCCAGTCTCGGGTATGTCTTTATTAGCAGTATGAGAACAGACTAATACAGCCAGTTTAGAAACTAAGTCCAAGCATATGGCATTTGTCGAAACAACAACAAAAAGTCCTGGTTTGTATCCCTGTCGCCTTTCTTTAAAGTAGCGGAGACAAATCATACATAAGTAAAAGCATTGTACACTGGCAAGGGGTCGTTCAGTCCTGTATAAAAAACAATCACATGTGAGACAATTCCAGTGTAAGCAGGATTTGGCGATTGGGGGAAGGGGAAGGCTAATAGAAGCTCTCATTCAAAAGGTGATGTTTCACCTAAACACTGCAATATCTAGCCACTAACAGAGGGAGAAATCCACTTAGCAAAAAGATCAGCATGTGGGAACCCCTGAGGTTGGAAATTGAAGGGAGTCTATCCACAACTGAAACTTCCTGTGACTGGAACATTCCAAAGAATGAGGAGGTTGATGGGAGATGAGTTTAGAGGGCTTTACCCTCAGGGTAACATTGACAATTATAAATTATCATTGGCATTAACAAAATAATAACTGTGTGCCTGATCCAAGTTATCTTTGTAGTCTCATGGTTTTAAAAGTATGTAAATATGTGAACATTAATATATGCACATTAGTATGATTCTAAAAAGGAGTCCGTGGTTTGGAAGGTCGGGATGCACCTTAAAACTGATATCTAAAAGTATTTTCTACTCTTTTGCTCTAAATATTAAAATGTATACAAAATAAATCCACTTACTTCATGTGTACCAATAACAGTTCCATTAAGGAGGATTCCAGAGCAAATTTTCCTGGTCTCCAATCAAACATTCAATAATCCTTAAATTTTTCTGTTTCATTGTGCTAATACTAGAAAAATATTATACTTCCATACTTTAAATCTATTTGCCTGGTATTTTCACTTGAATATTTTTAGTCCTGTTTACCCCTTTTCTTTCCTTCTTTCTCTAAAATCATAAAAACATAGAAAATCATAAAATTATGTAAAATTGTTAAAGCAGATCATTGGAAAGGTCTATGAAAAGCTTAAATTACTGAAACGTGATCATTGTAGGGCTTTGCAAAACCAACTGGGACAACAGTATTTGTTTCCAAAAGGTTTTACAAAAAGTGTCCCTGAGAAAATGTTACAATATTGATTTTCATCCGTCCATAGTTAATGATTAAGGGACATCTAATGTACTGAGGTCTGGCTAATTCCATCTTTGCCTTAACACTCCAGAGAATCTCTATTTGAAAACGCTCTCCAATATCTTCAAGGAACAAAAATAGGCACCAGAGAAGAAGGTCAAGGCCTAGAGAGAAAGAGTTTGCAAAAGCAACTAAGCAGGAGGTCAGGTTCCCAGCCAACTGGTTGGTGCCTAGGATTGGGCACTAGTTTAAAAAAAAAAAGAAAGAAAGAAAACAGAGCCTTTTATTTACGGTAGGTGCTCTTCCATACATCCCATCACAGGGACAAAAGTCAAGAAAAGCAGATTGTTTTCAAATTCCACTTACCAATGTTGTGAGCTCCTAAGAAACCTGGCTTTTATAGAATCATGCTTCTGTACACTCACTGACTCACAGACATTATTGCAAATAATTTAGGTTGACAAATAAAAGTCATGGACCAATAACATGTACATTTATGTAGTGTCAGCTTTGCTGAGCCTTTTTGAGGGAGGAAAAAACCTTACAAACTCCAAGCAAAAGGTCACTGTGTGATTGAGTGACTCTCTCATATGTATGCAGGGTATCATGTATATAGATAATCAATGTCAAATTAAACGAGAATTTGATATATTTATTATGTAAGCATCCAAATCGATCCTAAATGCACTCAAACGAGTGAATGTATTGTTGTCTAATATAATTTCCCATGGATTATTGACAATAGGGACAAATATAAATAGCTTTTCATCATTTGGTTAATGTTAGTTTTGAAAATTAATAAAACATTTCCCCACTTAAAAGACAGTTTTTATTAAGATAAATTATAGGTGATGGAAGACTTTGAGTATTCAAATAAACTGAGGTAAGATCTTACTTCCTGAGAATTTCAACATCAATTCTTCATATTTCCCATCAAATTAACTCTAAGGATTATACACAACTATAACCAATTCAGAAACAACTGTAAACAATTCCAGAATTATTTCCAGAATAATCATCTAAAAGAGATGTCATAGCTATGCATGCTTATTTGTTTATCTGAATGCCATTGATGGGCTACTGACTTTATCTCATTAAATTATTTAAGAAAGGATTATCTGGTTTGCCCAAATAAAACAGCAACAGTATAAAAATAATAGTATTAGGCATTGTTATAGCATGTACTAAACACTACTATAAAGTATAGTGCAAATATAAACTCACTTCATCTTTACATCATCCGTATGAGATTGATAATGTATTAGGTTGGTGCAAAAGTAATCGCAGTTTTTGCTATTAATGGCAAAATTACTTTTGTATTAGGTTGGTGGAAAAGTAATTTTGCCATTAATAGCAAAAACTGCGATTACTTTTGCACCAACATAAATCTACCCCTTTTTGTTAGTTAAAAAAACAGAATCGTGTAAATGTAAAGTCGCTTGTTCATGAAATAAATAAGAAGCAGGTTGAGGATCCAGGTTATTTGGCTTTTAAGCCTATGCTTCAAAGCACTACACCTAGAAAGATACTGGCACATCAAAAATTTAATCTTCCTTCGTGCATCCCACTTTAGTTGATTCTGTGGTTCACTACTTTTATATAGATTATAGGGCAAAATTCAGGCAGGACATACTGAATTCTTAAAATGTGTATGCATGTTGTTACAGAGACAAGTAAATCGTACTTTTATTGCTTGGTGCTTTTGCAGTATCCAAGGACCAAACACGACTGACCTCTTTTCTGGGATCCTTATACTGCCTGGGCAGATAAACAAGTTTGCATGAGACAAGGTCTTTCAAGGAAATGTCTATATGATATACATAGGGATTTAAGACACGTACGTTCAGTGAGCTGTGAGACTATCATAATCCCTGCCTGGTACAAGAGAGATTTGATTTAATAAGTGCTGATTTTCACTTTGTAAATAGAGTCAACCTCTCCTCTGCTGGGGATCCCAAGGTAATGTAGGCCCCAGGCTGATTTGCATATTTTAAAATTATCAAGCACTTTTCAACTAGAGCAACTGTCAGGTATGCCCCAAGGAAGATGCTTCAGCATGAGAAAGAAGGGAATAAAATTAAAAATGTCTCTTTTTCCCTGTTTTATTATCTAGAAAAAAATGAACCTACTTACACGCAAAAGCACTGTTCTACAATTTATGTTGGTTAGATGTAGCGTGATTTTCCCTCATGTTCCCAATGCCTATAGTTTGAAGGAGTTACAAAAGAAATTATGTCATTAAAGCATTCATTGATTTATTAAACATTGACCAAAGCCCTATATGTACCAAGAACTGTGCTAAGAAATAAAAATGAACTGTAGTTGTCTTAAAGTAAGAAATTATGTACAGGATACATTCACAACTAATTTGCATTTTGGTGGGATAAACAGAACCAAACTCTCTCTCTCTGTCTCTCATACACACAGACACATGTACATACACACATTTACTTTTTTTCATTTCAGTTTCTCTTATATTCATTGTCTGTCTCACTTTTTCTTGCTTGCCTTTGTAACTGTACAGTCATGCACTCCATAATGACATTTCAGTCAATGACGGACCACCTATTGTGATGGTGGTCTCATAAGATTAGAATACCAATACTTATTTTTTACTGTGTTTAGCTATGTTTAGACACACAAATACCATTGTGTTACACATGTCTGCAGTATTCAATACAGTAACATGCTGTGCAGGTTTCTAGATTAGGAGCAGTAGATTCTACCATATAGCCTAGTTGTGTAGAAGGCGATACCATCTAGGTTTGTGTAAGTACACTCTGTGATGTTTGTACAACAAAACTACCTAACAGTGCATTTTTCAGAACGTATCCCTGTTAAGTGAAACATAACTCTACATATATATATATATGTGTTTTGTTTATAAATGTATAAATATAAATATATATAAAATATGTGTGTACATGTTTGTTTTGTGTATATATGTATGAATATAAGTATATTCAATTATATAAATATATATAAGACTATATATTTAATTATATAAGTATATATAAGGCTATATATATTTAATTATATAAGTTTATGTAAGACTATGTATACTTATATTTATCTGTATATACACAAAAACATACATGATTATATATACTTATATTTATACATATATACACAAAACATAAACATGTACAGAAATATAACTGGTGAGTAATGCAATAAGATTAGTGCCATAATTGTCTAAATAATTAAATAATTAAATATTTTAGACATAAGGGAATCATGAAAAAGAACATTATTTAAAACTACTTCTAAAATGAATAAGAATTTTCCAGGCAGGAAAATAAGGGGCATTGAGGGAAAGAATATTTTTGGTGGTTATTGTTGTTAGAGAAGATAAAATGAATAAAAACAGACTTCAGTGAAATGTGTGTAATTTGGTTTAAATCAGGGATTGTGAAAGGTGAGATTATGACATAAGACATTGTTAGCATCATGAAAGAGTTGAATAAAAAGATAAAATGCTACATATATTATTTAAGAGATCTTTTTTTTGGAGAGCATCAGGCACAGTTCTTCATTTTGACCAATTATTTTGATAGCAATGAAGCACATTGCTGGATAGGAACAGCAAGAGTTGATGCAGTCTGAACTAATGCTGAAGAGAAGAGGAATTTGAGATATATTTAAGACAATTTAGTAACTAGGTAAATAAAAGGTTTGAGGGATAAAAGGAAAAATATCAATGAAAAGATACTTTCAAGCTTTCTACCAGAAGTGTTTATTTGAAGAGAGGGACAGGGATTTCAACTGGACTTGAGCATTTTGAACTGAGATGCCTGCAGAAAGACAGTGCCATCTAGTAGCTAGTGAAATACAGCATGTCAATCAGATGTGTGCAAATGAGATATTAGTGAAAATAAACATGTAAGATATCAGCTAGGCTAAATGTTTAGCATGACAGAACCCGGGGAAATACATATTTTCTGTGTGTGATGAAATGCATAGTTTTCTAAGAGAAATCATGTATATGGAAATTACACAAAAACCTACTTGGAACATTCCAGTTAGTCCAGTGGAAAGTTGCCTTAGACCAAACTACTTGGCATATTACATAATGGGATTCACACTCCTTCTGCATCGTGATATCCTCTAGGACAACTTGGACAATAACCCTCTGTAGGTATAAATTTAGAAATATAGATGTAAAACCAGTTATGCAAACCTGTTTAGACACAATTAAAGCTGTTGTTACAGAGTACACTTACAATTTCAGGTGAGATCCATTGTAAAGAATACCTAGGACAAAATAATATACTTATGAGTGATTAAAGTTTATCTTAACCTTCCTGAATCCTATATGCTTTTATTGTTTATACACATTGCAATTGTGTGTTATCTATTGATGCCAATTAACTTGGGGACCGCTCTAGAGGAATGTAGCAAAACGGATTTCCAGGACTCTGGGGATCCATGGCAGCTTCACTGAAAGCTTTGTCAAGTTACTTTCTTCAGTAGCTTAAACAGGAAACTAAGACATTGTACAGCATCTCGTTTTGCTCTAATTTAACTTAAATGCCCAAAGCTGAGTTGATGATCGTATCTCCAGTGCTCACAAATTTGGGTTTCTCTCTTTCCTCTGGTAAGAATCTTCAATTCGAAAGCCTCAGTAGTTTCTCAGTCTCTGGTGTGACTTTCAGCTCTCCTCTGCTGTCTCCTAAATGCCCATTTAGCATTGCATAATTTCCTTAACTACTCTGCAGTTCCCTCCAAGGAGCTTTATCTTGTTTTTAATTTCTTCCTCTTAAGCTCATTAAAAAACATCTTTTAAGCATTATACAATGGAATGGTTTATAAACGTGCATAATTATGCCATTTTTCTTAAAGCAAGTATTGTTCGAGATTATCATGCAGCATAGAGATGTTACAATATGATTATACACAAAGCAAATAACAAAATAAGCTAATGTTAAATTATTTTGTTGATTCATATATATGATGCCTTTTTCATCTCAACTCTGGAAAAGTAGAATTTTAATGTAAATGTGAGTAGCAACGAGAGTAGAAAATAAAGGATGAGGACAAATTATATCTCTTTGAACTTTATTGGTTTTTATCAACAAAAAGAAACAGCAGCTGTTTGTCGCTAAACAAAACCTAGAGGTAAGCAGTTTGCCTTTGTCACCGTCCCAGTTGATTTCTGGCATCATTTTGTTGTTCTTAAGGAAGTCACCCTGTCACATCTCTTAAATCACCTATTATATCTTTCCTCCAAAGTCTCTTACTCACATTGAGCTGTCAGTTATTTTTAACTCTTGTACACAAATTGGCAGTATTTTAAATATTCAAGTGCAAAGGTCCTACTGATCAAATTTTGATAGAAGTGACTAGGCATATCAGCCTCAAATAGTGAAAAACCATAAATTCATCAAAATTGTTTGAAATCATTAATAACTGACAGTGCGGATGTTGTGGTAGGTTGTCAGTATCAGGATGAGAGTACACTTATTTATGTAGCCCCACATTTTGCTCAGTCCTTTGGAAGCTTTCTTTGCAATATTACCTCCTAGATTTTTACTTGCTCAATACGACTTTATTATTATTATTTTTTATTTTATTTTTGAGACGGAGTCTGGCTCTGTCACCCAGGCTGCAGTGCAGTGGCTGATCTTGGCTCACTGCAAGCTCCGCCTCCCGGGTTCACGCCATTCTCCCGCCTCAGCCTCCCGAGTAGCTGGGACTACAGGCGCTCGCCACCTCGCCCGACTAGTTTTTTGTATTTTTTTTTAGTAGAGACGGGGTTTCACCGCGTTAGCCAGGATGACCTCGATCTCCTGACCTCGTGATCCGCCCACCTCAGTCTCCCAGGTGCTGGGATTACAGGCATGAGCCACCGCGCCCGACCAATACGACTTTATTTATGTGATATAGAAATGGCAATTACCTCTCTCCTTCTCACATTCATGCCTTTGTGCTTCAATGGGTAACCACACTAAGAATGTACTCACCAGGAAGAAATATTTATCTGCCTAAACATTAAAAGGAAAGCAGATGATTCAATCTGACACCTGGAAATGAATTTAAAACAGCTATAAATTAGAATTGATAGGAAAGCGTACCACATAATTAAAGCTTCATCACTGTAAGATAAAAAATAAGGAGCATGCAAATAGGTGTCTTTAAGGAGAAATGAAACTTAAGCACTCATTTGCCTTTGCCAGTGTATGCATAAACCATCTACGCCTGCTTTCTAGTTCCCTGCCTACTGCTTGCCCGAAATGGCAAACACCCTTGGAGGCAGAGCATGCTGGTTCTCAATTAGTAATTTCAGTTTGCTTGACAAAGTAGGATACTTGTATTCAACAGACTCATCTTAGAAATAAATTAGAAAGTGTGAATGAATTACTCTCATACATTTAAAATAAAGAAATTCACTTTTCAATTTTGAAATAGACCCAATAAATCTTGTCCTAAAAATGATTTCTGAGCATAAACATAATTCCAGAGAAAACATGATAAACATATGTATGTAGGAAACTGAATATAACTTTGTTGAATGAATTAATTACTGATGTTGCCATATAATCAATTTTTGTTTTAGGGAAAAATAAATATGTTTATGTGCATGTGTGCTCTAGAAAAAAATTAATGTACGTATGTGCATGCATGCACACACACACCCCATCTATATTCTTCAGAGAAATTACTGTGGAAAAGAACGGATCGATCATCAATATAGTTATATTGTATCATCAGTAAAATTTAAAAAAATTTAGATTCGTTTTAATGTGAAGCATTAAATGCTTCACTTTCCTGTTTAAGTCTTGAAAGTAGATAGAATTAACATGAAAAACACTAACTCTCATAAACATGAAATACACCTTGTAACAAATATTGTCTCTGTACCAATCAAAAAATAAAATACAGTAATAAATAATTTTGGATATTTGACCAGAACTGTAATGGCAAGTTTAAAGCAGACATATTTTCAGATTCTAAGCATGTGCCTAAGAATACAAATCAAACAATCTCAAAGAGATCAAACTAAAAATAAAATGTTTGAGAACAAATTTCCAGAGATAATATTCACAATGAATTCCATGTGAAAGTAAAATTAATGTAACAAAGGAATGGTTTTTTTCCAGAAGAGAACATTGATATGGTAACTTTTTATCATAAACTGATTATTTCTTCTATCATTAGGAAATTTTTGAAATTTTTTAAAAACAATTTTTACTAGAGTATTAAATGCATATATGTATGCCTATATGTGTGCACGTATACATAAATAAAATAAGCCATCCATTCCATTCTCATCTATAACTCTAATTCTCACAGATTATAACTTTATTACTCTTTTTAGTTCACCTAGGATTTAGCTACAATTTTCTAACTAATATCCTCTTGTTATTTGTTGAGATATTTTTATACATTACTCATTGACTTGCTTTTATGATTGATGAAAATGGACATCAGTTACACATCATTCTATTCTCCCCAAATATAATTTCACTCCCCATCCTCCCTTCCCGCCCCCCCACACCCCCGTTTTTTGTATTAGTTATCTTTGCATATTTAAATGCCATGCTATGAAAGGCTTCCTTTCTGTGTGCCTCTGTTTTGTTTTAATATTCACCGTTGTCAACCTCCCTCTTTGGCTTTCTGTCCCAAGAACAATCTCACAACAGCACTAAATGTATCACCTTTTTTTTATTGTTTAAGACACAAACTGATTTTTTAGTGTAATTTTCAAAAATGCTGTGCTGTTTACTGTAAAATTTAGGTCTCATGTGCTAAAATTTATAACAGAGCATACCATTGCTCCCAAAGGTCAATAAGGAAAAAAAGGCATTTTATTTCCTAAGTAATTATTTCCAACTGATGAATATTATAGATATTCTTTAGCAAGGTGATATTTTCTGAGATATCACAGGCTTGTGTTTTTGATGTGTTGTGTGTGCAGCTGCTGAAAATTTGTTAGTGAGCAGCTCTATAGCATTTGCTTCAACTTGGCAGACCTGAAGATGCAATCTTAGAGCCCTCAGTATTCTGGTTCCAGCATGGGGGGGACTATTTTATTTTATTTTATTTTATTTTATCTTATTTTATTTTATTTTTTTACTTTCTTGCTTTGGATTCAAGCTTTCTGGATCTCATGCATTCCTAAAACTTGATTTTTAGTCCCTTATGTTCCTAGAATGCATTCTTTACTAGGTTCCTTAAAAAGGTCCAAAGGGACTATGCTGAATCTAAAACCATCTTCACTGAGTTATCACACTTAATTAATATGGTGGCTAAAGTGAGCATTCAAGGTTCAAAATCACATTATCATAAAATGTTGATAATATTGTTCAATAATTTGTGGGATCGGGGTTGCTGTTGAAAGGTCACTGACATTTTAATCTTTTTTTTTTTTTTTTAATGCTCACAATTACATATCAGTTTTTGTTTGTTCGTTTTTGAGGCAGAGTCTTGCTCCGTTGCCCAGTCTGGAGTGCAGTGGCACAATCTCTGCTCACTGCAATGCCTGCCTCCTGGGTTCAAGCGATTCTCTTGTCTCAGCCCCCGAGTAGCTGGGACTACAGGCACCCGCCACCACGCCTGGCTAATTTTTGTATTTTTAGTAGAGACGGGGTTTCACCATATTGGCCAGGCTGGTCTGAAACTCCTGACCTTGTGATCTGCCCACCTCACCCTCCCAAAGTGCTGGGATTACAGGCATGAGCCTCCACGCCTAGCCTACATATTGTTTTTAAATGCTTGTACTTCCTTCCTTTTATCCTTCAGCTCACTTATTTTCTTGTTGGATGATGTTAATCTTTTTAACCCATCCATTATTTTCTTAACTTCAATGATTATGTTTTTAATATTCAGTTATGTTTGGTTTTAATATCAAATGTGCTGAGTCATTTTTAGAGTTATAGTCTAGTCATATTTTTATGTCAACTTTTACTTTTTTTTTTTGAGATGGGGTTTCGCTCTTGTTGCCTAGGCTGGAGTGCAATGGCACGATCTCGGCTCACCGCAACCTCCGCCTCCCATGTTCAAGCGATTCTCCTGCCTCAGCCTCCCGAGTAGCCGAGATTACAGGCATGCACCACCATGCCCAGCTAATTTTGTAATGGGGTTTTTCCATGTTGGTCAGGCTGGTTTCTCCATGTTGGTCAGGCTGATCACCGACCTCAGGTGATCCACCCACCTTGGCCTCCCAAAGTGCTGGGATTACAGGCATGAGCCACCATACCTGGCCAAGTTTTACTTATTTAAACATATTTAACGTGAGTTTGTGTGTGGATTGTTCTGCATCTGATGACTCCAACATTAGCCATTTTGTTGATTGGATTCCGCTAGAGGTTGTTTTGTTTTGGAGGTGTTTTGTATGTTTGGGTTGTTGTTGCTTTTCTGTTTTTTGATTTTCTGTGTAAATCTTAAATAGCAGAGCTGTGTTTACCTCTGTTGAGTGCCAGGAATACTACCCATACTTTAAATTATCAACTTGAAAATTATTTGTGGCCGGGCACAGTGGCTCATGCCTGTAATCCCAGCACTTTGGGAGGCTGAGGCTGGTGGATCGCCTGAGGTAAGGAGTTCGAGACCAGCCTAGCCAATACAGTGAAACCCCATTTCTACTAAAAATACAAAAAAAAAAAAAAAAAAATTAGCCGGGCATGGTGGCACACGCCTGTAATCCCAGCTATTTGGGAGACTGAGATGGGAGAATCGCTTGAACATGGGAGGCAGTGGTTGCAGTGAGCTGAGATCGTGGCCACTACACTCAAGCCTGGGTGACACAGCAAGATTCCATCTCAAAAAAAAAAAAAATGTTATTTGTGTTGTATATGTGTCTGTTTCTTTGTTTTAAATTTTCTGGTAGTATTTAATAAATACAAAAGAATATAAGTAGCACTCCTGAAAAATTACATTACAAAGATTTTAAGAATACTTCACATGGACATACATCATCCTCTCCTTTTAGATAGTCCAGAGTTAGTTACCATGTGATACTATCTGATCATTGAGACTATCTGATAGATGTAGAAAGGGACAGGGTTGGGGAGGCATATATGTATATAACTGTGTGTATATATTCATAGTAGTATGTATGTATTCCTAGAAAATATAATGAGTTCTTCTTGTTTTAGGTTTATAAAGCTAGTATCACACTATACCTCATTTTCTGAAACTTGGTTTTTTCACTCAATAATGTGTACCTAAGATTCACCCATATTTTTCCATATAAGTATAGCTCGCATTTTTCACTTTTGTATTATGTTGAGATATGCGATTACACAATTATTTATTCATCTGTTCTCATGCTGTTTGACACTTTGGTTTACTTCCTTTTTTTTTTTTTCATTTTACAAACAATAATTCTATATGTCCTATGTCTACATAAGTGTTGAATTACTGACCTCCAGTACCGCAGAATTTGAGCTTATTTGGGAATAGAGGAAATCAGTTTAAAATGAGGTTACTAGAGTTAAAGCCCTAATCCAATATGAATGGTGTATTTACGAAAAGCGGCAATTAAGACACAGAGACAGGGAAGGCCAAGTGAATACACAGGGAGAAGATGGCTATGCAATGGTAGTGATACAGCTACAAGCTGAGGGGCACCAAGAATTTCTAGTGAACTCCAGTAGCAGAAGCAGCAAGGTAAGATTCTCTAAGAGTATGTCCTTATCAGACTTGTATCTTCCAGAACTGCCAGACAGTATGTTTCTATAGTTATTGGCCACCTAGTTTTTGTTACTTTGTTACAGCAGCTGTAGGAAACTACATTTCCGAAAAAGTCATTGTGTCAAATATAACATCCATCAATTCTACATAATAGTTTTTATTCTACCACATACTTTTAACACTTGGGATTGTCAGACTTAACTTTTATTAATTTCATAAGTGTAAAGTTGGCTTTAATTTGCACTTACCTGGTTTAATTTTAGAATAGTTGTCTCTGTTTATTGATCTTTCATGTTTCCTCCTCTGTCAATTGTTTTCTATCAACATCCTTGACTAATTTCTCTACTAGTTTATTCTACCTTTTCTTATGGATCTTTAAACATACTATATTTGTAAATATGTGTGCTGAAACTGTCTGCTCTTTATTTGTAAAATGTTTCACTTTCTCTACATTGCCTTCATTTTATAGAAGGTTTTAGTTTAAGTATAGACTGATTTATCAACCTTTTTAAATTTTGTTTTGTTGTTTTAGAAATTCCTTTCTAACTGAAGATCATTAAAATATTGATCTATGTTGTTTTATAAACTAAACTTTTGCTAAAAATTATTTTATAAATTTAGGATTGCTGGGGAAAACCAAAAAGATGCAGACTGAGAATTTTTAACTTAAATTTTGCATGTGAGCTGGGCATGGTAGCTCATGCCTGCAATACCAGCATTTTGGGAAGCTGAGGCAGGTGGAGCACCTGAGGCTAGGAGTTTGAGACCAGCCTGGGTAACATGGAGAAAACCTATCTATACTAGAAATACAAAAATTAGCCAGGCATGGTGGTGCACGACTATAATCCCAGCTACCTAGGAGGCTGACACATGAGAATCACTTGAACCCGGGAAGTGGATGTTACAGAGAGCCAAGGTCGCACCACTGCAGTCCAGCCTGGGTGACCAAGCAAGACTCTGTCTCAAAAAAAAAAAAAAAAAAAGTGCACATGTGAAAAAGCAAAATTAGTCCCTGGCAAGATAAACTTAGAAATTACCACCTCAGTGTGATCCTTCTCCCATATAGGTCAAAGCCGCCTTTGGCAATAAAATAACTTTATTAATATACAGATATGACTTAATATTTCTCAGTTCAAGCATTATGTTGAGACATGAAGAGAACAGGGAGAAAAACAAAACAAAACATGATATTCATTGAAAGGGGAGATCTTGTGATCTTTAAGGCAGGAAAAACTGCAACATTGTGACAGGGCTGAATTTGCCCTCAGTGGAAAATTTCAAAAGTTTATTTTTGCTAAAGAAGGTGAATAAATTAAAATATTAAAGATCTATTAGCTTGGTAAAACTGTCCATTATATTTCCACATATGTATATATACACTCATATATTTATGTATATGCATGTATATATAAATATAATTATGTGTGTGTATATATATGAATATGTGTATACATGTGTGTATATCTGTGTGTGTGTATATATCTCTCTCTCCAATATGCATCTGATGTGTTGTTCTATATTTTAGGGTAACTAATACCATCATTTTCATTCCTTTTTGGCTTTATGAGCTAAATGTTTACAACTGTACTCTCACTGAGCTATATAATAAACGTTTCAGAGATATTAATGTCCCTCACTTTTGCAAAAGACACTTCAGAGAAAAACGTATGTGGAGAAGAAGCCAGGAAGGGTCCTGTCAGTTAGGACAAGCTTAGAGGTTTTCTTGTCTGTACACAGAATCTCCCTCAGGTAATTTTAGACTGCTTTATGATCCTTCATTCCATTCCATTGTGGATACCACAGTGTCACCCTCTCCCCTAGCAGTTAACGCTATCTGTGTCTGTAGAAATAGATATTACCAGGGTTATCTGAGCCAACACTGTGAAATCTAAAATGTTGTCAAGGGTGGCTTACATCTGGATCCCCCTTAAACCTAGCGCAAAGCTCGTTAAGTTTAGTTTGTTGTGGAGTCTATCGGCGGCTTCAGTAAATAACCTTGTAGATAACCTAGACTTTGGTCTATCTCCTCCTTGCTTCAAGAGGCCATAAAAATAAAGATAAATGTTGTGAAAAGGGCAAATATCCCCAGGCCATAAAAGCTTTTAGTCTTTTGCTTACTTCTCTAGGTTCTCATTTTCCTTCAATTTGGGCTTCCGTTTTTTTTGCCACCTTCATACAACTATCTTTATCTTTACATATAATCCACAAATATTAATTGTTTGTCACTAAGATATTGAACTGAATTATTTAGCTTGCATTGTCAAAAACCAAATATGATTTAATGTATTTTAATCATCTAAATTATCTTATTGATTATCAAATTTTCTAAATGTTGGCCGGTGGAGGCAAGCTGACTGGTTTCTTTGTATGTTTCTGTGATCCCATTAATCTTTGATATCTCACTTAATTTTTGTCTCAAGAAGAAATCCTATTCCCACTTTCTCTTCGATTCCTCAGACTTAGAAGACAGCAAATCTCTAAGAAAATCTAGTTTATATCCGTGTGAAAACAGTGGTATTGCTGACCAGCGTTTGGCCACTAGAGTTGTGTTTCATGCCAAGAAATGAAATTATAGGCTTTTTTCCAGCAATAATGATTAAACAAAAATGTGTGACTACTTTACAAATACGCATTTGCAAAAAGCATACATAATCAGTTCTAATATTATAGTGTTGCTATTTAAACACTTTCATTTTATTCTTGTGGAGAATTTTTTTCTTTTGCTGAAAAGTCTTAAATACTAATATTATATGTCATAGATTTCAAAATTACTTTTCAAGGATGCAAGTACGTTGATTTCTAAAATGAAGGTCAATTAACATGTAAACAATAACTTGCTGTTATTTAGTTTTTTATATTCAATACACAGATTTATTTCAAATACAAATAATTACTTTCATGTACATATGTTGACATATTTACACATTATGAAGAGTTTTTTTTTTATTCTTAATACTGCACTATATTAAACAATTATGGTTCTTTCTCAAGCAGAAGCAACCAGACTTACATATATATGTATATATGGAAACTTGTTTGATTTGAGGGCTTAGGCACAAAAAATATAAGATGAACTTGGAACATTTTGTGATGCCAGAAATTAAGGAAGCATGCTGAAAGAATGATGGAGACATGTTGAAAGAGCCAACCTAAAAAAATCATCCAATAACTGAATCTGGAAGAATTTGCAGAAAACAATAAATAATCATATTATTAGATTCTAATAAATAAAATAAAATAAATGTTTTTGAATCTATACTGATCTAAATAAATAAAAGCATAAGTAAAAATAAATGAGAGAGAAGGGGTAGCTTTTCCTTACAGAAGAATTTCAAATAATAAATGTGGAACTGAATGAAAAAAATTGAAAATCATTGTTAGTAAACTGCAGTATTAATTGTTGCCAGCAAGATCACTGATTGATGCTACATTTAGTGGGCATATTTTTTTAGGAGGAATGGGATATTTGCATACACTCAAAATATCTTCACCAAGAAATATATTAACTATGAGGAAAAAAAAAAACCCAGTAATTTAACAAAGGAGAAAACTGGCAGAAACACCTTAGTTGACTTAAGATCATCATTCCTAAGACATATTGATATTGAATACTCCCTGCTATGATACAATACACTAAGAACAGACTGCTTCTGTGATAGTCTTACAAAAATGCATAACTTTAATCTAATGACAAGAACATATCAGATAGGCCCTCATTGAAAGAGATTCTGCACAGTAACTTGACAAGTATTCTTTAAAAGTGTCAGGGTCATTGTATTAGTCTGTTTTCATGCTGCTAATAAAGACATACCCGAGACAGGGTAATTTATAAAGGAAAGAGGTTTAATTGACTCACAGTTACACATGGCTGGGAAGGCCTCACAGTCATGGCAGAAGAGCAAGGGACATCTTACATGACTGCAGGCAAAAGAGATTGTTCAGGGGAACTCCCTTTTATAAAACCATCAGATCTCATGAGACTTATTCAATCTCACGAGAACAGCACTGGAAAGACCCGCCCCCATGATCCAATGACCTCCCACCACGTCCCTCCCATGACACGTGGGAATTGCAGGAGCTACAATTCACGATGAGATTTGAGCGGGTACACAGCTAAACCATATCAGTCATGAAAGACAAAGATTAAAGAATTCTCACAGATTGGAGAAGAGGAAGGAGACATGACAATCAAATGCAAAGTGAGATCTCCAGAAAAGAAGAATGACTTTAATGGCAAAGATGAGATTTGAATGAAGTCAGGAATTTAGTTAGTAGTAAAATGATTAGAATAGTGTCTGTAATAGGCTAAACTTGACATAAGTGATCATAAACTAAAAAAATTTTAAATGAACTTACTAAATATTATACATTTCCATGTGATACAGTGTGATACAGCCTGAATCTTGACCACACTATATGCCCACTTCACTTGTCTTCTCCTGTCTGGTTTTATGTCAGGGTAATACTGTTCTCATGAGTTACGATAGGAGCCCCACTTTTCTTTGCTCAAGAAGACTTTCCATAAGACTGGAATTTTCTTTTCCATGAATGTTCCCTAAAAACTGTTCAAGTGAACGTTTTGGATTTGGAAGGGTAGAATATTTTAAATCATACTTGATTTTCTCTTTTGTAGATTTTGGTATATTTTGTATTTTTAGGAATTTTCCACTAAGGCTAAGTACTCAATTTTATTAGCACATAAGTGTGGGTAATATTTTCGAACATTCACAATCTTGGTATTATCTGTTATTTTTAATTTTATTCTTTAAATATATTCAGGAATATAAGGATTTGAGTTTATCTTTTCTGTGTTAACCTTTAACTTAATTGTGGCATGGTCAGAGTATTTGGTGGATAGTGGTTTATCAAAATGTATTTAGACTTGCCTAATAACTTAGTATTTGGTTAGATTGCATTAAATGTTTTATGTCGGCTCTAAAAGAATCTGTACTCTCTAAATGGTGTGTTCAAGTTGTATATATATCTCAATTTCATTATCCATATGTTTGTATTTGTTTTGTTAAATATTCCTCCTATTTAAAATTTTTAATTGAAAGCTTATTAATTGAAAAAATGTATTGTGGCTGCATTTCCTGTATGCTCTAGCTTTGAGAATAGATACTAGTAACAATGAAGATTTTAGCAGAAATCAAATTTTATAAGACTTTACACACCAAATGAAATTAAACACGTAACATCAACAATAAGTGCTTTCACTGAGGCAGTGAAATCATTTTTGTATTTTAGAAAGGTCACCTTTGCTAAGGAGTAATAAATTCATTTACTGAGGTGCCACTTGTGTAAAATTTAGTTTTTAAAGGAAGTTCTTGCAATCAACAGATTAGATTTTATGATGTTCTGTGGTAGAATCATAGTGAACTATATGAAAAGAGTATGTGGTTATGAGGCAGAGTTGTGTGGAAAATCTTTCATAGGGAAGGAAAAAATGTTGAGGTAGGAAAAGTTTGTTGGACAAAACTAAAAGAGACCAAGATAATTGGATGTATTAATTTGAGAGAAACTGACAGGACAGAGGATCTAAATAAATTACGAAGGGTCAGCCTGTGGATATTTTCTTTTAAGTAAAATGGGAACAATCAAAGAGTTTTGAAACTGAGTAAAGCTTAATAACATGAATGTTTTTAAGGAGCAACAGGGCAGCAATGTGGACTAAGAGTGTGTACGAATTGATTTGATTTGGCCAAGCATAGGAGCTAGTAGACTAGGTAGGAAGCTTCTATGCAATATGCAATATACAAATAATTTATTTTATTGTATAAGATAATGTACCAATAATGATATGGTGGCTACTACACTCAAATGAACCCTTAGATAAAAATACTAAGTGCCTGTTTACTGTTACATTCTTTTGTTTCGTACGAATAAGTAAGTAGATAATAGAATGCCTGGTGATGACTGGTGATAGGAGAAGTGATTGCGAGCACTATTTTTGATAAGTCTATTTTCAGTTAAGCTATTAGTGAAAGCTCTTGAGGAGGTCCCCGTAGAGCAGACAACTGAAGGAAGAGAACAGGGGAGCCATCAGAATATCCAGGGGACAGGTGTTGCAAGAAGAATCAGCAAAGGCAAAGAGAACCAATAAGATGGTAGCAAAGTAATGAGTTGAGAATTGCTTTCAGTGGTGTGTTACCAGAGATCGAAAAATGAAGAAGGATACAGGCTAAGGCACCAACTGCAGTGTGATGGAAACTGAGTTTTAATGATGCCTCTTAGGAAGTGTCTTCCAACGTGTAGTGTATGTATATGCCCATAGTCATTTGTTAGGGCTGCCACAACAAAGTCTCACAGAATGGGTGGCTTAAACCACACAAATGTATTTTCTCACAGTTCTAGGAACTAGAATCCTAAGAACAAGATGTCTGCTGGCTCATTTTTTTCTGAGACCTCTCTCCTGGGCTTGGCATAGCCCAACAAACAGTCAGCATTGAACAGTATCATTTTCTCAGATTTGGTAAACTGCGTTATAATAACATGAGGCTAAGGGGAAGGAATTTTATGTGAGAGAAATAGCATGAGAAATACCGAAATGGTGATATAAGGGCAGGTACAGTGGCTCATGCCTGTAATCCCAGCACTTTGGGAGGTCGAGGTGAGCAGATCACCTGAGGTCAGGAGTTCGAGACCAGCCTGACCAATATGGTAAAACCCCGTCTCTACTAAAAATACAGAAATTAGCCTGCTATGGTATGGTGCCAGGTGCCTATAGTCCCAGCTACTCGGGAGACTGAGGCACGAGAATCACTTGAACCTGGGAGGCAAGGGTGCAGTGAGCCAAGATCATGTCACAAAACTCCAGCACTCCATCCTGAGTGACAGAGTGAGACTCTATTTAAGAAAAAAAAAAAAAGAAAGAAAAGAAAAAAAGAGAGAAAGAAAGAAGAAATAGTGATATAGGAAATTAAGTTTTGACTAGAAAACTTTGAAAAGCCCAGTTTGGTCCATATCTTTCATGGAAGTAACTAAATGCAAAATGATATAAGAAAGATATACTCAGGCAAGACTGTGACAAGCTAAGAGTTCTGGTCTTTATTATGTATATTAAGGAGAATTACTTAAGGTTTATGAGCAAGAAGGTGCTATAATCAGAAGTGTACTTGAGGTCGATTAATCCGTCAGAAATACGTAGTTTATGAGCAGGTGCTGAAACATAAATCTCATTAGCAGTAGAGGTTGCTCATGCTGGAAGTACATCTAAGTACACCAAAAGCATAGATACATTTTTATTTTGCTCTGGAATGAAGGGGAGTTTGTCAGTATTTAGTGTTTTTACTCTGACACTGCGAAGGGCATCTTTATGTTTTTTCCGTAGACTGTCCTTTGTTCCTGCTGTCACAAGTAGAAATAGGATTCCTACCCATAATGGCTGAGTTCATTGGATTTTGTAATGTTCTGCCATGCAGTTGAAATAAGTATGAGTAGTAAATAACTAAATATAGCATAGTCAAAACAACTAAATAGAAACATTCACTGTATATCCTGTGGTTTGTTGTGATTGTGTAAACACACATAAATACATATCTGCACTCAAAACAGACGTATGCAATGAAAAAATACATGCTTGGTTGGTGCAGTGGCTTGCATCTGTAATCCCAGCTACCCAGATATTAAAGTGGGAGGATAGCTTGAGCTCAGACCAGCCTGGGCAACATAGCAAGACACCCATCTCAAAATAAATAAATAAATCAATAAATAAATAAATAAAGAGACATCATGCTAATATTTTTTAACTTTTATTTTAGGTTCAGGGATACATGTGCAGGATTGTTACATAGGTAAACTTGTTTCATCGGGGTTTGTTGTACAGATATATATTTCATAGCCCGGGTAATAGGCCTACTACCCAGTAGTTATTGTTTTTCTGTTCCTCTCCCTCCTCCCACCCTCCAGCCTCAAGTAGGCCCCTGTGTCTGTTGTTCCTCTCTTTGTGTCTGTGAGTTCTCATCATTTAGCTCCCACTTATGAGTAATAACATGTGGTATTTGATTTCCTGTTCCTGCATTCGTGTGTTAAGAATAATGGCCTCCACCTCTATCCATGTTCCTGCAAAAGATAGGAACTTGTCTCTCTTTATGAACATATTCATTTTTAAACCAGAATTTCTCTTACTGTTAGGACTTGTTTCTTACTATGCATAATATGCACAGATCAAAGCCCTCAAAGTTCCTAAACCTTAATGTTATCCATATTACATGTATTCATCATTTGTCAACATCTGATTTAGAGTTTAAGATCTATTATATTGCCTCGTATACATTTTGCTTTTGGCTATTCTATTGAGAAATCTCTCTCTCTCTCTCTCTCTCTCTCTCTCTCTCTCTCTCTCTCTCTCTCTCCTTTTCTTTATACTTTACAGACACTATTCATCTTCGAGTTCTTGAATCCTCCCCAGTTGGCACAGCCATTGGAAGTGTCAAAGCAACTGATGCTGACACTGGGAAAAATGCTGAAGTAGAATACCGAATTATTGATGGTGATGGTACTGATATGTTTGACATCGTGACTGAGAAGGACACACAGGAAGGCATCATAACTGTGAAACAGGTGCAAAGCATTCATATAAATAAGCATCTGTGTGTTTCAGGAGTAGGGATTGCATTATATCCTCTTCACTCATGAATTATCCACTGGGAAATACCACTCTAATGTTCCAAAAATGTGATTTATACTGTGTATACATAAGAAAGACATAAAGCCAAAGAGCTCCTTGAAAATTTTGACCACGTGTTTTGGTTGATTGAGACATGAAACCTGAAATTTTAGAAAATATAAAAGGCAAGTTAATATATGTGTAATCATATTTCTAAGCCACGTTAATAAAAGCACATCATAATCACGTTGTTTTATTTTAAAATGTTTAGTTAATACCTAATAATGGCAATATATCATCCCAGTTGGAGGTATAAAAAGTGTGATGCCATCTATCCAGCTGATGAAGCAATAATTAGAGTTACTAATAAAAGAGACAGCATGGATTGGAACATAATTTAATTGTTCACATTTTCCCTTCTGCTGTATAAATGTAAGTTTTCTTCTAACATATGCTCAGTGATACAATCTAAAGGTAACCTGTTTTTTTTATTGTAGCAACAGTGCCATCATTATGAGAAAAAAATAAGGCCCATTAAACTTTAGGTCCTAATGAAATGCCATACATAGAGTAACTACATAGGCATTAGTTAATAATTAAACTATCCTGAGATACTTTTGCAAGGTACAAAGTACAAAACCAACTGTTATTAAATGAACAGTGATTATCAAATGGGAAAGCAGCTGTCTTGTCATTTTTCAGACCAGATAGCAGCAGTAATACAAATAGAATCTGTTTCTTTTTGAAACAAAAATAGAAGGTTGAGGGAATCCGAACTAACAAAGTCTTTTATCTGGTAACAAAACATACATTTTAGAATAGGTGAGATATAAAATACTTGATTTTATACTTCTGACAGTTAAACTATATGAATATTTAGGGTATTTTGTTTCATCATGTAACCTATTTACCAAATTACTATCAAAGTATTTCTTATTACAGAAGGTTTTTCTTATCTTGAATATTTGATATAACTTGAAAGTTTTATATTAGTCTCCAAGATTTCATAATTCTTTTATAATATCATAAGCCCATTACATTGAATGGAAACATCACGGCATAAATGTAAAAAGGTAACTGCATGTATTTACTTAGAAAAATTGAGCAGTAGCTAACACCTCCACACATGCACATTCACACACAAACACATACAACATCCACCAGCCCATTTTTTGTAATATTACCACCTATAAGATAGGTTTCAATACCCATCCCAATTTTTCCAAGGTTTAAACTCTCAAGTTCCTATGTTCCAAAGTATTACTAATTGAATGCATAAAAAGTAAAAGTCGAATCCTAAATGAAACATGAAGATTGTATTATTTGTGTTTGTCTTTTTTATTTATAATTAATGAACTATGTAAGAGAACTCAACCAAAACTTAAAAATCATATTGTACCTTGGTGGGAGCCTATCATCCAATTTCCCTCACTCTAATTTGATGATTTATTTTTTTATATAGCCGCTTGACTATGAGAGCCGAAGACTTTATACTCTGAAAGTCGAAGCAGAAAATACCCATGTGGATCCCCGTTTTTATTACCTAGGACCATTTAAAGATACTACCATAGTGAAAATCTCTATAGAAGATGTGGATGAACCTCCTGTTTTTAGTAGGTCCTCCTATCTGTTTGAAGTTCATGAAGATATTGAAGTTGGCACAATCATTGGTACTGTAATGGCAAGGGACCCAGATTCTATTTCCAGCCCTATTAGGTAAGTGTGCCTTTTAAAAATGAAAACAGCTGAGCTCGGTGGCCCACACCTGTAATCCCAGCACTTTAGGAGGCCGAGGTGGGTGGATCATGAAGTCAGGAGTTCGAGATCAGCCTGGCCGACATAGTAAAACCCCGTCTCTACTAAAGATACAAAAAATGAGCCAGTCATGGTGGCACACACCTGGAATCCTGGCTACTTGGGAGGTTGAGGCAGGAGATCACTTGATCCTGGGATGCAGAGGTTGCATGAGCCGAGATTGTGCCCTTGCACTCCAGCCTAGGCAACAGGGCATGACTCTTTCTCAAAATAAATAAATAAATAAATAAATAAATAAATAGGAAAACAAAGTATAGTTTAAAATGAGAAAAAAAGAAAAGAAGCGGAGATACATATAGAGATCATGAAATTCTATTTAAAACATTTATTGCAATGGAAGATACAAGAGTCCTTCCATAAGTTGTATACAAATATGTTGAGCACAGGCATTTCTAGTAAATTGCCTCTGAATGTTTTTGGGGCGTGGCATGCACAAGCTTCATGGTTTTCTTATTTTTATCATGCCCTTTACATTGAAATCTTACTTGTTACACCTGCATGTCTCCTTACGGTGTTCGTTGTTCTGATCCCTGGTACAGATCCAGGGTACTATGTCAACTCTGCATTTACAGTACAACCAAACCACTTTATTTGTGCTTTAAAGGTATTAAATAAAATGTAAGGTTGAATGAGGGAAGTTTTAACAGTTATAAAATAGGTTGGATGTGCTGGCTCACACCTGTACTCAGCACTTTGGGAAGCCACGTTGGACAGATTGCTTAAGCTCAGGGATTCGAAACCAACCTGGGGAACATACTGAGACTCCGTCTCTATTAAAAAAATTAAAAATTAGCCGGGCATGGTGGTGCACACTTATAGTCCCATCTACTCAGGAGGTTAAGATGGGAGGATCACTTAAGCCCAGGAGGTCAAGGCTGCCATGAGCTGCATTCACACCACAGCTCTCCAGTGACAAAGCAATACCCTGTCTCCATGAAAAAAGAAAAAAGTAATTATGATACTGCAGTGTGGGTTATATTATGATGTTAGAAACTCCCCTAATACACAGCCATCAAAGTTGAGAGGATTCTGTTTTGTTTTATGTTTATTTATTTATTCTGCCAATTTTCAAAATATATGAGAACATTCTAGAAAGGTGAGTCTTTTTTGATTCTTGTTTTCCTTCTTATGACAGCTTAAAAACATATGAAATGTCATAAACTCCTGAAAATGAAAAAAAAATCACTGTTTTAATGACACTTGTTCTATTACTTTAAAGAAATACGTATATCGACATACACTATTCAGTATGAAAATGAACGCTTACGATAATCCATTAGTCCATCCTGTATTTTGGATTTCATTTGTTTTCTAAATCTCTGCGGGCTAATTTTGCTTGCCCATTTTCTATGTGAACCAGTCAAGTATGAGTTCAGATGGTTATTGTTCACTTTCTGAGTGCATGCTTATCTTTCTCCTACACATGCCACAGCGCATTCAGGAAACTTCTAATTTTATGTGCCACATGACTTGAACCAGTTAAAAATTCTATAGGGTCTGCCATATCTTCAAGTGAAATCATGTATTTTATGAATATCTATGTTACTTTTTATTTATATAATTTCACATAAATATGTTTTCTTATATTCACACACAGCATCACAGGTTACATATTGGCAAAAGAAACCTGTACATGCCACATGACGTTCCCATAAATGCCTCTTTCCCAGTTCATTTACCAACATCTAAATTGCTGCATTCCTTCTGTTTTTTTGTTTTTGTTTTTGTTTTTTCCTTTGAAGGTTTTATATAACCAATACACAGGCCTAATTTTCTTCATTAAATACTTACCAAGCATTTTCTTGGCAGAGATTCTAAGGTTTAGCAAGCTGTCTTCTGTGTTTCAGATTTAAAATGGACTTTACAAAATAAAATATAATATTGTTAGTTAAATGTATATTAAGTGGCATACTTAAATTGTAATATCAAGATATTTCTCCACACAATGAAATAGAATTTAAATCCTCCTAATATATATATAATTATTAATGTCATATAATTATTATATGTCATATAATTATTATATGTCAAAATATACCTGTGGATATTTAAAATAAAATAAAATGGTTAATAAGGATGCAAGTCTAAAGACTAGGAGGAAATAATCCTCTTATGAATATTATTATACATATATTCCTGTTATGTATATTATATTATGTATGTGTATATTATAGTCCTCTTAGGTATAATATTATACATATTATAGTAAAAATAGTAACTCCTTTGTTATCAATGACAGAGGGTATGCCATTAAAGTTGCTGTACACTTTGACTTTATACTAATTTGATGTAGAAAATTTAATGAATATTCGTGGATATCATTCTTTGGTTAGAATATATATATTCAAAAAAATAGAATAGCCTTACTAATGCAATATGTCATTATGGGAAGGATCATACTTGACATGCTATAAATTGTGTCATATCTTGTGAATGTTAATACAGTATTCAAATGGATTTTCTTAAAATGTGTGTTCTGGAAATTATTTTAGAAAGGAAAATGAAAGTTAACACACATAACTTTCCAATACAGAATTGCAAACTATATACTTTGAATCATATTTGCAAAAGAACTATGATCTCTGTGTATCTGCAAGATAATGTCACATAATGTTTGAAATTTTGTCATTACTTCTTCATTCTGAACTACAAGAAATAATTAAGAAAGAACACACATGAAGTGGATTTAGCAAAATCAGTGATGCATGACAGCAGAGGCTTTTATTGATTTATATATTTCAACTTTATGTCATATTTCTACAGAAATAAGAAACCTTATTATTTGCCAAAATGCCACATAATTAGGTCATTCTTTCTTTCATTTAACAAATATTTGTGGATCACCATATCAGATATTAACATGTTTCTTAAGGAGTTCTCAGTCTATTAGAAAAGAAGACTCACAATGAGAATCAAATATTATTCATTGAGTGCCTAGTAGAGTTTGATGCTTGGTGTTTTCATGTTTTATTGTCTGTTTGAGATGTTATATGAAATGAATTCCTAATACAACATGGTAAATGGAAAGATGGTGGTACAGCTGCTTTATGAGTGAAGGGGGGATAAATAGCTTCTACTTTACATCATCATGAGGGGCTACAATGAAGAGGTGAAATTTATGTTAGATCTCTCAGTAATAAAATAATTATTCCAAGTGGAGAGACACAACGATTTTCTTAATATGTGAATGTTAGATATGTAGTTTGATAAAGATAATGAGATGTATTTAAACTACATCAACCAGAATGGTAAATCTAGTTTTAGGCTTTAAAATGACACACAGCACACCATGCTTGCTATCAAATTGCAGGATAGTTTGTTGATATTTTTTAAATGCATATAGACGTTATTTGATACAGATATATTAAAAACTCTTGTCCCAAACTTTTCTTTTTCTTTTTCTTTTTTTCTATTTTCTTCTTTTTTTTTTTTTTTTTTTTTTTTTTTTTATGGAGTCTCGCTCTGTCACTCAGGCTGGAGTGCAGTGGCGTGCATTCTTGGCTCAGGGCAACCTCTGCCTCCTGGGTTCAAGCAGTTCTCCTGCTTCAGCCTCCCGAGTAGCTGGGACTACAGGCGTGTGCCACCATACCCAGCTAATTTTTGTATTTTTATTAGAGATGGAATTTTACCATATTGGTCAGGCTGCTCTTGAACTCCTGACCTTGTGGTCCACCTACCTGGGCCTCCCAAAGTACTGGGATTACAGGCGTGAGCCCCTGTGCCTGACCATCCAAACTTTTCTATTTTTTAAATATTTTGCATTAAAAGTAATATGTATAATAATGATACAAATAGCTAGGAAATTGAAGCTGCATGAGTGTCATACCATGAAGCTACTAAACACCATAAGAAGTTGATAGTCTATTACTTTGATGAAACTAACATTGTCTTCAATTTTCTAAGAACACATAGCTTCTGGGAATAATCTTTTGCAATAAATCTTTGTATTATTCTTCAGTAGAACTTCCAATAACCAAATAATGTCAGTTGGCAATGTAACTGCCTGTAATTCCAACTGTTTTGTGACCAAATATATCAAAATCAGTTGAATGAATATGACAACAGACAATAATTTAAATAACACAAGCATTCAGGAGAATAGCATTTGAATGCAGAGCGAAGTACCAATTTATGCCTTGAGGAGAATGTATGTGTGCAACTATGAAAAGTCATTCAAACAATCTACATTCTGGGTCAGCACTGTGTTCTTTCCTGTAATTATCAGTGATTTGTGTGTCTTTGCATTTCACTGTTTTTTCCTGCAAACTATTAATAATGCTACCCTGTATTTTTTCTTGCCCTCCATGTTCAGATTTTCCTTGGATCGCCATACTGACCTTGACAGAATCTTTAACATTCATTCAGGAAATGGATCTCTTTATACTTCAAAACCTCTTGACCGAGAACTATCTCAGTGGCATAATCTTACTGTTATTGCTGCTGAAATCAGTAAGATGAATTTTATGTATCTAACATATATCTAGATGTTTATGTTTATATATTTTAAGTATTTAACATATTTTATGGGTTTTATTTTATATTAGAAATAATTCATTCTCATTGGACAGATGAATTGTAATTTTCTCAGCACTTATACTTTTTTTTTTTTTTTTTGTATTTGCTACATGGATACATAGAGGGATACCTATACGTATTGGTAGAAGATGCAAAAATTTTATTTCTGCCTTCTTGGAGTTTTTGACTGAGCCTCAAAATAACATTGACATAAAACAGATTAATGGGCTGGGCACAGTGGCTCATGCGTGTAATCCCAGCACTTTGGGAGGCTGAGGTGGCCAGGTCACGAGGTCAGGAGACCGAGACCATCCTGGCTAACACCGTGAAACCCCGTCTCTACTAAAAATACCAAAAAAAAAAAAAAAAAAAAAAATTAGCCGGGCGCGGTGACGGGCGCCTGTAGTCTCAGCTACTCCAGAGACTGAGGTAGGAGAATGGCGTGAACCCAGGAGGCGGAGCTTGAGGTGAGCCGCCGAGATCGCGCCACTGCACTCCAGCCCGGGCGACAGAGCGAGACTCCGTCTCAAAAAAAAAAAAAAAAAAAAAAGAAAGACCCAATGAAATGGCAAAATTAATGTTTTTATACTAGGATGATAAAGAGAGGCAATTGTGAAAAAGTAATTAAATGTATATGCAGAGCATAAAGATAAAAATTATGTTAATAAAATCTGAATCTGTTTGTACGAAATTTTCTTGGCCTCACTTCCCATTTTTGATGATAAGAATGTTACTTTTCTTCTGGCATAGAGAGGACATTTCTATATGGGGGTTTTATCTCCTGCTTTCAGGAAGAAAAGGAGAGGAGCAGAACACCCTTTTTACATCTGCTGGTTTTCGTGGGTTTTTTTGTTTTGTTTTGTTTTGTTTTGAGTACCTTTAACTCAAAATAATCTGTATGCCAAAATGGCATATTTTGCCACCTTTCCATACACGTAAATGTATATTTAATATTTAACTAATAAAAATGAGCTTGAATTATAGACTAAAGATATTATCATTTGTGAACAAATTAAAAGTATTAAATTTGTCACTCGCACACTAATAATTAGGATCTATGCTAAATGCTGGGTATATATGATGCAATTTAATCTTATCAACAAACATGTAGGTAGATATTACAACTTCTCTTTTACAGATGAGAAATCCCAGGTATATATTGTTAATCAGAGTTCACATTAATCATATATGTCAGGTGTCATTCTAAAAAAAAAAAAAAGATTTTCTCTTAATATTTTTATTAACCTTTAACAGAGAAGGTACTAAGGCTCTGGGAACTTTAGTAACTGGTCCAAAGTTATAATGTCAGAGTTAGCACAACTGAGATTTGAAACCATGTCATTTCTAGATTCATTACTTAATTCCACAGCTAATTTACAAAATTGTATTCACTAAAACCTGACAGATTCAAGCCACATTTGCTTCTAAAAGTGAAAGTTCTTGCCCATACTAGGACAATTCATGGGGCCTATTGTAAAATGAAAATGGCAGGTGCTTGTTAAAAGTAAATTAAGAAATGTAAGATGCAGCATTAAAACAAGTGTGAATCTCTTCTAAGGGTAAGGCCCTGTGGAACTGCTTGGATCACATGCCCATGAAGCCAGCCCTACCAGCACATGTATATGCAAACCTGTTCAGATTTTCTAATTCCCATGTTGTGATGTATGTGGTGTAGAGCAACTCTTGAACTGTTTTTAAAATAAGCACAAATTAGGGATGGAATTGTTTTTAAAAATTAAGCCCATAAATTTTAGATCTGTAATACTAAGCTGAATCCACAAACACGTATCAACTTCAAGTTATTTATATGAAGTAACTGCTACAGGCTTTGGAAGGCAAAGTATTGGATGAGGCCGAATCACCAAGTGTCCCAGAGCAATTGAATTAGGCTAGACAGATCATCAGCAATGAACTCAAAGCTTCAGGACAAAGCAATAGATTTAGTGTCTTGCTTACATCTACCCCTGAAATACAGATTAATCTCAAATGGTCCATTTTTTTTCCATTGTGAGATATAAATATCTGTTTATATCCCCTTGTTCTCTCCATATAATTGCTATATATGACATACAAAAGCTAAATACCCTGTGAATTTAGCTTTTGATTTTAAGGCTAACTAAATACTTCTAAGTTTTTATTTTAAAGAAAGTTTTTATTTCTATATCTGTATCCACATCCCCATAGTTAGATGTACCTAACATGATACAATCTGGTCATGTCAGAATCATGATTGTGCTCTCTGCTTGATTCAATATCCTTATTCAAGCCTAGTAAACAAGGAACTGCATTTTCCCTTTCAGATATTTTGTGAGATTTAACTTCTAAAGCTAGTTGAAGTAATTACAATGCTGTAAAAAGCTAAGCCAATTACTTCTTTTTTTAAAGGACTGAATCTTTTTTTTTTTTTGTCCTCAAATAAAATCAATCTGTAGAACAACTGCCAAAAATGCATACCTGCCAAACCACAAACAATCAGGATCCCATTATTCTGTTCTGGGCATTAAATGCAATGAGGATGAGAGCGAAACAACGTGTAAGGATTTTTTTCTACTAAATTTTAAACACTGGCTTTACAGTCAGTGTGTCATACATCACACCCTGAACAGGACAGAATGGTGTTCAAATGTACTTCTTACCAATACGTTTTTGGCTTGACTTCTAATCATTTAAGTCTATATTCCATACAAATATATCACATCATATGGCAGGTACCACTCCAGGTAATTATGTAGTGCATCGTATCATGGAATAACTCCTCTTTTTCTTCTTCAAAAATATTTTAAAATGTCATGCGGAGAATAAAACATCTAAAATTAAGGTCACAATCAATGACTTAATAATAAACTTGGGATTTTAGGGCATATTTGTTAGAGAAACCAAAGAACTCCTCTCACTACATGTGAAAATTTGACTATAATCATTGCAGTACATTCTGAGGACAATAGAACTAAGTTTATGACTAAAGAACTCCATTATCTACACCATAGTTCTTATTCATAGACATTCTTACCCAAAGCAGGTAAAACAGTTATATTTTTCGAATGCCTGTGATTTCTAGATAATTGTTTAAACTTTCTCCATCTGGAGGCATGAAAAGGCCTGTGGATGCATAGTCATGGCTTCACCGTAGGACATACATTTTAAGATCCTTTATTGCTGATCCATTCTTGCTACAGTAGTGTTTCCCTAAAGAACTTTGAGAGAAACTCAGGTGGTAAATATATGCCAACTGCTATTCAGTTTGATTCTTCCTTGGAACACTTTATACTTTTATTTATACATAAGCGACAACGTCTGCCAGCAAAAAAAGATTAGTGTAAGCACTGTTTTTTGAATAGGTGGCTCCAGGCTCGATGCTTTACAAAGCACATTCATCCCTGTGGATTTCGATTTTGATTTTAAGAGCCTTGAGTTATTTGTAAAGATCCTGGAGAATCTCTATATTGTGTTAGGGAAGCGGCTGACGACACAATTTTTTAGATATGAAACTTTTGTCTCTTCTGGCTCCTGTGGCATCATTAGAAAGTGAATTGTTAGCAACAAGGGTTCTTTATATGTCAAGACTTTATATTGAAAGGAAATATTTTGCTACTCACTATATAATTAGGTTAAAGAGCACATTTCAGAAAATATGGAAGAAGCATACCTTCCCACTTTTCTCCATAGCAACAAGTAGATAGCAAAAGGTCCATTTGTAGAGAACACCATGGCTCTGGGTATCAGCAAATGGTCTGGCATAGAGGAAGCGGAAAATAATGAGACAGCATTTTTCTCCTTTTTTTTTTTTTTCTCCTCTCTCCACTTCTTCCCAAATGCACACCTCTTCAGACTCACATGGATGGTAGGAAGGCTAATTAATGTGTTTTTATTAGGTAGATACTTTATGTGGAAAAAGTACAAGTTTTTAAGTAACATGAGAAAATGAAGAAGATATAATAATGATAATAAAGATGATGGTAATGATTATAGTCAATGCATATTGAGTCCTGATCATTAAACTGATACTTTGATAAGAAACTTTGATGCACTAACTCCAATTTTCTTTTCTTTTTTTTTTTTTGAGACGGAATCTCACTCTGTGGCCCAGGCTGGAGTGCAGTGACGCCATCTCGGCTCACTGCAAGTTCCGCCTCCCGGGTTCACGCCATTCTCCTGCCTCAGCCTCCCGAGTAGCTGGGACTACAGGGACCCGCCACCATGCCCGGCTAATTTTTTATGTTTTTATTAGAGGCGGGGTTTCACCGTGTTAGGCCGGATGGTCTCGATCTCCTGACCTTGTGATCCGCCCGCCTTGGCCTCCCAAAGTGCTGGGATTACAGGCGTGAGCCCCCGCGCCCGGCCGCATTAACTCCTAATTTTACAAGTAACTCTGTGAGATTAGAGGTTCTACTTTGATGTATACTGAGTAAACCAGGACATTGAATACGTGGAGTAAATTGGCCAAAGTAATGTAACAAATGAGTGGTGAACTTGTGAATCAAAGCAGCGGCTATGTTAGACTCCACGGTCTGAACTCTAAACCTCCTGGTACACTAACAAGTGGATAATATGCAGCAATATATTAGCAAATATGAAGTTAGAACCTGACAACTGAATACATGTGAGTTCAGTAGACTGCAGTAAGACTTAAATAAATAGTGAATAAAGGATGCATTTTAAATTTTCTCTGCAAAGAGGGATAAATACACTTCATTTCTGTCTGCCTTTCTTTATTCTCTCTCAACCTTGTAAATACATCCCTGCTAAGTAGTCTGTTCTTATATATCATTTTTTAAAGTGTTAATTTTAATATTGGAGTAACATTCAATTATATGGACAGAACAAGGGGATATAAATTATTTTTAGTAGTAATATACTTCCTGTTTGTATGTGACAGTATATTTTACCTTTTTATCTGAAAATTATTTAGATTACCTTAAGACGTCAAATCAATTTTACAGGGCTAAATGATATCCACAGCTGATGTTGGTTGAGACCATTTAATAAGGTTGCCGCTGTCCCCTAGCTATTCTGCTATTGTTTTGTTTTGTTTTCTGCTAATTATAGTCTTTATTGCATTATATTGCTCTTCAGCTTCACTTTTCCAAAATTTACACAGAAGTTTAACTGTATCCAAAGACTGAGATATTGACATCATAAAACCTGATGAATATAAACTGAATTTAAAATGTAAACACATTCTCAGCTAGCATAAGTGACTAGAAAAATCTATAATAGAAAAAAATGCAATTATAACCAATACAGGGTTGTTACTCAAAGCTAAGCTAAATAAAGAGGCATTTATATTTTTATTAATTTACATATCAAAACAAGTTTGAAAATGCATCTTTTTTTTTTTTTTTTTGAGATGGAGTCTCATTCTGTTGCCCTTGCTAGAATGCAGTGGCACAATCTCGGCTCACTGCAACTTCTGCCTCCTGGGCTCAAGTGATCCCCCTGCCTCAGCCTCCCAAGTAGCTGAGATTACAGGCTCTTGTCACAACACGTGGCTATTTTTTGTATTTTTTTTTTTATAGAGATAGGGTTTCACCATGGTGGCCAGGCTGGTCTTGAACTCCTGACCTCAAGTGATGCACCTGTCTCAGCCTCCCAAAATGCTGGGATTACAGCCGTGAGCTAGCGTGACCAGCCAGAAATGCATCTTTTTATGTGAGAACTTTGATGCTGTTGATTTCAGCATTTGTTGCAAAAGGTATGATTATTATGCTATGTCTTACTACTGAGCTAATTTGTGACAATAGATTGTAATGCAAAATTGAGCTAGATTGTGGAGATGGTACCAGCAATAACTATATTAATAAAATATTTGAATCTTCATATTTCATCATAAATTTTTCAAGTAGTTTGTAAAGTAAGTACCCATATAATAAAATTTTCAAACAGAAATTTGAGAGCAGTGTTGAAATACACTTTGGTGATAAAACTAGTCACAAACGTAGGTTTTATGACAGTTACCACTTACGAGCAAATGACCTTGGATAAATTACCAATTTATTTAAAACTATTTCTTCATCCAAAAAAATATAGGTAAAAATTAAATGGTACTATGAAGTATAACAAGGATTTAATAAATAAGTGTTCTTATTTTATATATTTGGACAATAAGGACACAAATATAGTGTGAACTCAATTATACTGGCTTGTACTTTTAACATGATTTCCAAAATAATAATAGTACCCTTGTGCCCAATGATAACTGAATCCATGACTACTTAATTAGGCTCTGCAGTAATTTTCTTTATTGCATTTGCTCATTATGTTAGTAGAATGATTGCAATGCTTATTTGTATGTGAGCACTTCATATCCACAAGATGCCTATATAAATTAACTTTGATGCAAAAATTTGTCTTCCTAAACAATATTTTTCTTCCCCTTTTCTAGACAATCCCAAAGAGACAACACGCGTCGCTGTTTTTGTGAGAATTTTGGATGTTAATGACAATGCCCCACAGTTTGCTGTGTTCTATGACACTTTTGTATGTGAAAATGCCAGACCAGGGCAGGTAAGCACCTACAGGATTAAAACTATGGAAAGATTTTAACTGTGTGCGAAATATTTTGTTTTCAGAATCCTGAGAGGAAAGAATACACAGAGATGGAGACATTCGTATACAGTCCCGATAGCATTTTTAAAAACCGTAACTGATGTTTTTAAAGGTGAAAGTGTTTTTAAAAGCCGTATACCAGGTTTCATATTTCCTTTGTAAAATTCTAATGCTGAAATAAAATTTTATTGTTGCCACAAAAGTCGAAATATAAGAAGGAATAACTACTTTCAAAACTTTCAAAAACAAAGACAAGCAAACCCTTAAGACCCCCTGCTGCGTCATTAAGTAAATACTGATACTGGCTAGACAGATGAGAGATGAATGCTGTGGAAAACCAGAGACAAACGTACGGGAGCAGCAGAATATTTAATCACTATTCTGATGTGTGCAGATATTGTTTTGCATCAGGGCAGCAGAATTTGCTCCTTAGACTTACACATTGCATGTCATCATTACAGCAACGTATGAAGTGCTTAATGACTTGATTTTAGTACTTTAAAACATTTTTTTCTGCGTCAGCTTTGTTTATAATTCTGTAAGTCTTTTCCTCAGTGGACTCGTTTTGTTGATTGAAAAGCTCCAGTGTATATGGCTGAAAGAGAATGCTCTTAATTGGTTTGAGTGCTATCTTCACAGAAGGAAGCTGCGTGGTGTAAATAATAATTGGGAATCAAATGTGTTTTATTAAAAAAAGGAACCATCATGAAATTGTATTATGTTTTGACATTATTTGATGCTCTTTATAAACATCAATGTCATTGTTACATTTTTATGCAAATTATATTGTGGAATAATTCAAATTCTTTCTTTTGAAGATTCTAACAAGAATTCAATAGCCTGTCTGTTGTCTGAATATGGCAAAATTGCTGCAATTTGATTCATTTTTTTTTTACTTGAAAATGTTATGGAAATGTTTAATTTGGAATATTTAAATGACTTAGCTGCTTCCCACTTACTACTTAATGAAACAGTGCACGCCCCGAAAATACCATTCCAAATCATCCTCTGCTTGGCAGGCTCAGCATGATATAAGCTGAAGTCTTTTCTCTAAGAGATAAATTAGCCACTTTGCTACTGCTGCATACATTGCTCCCTCTATGGTTATTCTATTTGATTTTCAAAAAATATCTTTTCAGAGCATTCAAGTCATTATAAATACTGATTTACAAATGTATTCAAAATATACAAAATGGAAAGGATGTTTGTTTATTTTCCTTCTGCCGATTTTCTTTTTAACTATAACTGGCTCACAACGTCTCCATACCTTTTGGACATTTAAAAAACAGCTGGCATATTGAAGGAAAATAATAAAATAAAAGATGATTTCAATAAAAAGGGAATTAGCCTGTCTTGACCCACTTGATAGGAAGAGGATGATTAATATTTTTTTGTCGAATTGGCTGCCTGTGCAATAGCCTCCCATACAGGCAAATTCTAATAACACCAGTTTGTTAGATGTCACTTTGGTCTCACAGGCTGAAAAATGCCTTGGTTAGACTAAACTGTGATGTATTAAGGAATGAAATTCTAGGTTATGACATCCTAGCAGGCAAAATCAAAGTGGTAATTTGATAAAATTCTTGTTCAGAGCCTTTTTAAAATTAATTTGTTAGCTCTGACTCCCCTTCTCCTAGGGAAGCAGAAGAATGTCAGGGTTTCAAGGTGTGCTTTAGTTTCTTATGGTGTATCTCAGTCCACCCAACACTCCTCTGAATTAACTGCTCCTTAAGAGTAGCACTTAAGAGTGACACCGACATGGAAAATAATCCATTCATTTGGTTGTGGACAAAATGAGGTGACAAATAAAACTAATGACCATTCCCTGCTCTTGCCTATTTTCTGATCTAAGGGTAGAATTTCTCCTTGGAAATGTTGCAACTTTTAACTGATGTAATATTAGTAGTCCCCTCCTGCGCCTGAACTAGGCGGCTTGACCCTTCACCTTTTCCATCTCCCAGAGAGTCAGAGGATCTCAGCAAAAGAGAGGATAGAGGGCTGGCTCTTTTTGTTTTTCATTCTATCTTGTCTCACTCATGCCTACTCCTGGAGTCAATAAAATATATTTTAAGTAAATGAAATACATTTGAATAATTTTAATCTTCATGGAAAGAATTTAATACCACAGATTTCCCAAGATGTCCCTCTAGGGAGAGATGCTGCTTTCATTTCCCTTCAGTAGTATCTACGTGACTTATCAAACCACATGCCAACTAACAACAGATATCAAACCAAATGGCAACTAAGCCTTTAAGAAACCAAAAATATCCCATTACATATTTTCCATAGAAAAAGCTAAAACATATTAAAACTTAACCAGTTTTCTAACTTTAAATATCTTAAAACCCATTCATTGTTCCAGACAACATAATAATATGATCACTGAAGCATTCCTCAATTTGATTTAAGATTATCTTAGAACAGACCAGTGAAAACAGAAATCAACTCTATGCTTATTACTTCCCTAACAACTGAAAAGGGTACAACGGTGCTTTTTTTTTTTTTTTTTTTTTTTTGAGAAGGAACCTGTCTGTTGCCAGACTGGGGTGCGGTGAGTGGCATGATCTCAGCTCACTGCAACCTCCACCTCCTGGATTCGGTTCAAGCGATTCTCCTGACTCAGCCTCCCAAGTAGCTGGTACTGCAGGCACATGCCACCATGCCTGCCTGATTTTTTTTGTATTTAGTAGAGACAGGGTTTCACCATGTTGGCCAGGATGGTCTCGATCTCCTGACCTTGTGATCCGCCCACCTTGGCCTCCTAAAGTGCTGAGATTACAGGCGTGAGCCACGGCACCCAGCCAAAAGGGTGCATTTTACCAGCACAAAGAAAATGTTCTCAATGACAGAAACTCCAAGGCTTCCCACAGAAAATGCTAAAACATATTAAAACTTAACCAGTTTTCTAATGTTAAATATTTAAAACCCATTCATTGTTCCAGACATTAAATATCTTAAAACCCATTCATTGTTCCAGACACCATAATAATATGATCACTGAAACATTGCTCAAGTTGATTTAAGATTATTTTAGAATAGTCCAGTGAAAATAGAAATCAATTATATTGTTGCTAAGGAGATAAAATGTAAATGACTTATCTGTGTACTTTTCTTCATATGCTCAAAATAAATACTGGAAATCACTAGTTTCTGTTTGTTTGTTTCTTAATTGTGGAAAACTCTTTTATTGGAAATGGATCAAATGAGTTTGTCTCCAGGACAAAAAAAGACAGTGGATGCTTACAGAGAGAGCCAGGGAAAATAATTTTACCTCCTTGTTGCCAAGTTCTGATATCTGTTACCAGTCTTTGTGGCATATTTACCAAAACAAAAGCATTGTGATTTTTAATATACGGTTGACGATTGAGAGGTAAATTCAGGATATGAAGAAGTTGAACACTAGAAGTAATGTCTTAAAGAGAAAAAAAAAAAACTTTTATCTTGTAAAGGATATAAGTGCCTGCATCTGCAATAGCGATGTCTTAAGGTCATAAAAATATATTGTAATGTAATATAGATTCTGTAACATATGATTTTGTTTGTATCATCTCTACGAGTTTGACTTACCCCTTTTGTAATATTCAATGAAAATGTATAAATTAACTACTGATCTTTAAATCAATAGTGCTATAATATTTGATTAAAATAGCACATTTTAATTAAAGATTTTAATGTTAATTTTTAAAGTTTCTGATAGATATAGGTAAAGATGTCGCCATTTGTTTTTTGAACTGCATTATTTTGATCCATAAAAATAAATTGAAATTATACTTTGTAAGTTTATTTTGAGGGAAAATATACAGTTGGAAATGTATATTTATTTTGAGACATTTGAGTTTCCATTTTGAAAGGCCATTAGCCCTATTTTTACATTTCCATCACTTTTTGTGTCTGTATGTGAATGTTAAAATATTAATCTTAATGACTAAGGATTTGTAGTAGTCTACTGTCTTTTTTGATGTTATTCCATTTATGTCATTTTTTCCTCTTCAATATATTCTTATAAATCATTATTTGAAAACAAAATCCTTAAGATAACAAATCAGTCAAGAAATGTTTTTTCACGGAATTGACACATCTTAAGTAGTATTAGTTAACAATATTTTGACTTTATTAATTTTAATAGATTTATATTCTTTTTTATAATTCTTGCTTATATTTAATTTTAAGTTACAATTAAAATTTAATCAAATAATTATGTTGCTATGATTTTAAAATGTACTTTTGAAATAATTCAAAGTTTTAAATGATGTTTTTCTTGCTGCTTATTTCTAGGCAATAAATATAAATCTTTATGTCCAATTATATTTCTTGTATCCTATTGAAATAAATGGTTAGGGTTGTAATTAAACAGGCTACTACCACAAATACATCACATTTTCATTGCTCTAAGATATTTTAAAAGAAAAGTAATCTAATACAGATAGTTGTAATAATTTCTTTATTTCTTGTAATTTTTTACATAATATTTTTAACTTGAAATCACTTGTTAAACCAACAAAACATCAGCAACAAATATTTTAACCCAACATCCACATAACATTGAGTTAATGCAGTAGAAAGTGTATTCCTTTTGGTTAAGCATTAATTTGACTATATAGGCATCAGTGTACATATTTAACAACTTTTGAGGCTGTCTTCAAAATTAAAATATGTAAAACATATACGAATCGTATTATAAATATAAATTAAAGGACAAAAGGAATACAGATGCAAAAAAACCCCACATATTACATATACATATACATCTTACATTCATATTTGTATATTAATCATATATGTCCAAAGCAGTGATCTGATTATGTATTGGAGCTAAATTGTCTACTTTGCTACCATATAGCTTCTTATGTTTTCTCTTACCGTAAAATCAATCAGAGTTTACCCTTTTCAAATAATCCCCACGTAATATACATATGCTGAATTTTTAAAATACAATTTTATTGAAAATGTAACTTAATTGAACTCGGACTGTCAAAGTTTCTAATAATGTTTAAGACTCTGTTAAAAAGTTACATATAACATTACCTATAAAATCTCTACATTCCTCGATCATTTTTCATTTTATTTTTGGGGAGAAACAAAGCATAGTCACAATAATTTCCTAAATTTTTCTGACATTAGAAAAATTCTTCCAGATCAATGTGTAAATGCATATGAAATAATCTCATTTTAAGTGCTATATCTAAATTAACAAAACCCCAAATAATATATTTTTGTTTACCATCTTGAAGTAAAGGGTATGATCCAAAAGAGAGAGAGATGAGAGAGGGAGAGATTATTAAAATCAAAGTAATAATAAAAAGATAGTTTAACTCAAGGATACATTCACAAGAAATAAAAGTCAATTATTTTGAACAACTTTAGACAAAATGAAGATCTTAAAAAAGTGCAGATTATACCCATGGATAAGAGATATATTGATGAGATATATTTTTCTTTTTCTGCAGCTAATACAGACTATAAGTGCAGTAGACAAAGATGACCCTTTAGGTGGACAGAAATTTTTTTTCAGTTTAGCTGCTGTCAATCCAAACTTCACAGTACAGGATAATGAAGGTAAGTTTTAGAACTTGTTCACTATGACCTATGATGATATTAACAGGAAATGTCCCTAATGTAATCATTGCAATATATATGCCATGTCAATTTATTGATCTGAGTTATACAATTTTGTTTTAATCAAGTATTTAATGACATATTTAGTAAACCCTTATTTGGCAATGTGTACTCTCTTCAATTTTAAAATACTAAAATATGTGAAAGAGGTCTCTTTATGGATGTTAAGGAAATGATTGAGTCTTGATAAGTTTAGAAAGGCTGGAAATAATTCTTACAACAATAATATAGGACACATAGGGTAGAGAAATGAATGATTCAGTAAGACTCTTAAGCAGACTTCAGTGAGATTTATCAGCAGCAGATTCACCAAAGCCAAATATGCATAAAGGAGTGAAAAGAATGAGAAGTAGCCTGTGAGGTGATTCAGTACAAAGGCATTGTTACAAAGGTACTGTTGCAATGGCAAGATGTATGCCTCTTGAAGGTTAAAAAACCTTCTTCTTCTATTTTGTTATTGATTTAAAACATGCAACAATGTGTGAAATTTACCTAATCCATTTTCTTCATGAATATTGGATTGATGTGTGTTCTGTATGTGTGTAAGCACACATGCACAGATGCACATAAATTTAAAAAACACACATTTAGTATGGTTTTTCTCTTGGTATGCAAAATAGGTTTTTTGAAAACAGAAAGCAATTGTTATCATCTATGTAATCTTCATAAATGATTCACTTATAAAAATTTACCACTTTGAAAACAGTACTGAGGAATTATGTGAAAACCTAATAAAAACAATTCATAGTATATTTTTCAAAGTAATCATTTGTCTTATCTATATATTAATTGCAATGTACTTATTTTTTAGGAAAATGTATATCAATTTTATTTTTTACATAAATACATTTTTATTTATATGTTAAACCTTGGTTATCACATTGGGGAAAATGTACTATCTCAAACCAATTGTAATATTTTAAAATTTATTTTAGATAATACTGCCAGAATCTTAACCAGAAAAAATGGATTCAATAGACATGAAATCAGTACCTATCTCTTGCCTGTGGTGATATCAGACAATGATTACCCAATTCAGAGCAGCACAGGCACATTGACCATTCGAGTGTGTGCTTGTGACAGCCAAGGCAACATGCAATCCTGCAGTGCCGAAGCCCTGCTCCTCCCTGCCGGCCTCAGCACCGGGGCCTTGATCGCCATCCTCCTCTGCATCATCATTCTACTGGGTAAGAAACCTTAAAACAATGGGAACATTTTCTAGGCTCTTTAGTATGTGTTTGAAGAAGAATCGTTGCTATTAAAATCCCTTTCCCAAAACCAATCCCACATTTTAAGACAGACATAAATTAACTATGTGATATGCTTTATATTAAAATATTTTATTTGATCAGAATATATAAGAATATATAAAGAATTTTTGTTGTAGTCATAGTAATAGCGGAACTTTACCTCGTGGGGCCTAGAATTCATTGTAATGCGAATCAAAATATTTAGAAAAAACAACAACTGTCTTTCACCACAATGCAGTAAACAAAGGAAAAGGCAAGAAGAATGAATGCAGAATGGCTTGTGTAGGAGCTTGGAAATTTGAGAGACAAAATTCTTGCTAGCCGTGCTGAATGTTCTGATGGAATTAAGAGATCTTTAGAACCTAAGTCCAGTGAACAAATGAAAGGAGACACATCAGTGGCCAGGACCCCAATTATTTTATTGCTGGCCCATTATTTTCTTCCTGAGTGGTATGGTAACAGAGTCTGGGGCAATGGTTCTTCTGGAACATCTTCTATACAGGAATCAAGTAAGAGTTGGAAGAGATGGAAGATAAATAGTAGGGTCTCAAACCACAACTCCGGAAGGTAGACGTTAATCAATCTCAATAAGACTAAAAACAACAAAGACAAAGGTTAAGTTGATAACATTTGTTAGAATAGCAATTCAAAAACTTGATATAGAAGCAATTCCCATCAGCATTCCTGTATTCAATAATTGCTAACTTTTCACACATACAAAATAAAGTAAAACTTTAGCATTTGTCTTAAATATTAAAATAATGTAGACAATAATAAATTGTAGCAATATTTTTATGATTATAAAAAAAGAGCATGTTTTTGTATGAAGTTAAGGCCTGCAACAACAAGAAATGGATTAAAAATATTTCCACGTTCTTTATTTGACTTGATTATGTCTACTTCATTCTATAGAAGTTTCCATTTTTCTGCTTTTATCATAGCATTTATGTACTTTCACTCTGTGTTTAAATATCAGAAAGGTAAATTACTTATGACAGGTAAATCATTGAATGGATGATTTGAACAATTCTAGATTAGATTTTTATGTGGTTCAGGAAATGAGAACATGCAAACTAAAAAATACACATTTTATCATTTGTTACTATGAAATGAAATCCAGAACAAAACTTTTCTCTGTACCACAAAAAATATATGCCTCATTTTATTTCATAGAGTGAGAATTTGGTATAATTCTATTTTTATAATTTGACTTACCATTAATACAACAAACATTGAGGAAAAGTTAATAAATGTACCTTACAATAGTTGAATCCCCAATAGCAAATATGAGTAATATAAATATTTATTTGGGGGATTTATACTTTAAATCATATAGAAAACTTGTTCTATTAAAATATGCAATTAAAATGAAAGTCTCTAGTACGAATAATATTAATGGTGGTAAGTTTTTAGTATGTGTTTACTGTGTTTCAGACTCTGTCACTGGCACTTTGCCATGACAACCTTTTTCACTTGACAAAAAAATATCTGGCATGTGTGGTGTTATTTTCATTTTATGCATAATGAAACTGAAAATTCAAAATAGTCAGAATAATTTCCAAGGTCACATAATTTCTGAGTGTTTGAGCTAGGGTACCTTGCTATTAGTGTATGCAGAGATCCCGCGAAATCTGTATTTCCACTTTTATTATGGCTAGATGGAGGCCTCACTATCTTACATATTCACTAAAATCGTATTAAAATAGATTTTTACCTGATTTGCTTTTCCCCCAAACAATGATAGTTCATTTTATAATCAGGAGCAGACTGCTTAACTGCTTTTGAATTAAAATCAGTTTAAGTATTCTCTCTAGTTTTGTTAGTTTAAACAGATTTTTATATTTCTATTACCCTAATCAA
This sequence comes from Theropithecus gelada, assembly GCF_003255815.1. Lineage (NCBI taxonomy): Eukaryota > Metazoa > Chordata > Mammalia > Primates > Cercopithecidae > Theropithecus > Theropithecus gelada. Next base: position 24,354,952 of record NC_037673.1, on the reverse strand, counting down.
AAGACATTCAAGAAAAAGGGAAATGAACTTGAACTTGGAGCAAATCGTAATCAGTTGTCATTATTCTCAACATTAGAAGGCTTTTGCTGAGCAAGGTCGTTTGGTTGATGATAAATAATCTGAGATTTAAAATCTTTACACATTTTTATGTGCATAAATATTTGAATTTAGGCAAAATAAAATGGCATATTTTCTTAAAAGCTTGAAGAATACACTTTTTAAAAAGCTCTGCGTATTTGCTTTTTAATTACTTGGCCAAGAACACTTATCAATGGCTAAAAGTTTCTTTTTCATGGCATTAAAAATGTTTATTGTTTGCCTTCTCACATAGGTTAAAGACAGACTAGTCTGTGCTTTTGATGTTAAAACAGAAAACATAACTTAATACCCCTTCATATAATAATATAATTAATTACATACTCTTTAAATGTGTGTTCAAAGAAGGTAAATAAATACTTGTATCAATATTTCTTCAGATATATATGGATATATATTATATATATATTTTATATATATATATATCCAGTAAGAATCTTCCCATCCTTGTCTAACTGAGTTCGCACTTTTTCCCTTGAATCCTTTTAAAGGTTGAGGATCAAAATGTTTGGAAATAATGAGTAAGGGTGAGAAACTCTACTGCAATCAGAAGAATTTGATACTAACTTTCTCTTATCATTTATGCTGTTTCCACTGTTATGATTATGAATATTGTCTCTCATTGAAGTGGGAAAATGTCCTTTTTGAGCAGTACACTTTTCTATTGTGAATCTAGCCAAGATTCATAATTTTGGGGGGGAGCTAATCCAGTGTTGTAATTTGAGAATTTTACTCTTTGTAAATTGAGAAATTTACTCTTTGCCATCTTGTAACCTAACAATGTTTTTGGGGGGGTCTCATGCAAGGCATATATTTTCGTGGAAACCTTAGAAATTTCTAAATCCCCTAACTCTAAATAATCTTTTTTTTCCAATAATTACAGCATTCTTTTAATAAAGTAACAAAAAATATGTAAGTTCATCAGCAAAGCTATTTAACAGAAGTCAGTACTCAATATCTTGTGAAGGATGTTGCTTTTTGCTATTATGTAAAGGCTTTGAAAAAAGTAAGCATCAGGTTGTCCTTTTAAATTGTCTTCCTTGAAGCTGAATTCAATTGGTGTAGATTTATACACACAAATTTTATGTAGCATCTTACGTTCCTTATTTAATGCAAAATATAAATATTATCTGTACAATGAGGAACCGTTTTAAATGGTTCCTAGAAAAATAAAGTGTAAGTCACTATATTTAAGGAATATTTTACGTTGCTTTAAAAATAAGTCACTATATTTAAGGAATATTTTACGTTGCTTTAAAAATAAATTAGAAACACTGATCTAAACACCACCCACCCTTGCTAAACCCTTCAGCATCTCCCCTGACACCTCCCCCAAACTGTGGGAAGTATAAAATTAATCTGAAAGTCTAACCTGTTATAGAAAGCCTGAGTAACTTAAACTCCTTTATAGTATTTCCACTCGTTACAGTGTTTTGAACGGAGGTCTAATGTATCTTCTTGTCTTTTTTCAAGTTATAGTAGTACTGTTTGCAGCTCTGAAAAGACAGCGAAAAAAAGAGCCTCTGATCTTGTCAAAAGAAGATATCAGAGACAACATTGTGAGCTATAACGATGAGGGTGGCGGAGAGGAGGACACCCAGGCCTTTGATATCGGCACCCTGAGGAATCCTGCAGCCATTGAGGAAAAAAAGCTCCGGCGAGATATTATTCCAGAAACGTTATTTATTCCTCGGAGGACTCCTACAGCTCCAGATAACACGGACGTCCGGGATTTCATTAATGAAAGGCTAAAAGAGCACGACCTTGACCCCACCGCACCCCCATACGACTCACTTGCAACCTATGCCTATGAAGGAAATGATTCCATTGCTGAATCTCTGAGTTCTTTAGAATCAGGTACTACTGAAGGAGACCAAAACTACGATTACCTCCGAGAATGGGGCCCTCGGTTTAATAAGCTAGCAGAAATGTATGGTGGCGGGGAAAGTGACAAAGACTCTTAACGTAGGATATATGTTCTGTTCAAACAAGAGAAAGTAACTATACCCATGCTGTCTCCACTTCACAATATTTGATATTCAGGAGGTTTTTCCTGCCAGTCAGCACAATTTTTTTTTTCCCATTTACTTCTTAATTTGTTCATTAATTACATTAATTCTTTCCTGTAGGATGTCTCATGGAATATATACAACATTTTATTTAATCACTTCCAAGAGCCAAAGCTATGGAAATACAGTGTTGTCCATCTTAGTAAATAAAAGATAATTTCAGAAACATGAACAGGATAGTTCTCCCTTAAGCAACCTCACAAACAAGCCGCTTCTGTTAGATACATGTCCTGCCCTTGCAAATGAAGCTTTTAAAAAGGTGAAGAAAAATTTTAAGGTATATCCTGTTCTGTACATTAAATTAAAAAAAATGTACATGTGGTGTTAGTAGGTGTGATATGCAACCTGGTATACAGACATTTGTGCAATTTCATTTCATCAAATTCTATCTGCTAATGTTTTATATTTATATTTTTGTATTTATTTTTAAAAAAATAAACCAGTTTTTACAACTACTTTGTCTGTAGCTTCTTTTTTCTCCCTAGGATGGAAGACTTTCTCTCTGAACTAAATATCTTGATACACAATTACCTTACATACAGGTAAGAACACAATGTCATTATCATTAGTATTGAAAGTGCTAACCAAATTAATATGATTTAGGTAAGAATTACTTTTCCAATGAGTTTTGATACGCTGTGGTATGTGGAAAACTCTTCATATACAAAGTAATAGTCATTTATAAAACACATAAAAATTTGCCATTTAAACAACTTAAAACATGACCATCCTTATGCTAAATATCCCAAGACACCAGCAATGCAGTAATTTCATTTTGTTTATATTCACTAAAATCATACCTGAAAGAATAAAACATTTTCTCATTTTTTATGGCATTCATGCCATTAAAGTTTATAGAGAATAATAGTTCAGACAGATTTCAGACTAAAATAATCCTTTAATGGAAAATATACTTACCTCCTATGGTGACTTTAAAAATGCCTACTAATGACAGTAATAATGCAGAATATTCCATTAAGACATAGCTTTACAATTATATCAAGATTTTAAAAGCCATGATGCATCTGTTTGTAACAAAGCCTGCTTTTCTGTTAATGATTCCATAGAAAGCAAGAAAATAAAAATAAAAAAAATTAAAACACTGGCAGCTAATTATCCAGAGTTCCTAAGGATCATGAAAGTTAGCTGACACTAACTGATTCCTTATTTCTCAACCTCCACAACATGATTTATTTATAAAAGGAGCACTTTGTTGGACATAGACTAGGAAACCACATTCTCTGCTGCTTAGTATATTGTAAATAATACCAAAGATCTGTGTGCTCTCTACTTAGTGAAAATGCTGTGCTTTTGGATTGAATCAAGGTGTAATACTGATGTGTCCTTAATGTAGAATCTTATTAAATGGTAATATTTTCCCAACTTCCAGACTGAAAGGGCTCACATCACTCTGAACACAGATACTTTTGTTTGCATGTTAGCCTGATTATAAAAGAAAAACAACATATATTCTAGTTAAAAATACAGTCGTGTGACAAGGCTAAATGATAACACGATTTGGCAGACTTCCTCTTTTCCAAGAACCCATTCATTTTTACTGAAGGCTAGGTGTCAAAAGGACAAAGTTTAAGGAACAAAAAAAGTTTGATCATATATGTTGAACTAAAAGGAGAGAAAATCCTCAATATCCTAAAAGGACTACTCATTAAAAACAAAATCAGTTAACAATGGAAAAATTTAAAAAGGTACAAATTGTAAGAATTTTACGTTAGATATGATTCAAAATATACATTTGATTAAAATTACCTTTAAAATTTATAGCATTAGTTATTTTTATTAATACTGGATGTTAATATTTGGAATTCTTATTTGGATAATTTTAGTTTTCCTCATTTATGTAATTTTAAAGTAACATGAACTTGCTATCATTTATTGTATCATTCTGGTTTTTATTAAATTAAAGGATTAATCTTTAACATCATCCAATCCAGGTTTACAATAATTCTCTTTAGGGAGATTGAGTAATAGGCTTCTTTGTTGATATAAGGCCTATATCGCAGAGAAATTATTCAGTAACAGCCATCTTATTTGTTGATACTGAAGGGGATATGTTAAAAATTAATTGGTGATCCTGAAATGTAAAATGTATGCCTATAACTACCTGCTAAAACTCTCTCAATAATTTCCCTGCCATTGTGCTCTCCCAAAGGAGAGAAAGGAATGGACAATATGTAGATTATTCTATGCCCCAAATCTCCTTTACACGGGAACTGGGACAACCCTCTGTCAGTATCACTGATTTCATTGAACAAGTGTGGGCTTTTATTTTATTCATCTTCTTACACCTTCATTCATCACATATTTTTTGAGCAGCTATTATAAAATCAAGGGATGTTTTAAACACTAGACATGTAATAAATCATAGATCATTATTTTATATTACTGCATGATTTTTCTATTAATTAAAATGAAAATATTGCAAAACAGTTAACATAACATCTAACTTGTACTATTATTAATTTTTCTTTCTTTTTTTTTTTTTTTTGAGACAGGGTCTCACTCTTTCTTTTGCCCAGGCTGGAGTGCAATGGTTTGATCACTCCTCACTGCAGCCTCTACCTCCCAAGCTTACACAGCCCTCCCACCTCAGCCTCTCAATAGCTGACAGTACAAGTGTACACCATCAGATCTGGCTAATTTTGTATTTTTTTATTTTATTTTATTTTATTTTATTTTATATTCCATAGAGATGAGATTTTGCCATGTTGCCGAGGTTTGACTCAAACTCCTGGATTCAAGTGATCAACCTACCTCGGCCTCCCAGAATTCTTGGATTACAGGCATGAGCCACCATGCTATGCCCTATTGTTTACTTTTCTAAACAGCAAATAAATAAACCACTTTGCTCTTCATTTTTCATAATTTAAATAAGCTGAAAAAAGATGATTTATAAATCTTTTGATCATTCAAAATGGTGATTAAGTTGATCAATTATCATTGTTTCTACTATCAACAAAATATGAAAGAAAATTTATGCAATGATACATACATACTCAGGCTGAGATTTCACTGTATATCAAGTAGATACTCTTACGCAACCTCGAGAATTACAGATATTTATCGGTCGTCATTAAGTGTGAATAATTAGACATCTAGGATCTTCTAAAATTATAGAAACCTAAAATTCAGGTTTTTTAAGATTAAGGAGATCTACATATCTGCATTCATTTATCAATATAGCTATCTAAATGTCCATATATAATTTATGTCTATATTATATATATGTGTATGTACTTACAAAACATAACTCTTAGACTCTAACATTCAAGGAAATTATTCCTTTTATTTTTTCACTTACAAATACACATACACACACTTATATTCACATGTCTTTATTAAAAATTTCAGCTTAACATAGCTATTAACAAGAAAATACAGTCACTTTTCAAAATCCCTTACTCAGTATAGGTCTTTTGTGCTCAAATAGACAAATGAAGGAATGGAAGGATGGTGCGATTCTTACATTCATTCAGAACTCGATTATTAATCATGTTTGATATTTGCCTCAGAGATTTTGGTGAACAGTAAAATGAGACAAAGTTTATAAATTTGCAAGAACTGAATTATACAGAACATATAATTATTTTGTACAAGGATACAAAAGCAATGACTGAATTATGGACTCTGTCCTTAGTCAGTTATGGTATAACAAATGTTACATATATGCCCCAAGATTAACTAAGTGGCATACAACATGGAAAGTAAGAAATTAATAAAAAATGTTGTGGGCTCCTTTAATTCAAGGACAGAGTATGTCTTTCCTTCCATTGTTTTCTCAGTGATCAGTCCCTGGCACATTATAGTCACTAATAACGCTAAATAATTTCATTACATCTCCCCGACACATTTTCTAAATATTTCCTATAGTCATTCTCCAATGGCCTCATTATCAATTATGGCTGTTCAAGGTAGACTTGAGGCCTTCTTTTTCTTCCGTACCTATCACATCAGTTTTCATTTACTATAGAATCTCCCAAAATAAATATGTTTTAATCTACTGCCATTCTTGTTTTAAAAGAAATTTTTCAGTTACAATCGTTAAGCACCACTGTGTCAGTTTTTTGCCATACACTTAGATTGCCCTTAATCTTTACAATAAGTTCTCCAGTGTATTAATATCCCCATATCATACAAGATCTACAAATAGAGCTGCCAACTACTGCGGTATTAACGTGAAGATGCTCTCCTTGTTGTTAAGCCCTTTGTATTTTTCACTTGAGCCACTGTCAGTGTGACAGTCTTCAAACTTCTTTCCTGCAATACAATTTTGCATTTTGCTTACAAGAAAAGGAAAAAAAAAAAAGCAAAAAACAAAAAACAGATTAGTAATCTTCAAAGAAAAAAGAAGTCATATTTCTCATTGTCAAATACTTCACTGAACCCTATCACCTAGGGGCTCAATTCCAAACTCCTATTATAGAATATTATTTTCCCTCAAGTTTTTTTTCTCTCATTGCTATGACAATTTGAATTGTCATTTTAAAACTTGTGACCAGATAATTTATTATTTAAGTCTGAATTTCTCCTGAAATTCCAAAGATACCTACTACTTAATAGTAACATCTTATACTTGACATATCCAGAAGAGTACCACACGTTTCCCCACCAATACATGCCAAACTTACTTCATCTGCAATCTGCTTCAGCGCTGATTGGCAATGCTTTCACTCCAGTGAAGTGCTCAGGCCCATGACTTTGGAGTCACCCCGTATACTGCTCTTGCAAATCTCACCTCCAAACAGATTAGTTTTCGTATTAAAACACACATTGTCCTATAACTTCTCATCATTTCTATTTTTGATCCAAGCCACCAATACTTTCCTCCTCAATTATTAGGAATAATTAACTTCCTAACTCATAGCTTTCAATCCTGCCCCATTTACACTCAACTGTCAGCATTGTGGTCAGAAGAATCTTCAAAATAAATTGCCTATGTGGTCATTTCCTTCTTTTAAACTCTTTAGTCATTTGTCATTTTAGTCAGAGTAGAAAACTAATTCGTTATAATGGCCGAAAGCCTCTCCATACCCCTTTGACCTCTCTTCTGCTATTCTCCCATTTATTCATTTCGCTCTGATCTCTTCTTCGGTACTGTTTCTTCCTGCCTTTCTGTGTTCACACTGGCCATTCCTTCTTCTTGCAACTGATCTCCCTACCTAGCTCAAGTTCTTGATCAATTGATCAAATGCTGTTTTTGATTTGAGGTCTACCCTATCCACTCTTAAAACTATAGCATTTCCCTAGACCCTCCTTTACGTTGCATTTGTTTTCTCCTTAATGCTATCGCCTTTTGAGTATGCTATGTAACTTACTTTTTACACTGATTATTTTTTGTCTCCCTCAGACAGAATGTAAAATTCATGACAATATGTCATTAATTGTAAATTTGGTCATTATGATGACCAAATACATAGAATGATGTCTATCTGTCTTTGAGCTCAAAAACATTTGTTGGAAGAATTAACACACACTTTACTCTTAAATGTATCACATATTACACTGAAATGTAGGCAATAAACATATTATATGTATGCCATATTTCTGCCTCCTCCTTTAGTGAACTACTTAAAGTTATAGGAGGTGCCTCAGTGATTTGTTTGTTCCCTTTATGACTGACAGAGCAGGAGCATTGCCATCTTGGACAAGCCCCTGATTCTAAAGTTCACCTTAATAAAAAGCCACCTAAATCCAAAGGGCATCAGCCTAATGGCTAAGGTCAGCATGACCATAAGCCACAAATAATATCTCCAACCAAAAAACATTCCAAATCCCTCCCCAACCAGAGACATGGTAGCCTCGCGATAACCCGCCCCCCCGCCCCCCCCTCGGTGCGGAAAGCTGCCTGCCGCAAAATAACCTCCCTTCTTCCCAGAGAGATTCTAATCCCGTCAAAAACTTCTCCACACACATAAACATTCCAAGCTTGTGATAAGCCCCCTCACCCTAAAACTAATATACACTCTCAGTCTGCAAGAGAAAGCGCGCCTGACTGAAACCAGCCAGGAGCGCCTCTCAGGTTTTCACTAAAGAAAACCTGTCTTTAACCGCCAGCCGCATTTCGTTTTTCTTTCCTCTTTCTTTAACTCTTACAAAGACAACTGATTTTTTCCCCAAAATACAACAGTGCTTGCCCACCATTTTAAGAATAAATGATAGCCAGTAATTATTTTGGTTAATTGCCTTAGGAAATTAGAAATAAACTTTAAAAGAATCTGAGAAAAAGTGAAGTTACATTGCAAATATATTTAGAACATTTGCAAAGTGCCAGTGATAATGAGAGTAGGATTTAATATAAAATAAGTACTAGTGTCAGAGAATGACTACCCTTTCGGGTTCTGTTCTAATGTAGTTGAAGTCTGAGTCACAGTTTTGGGGAACCTCATATTTAAAGACAATGAAAAGGCCAAATAAAGGGACAGCCACTCAGGCAAGGTTTTGAGAAAGATTGTTATCAAAGGGAATGATGAAGTGGAAGAGATTACCAGAGTTTTAAGAACTCGAACTCCCTGTCCAAACTGTTTGTGAAAGAAAATTAGAATCCTAGGACCCCAAACTCACTATGCCAAAAGCAAAGTTAAACTTGGGAACTGAATCACTGACTTTCTTTTGTTCCCAAACAGATAGCTATAATTCCACATGCTTAAATTAAGTAATTTTAAAGTTTAATATTAAGTAAAACATAGATTTACTGAGCACAAGAGGCATGCATAATTGACTTTTCCTTCTACTCCCTTATTTTCTCATGTAAAAAGTAGACTCCACTAGGTGTGATGGTTGGCTCACACCTGAATCCCAGCACTTTGAGAGGCTGAGGTGGGTGAGATCACCTGAGGTCAGGAATTTGAGTCCAGCCGGGCCGACATGGTGAAACCTTGTGTCTACTAAAAATACAAAAATTAACTGGGTGTGGTGAGGCACGCCTGTAATCCCAGCTACTCAGGCAGTTGAGGCAGCAGAATCCCTTGAGCCCAGGAAGTGGAGGTCGCAGTGAACTGAGATTGTGCTACTGCACTCCAGTCTGGGTGATTGAGCAAGACTCTATCTCAAAAAAAAAGAAAAAATTGAAATTCTCAAAACTTTCTTTGGAAAAAGTGATGGTCACAGGTCCTACTATGACTTGGGTTTCTTTTTCCCAGACGCATCCTCAACCTTGGCAAAATAAACCTCTAATCAATTGAGATCTGTCTCAGTCACTTTTTCATTGGGTTACATTTTGGTAACCATGAAGGGATTCTCTGAAAGAGCATGAAGTTAGATCTTGGTCTACAGCAACTCCCCTATCAGGGCCCTGCTACAAGCTGAAGCTCGTATTGTCCTGACAAATGACTTGATTAGCTGAAGTCCAGGAGCTTCTCCCTCCAGAAATCCCTCATCTTCGAATAACTTTTAGTTGAGATCTGAGGTTTATTCTGGTGCTGAGCACCTCTTCTGAGAGTTTTCTGCTTCCGGGATGGCCGAGAGCAGGCTTCCGGTTGGGCTACATCTCCAGGTAAGTGGTTTGGGGTTTCATTTTGAGGTTTGCTAGCTAAAGGTCAAGTTCTGTTAGCTGGCTATCACTTCTTTTTATGCTCAGAGATCTTGACTTTATGTAAATTGTGTGATTGCCTTTTTTTCTGGTTTTTGGTTTTTTAGTTTTTGGGTTTTTTTTGGGACAGAATCTCACTCTGTCACCCAAGCCAGAGTGCAGTGGTACAATCTTGGCCCACTACAACCTCCGCCTCCCAGGTTCACATGATTCTCCTGCCTCAGCTTCCCGAGTAGCTGGGACTACAGGCATGCACCACCACACCCAACTAATTCTTTGTGTATTATTAGTAGAGGTGGGGTTTCACTATGTGGGCGTGAGACTCATTTTGTGAGTCTCGAACTCCTGACCTCAGGTGATCCACTCACCTCAGCCTCCCAAAGTGCTGAGATGACAGGTGTGAGCCACCACACCGGGCCTTTTTTTTTCTTTTCTTTTTTAAATTTTAACCTATCTTCTCTTAGATTTAACCACCTCCTGGCTCCCTCTAATGTCAACTGAAACCCTCATAGCTGTATGAAGTTAAGTTCCACTTCTAAAAAACTCTGGCCGGTTAAGAAAAATTAAAAAGATTGACTACCTGAGAGTTTTTCTTTATATAACAAGCCTGCCATCCCAGCCTTTCTCTGTGTGCTATTAATTGAAAGATTTTGGAAATCTATTATTCTACATAATTAATGAAAACATCAAATTTCAAAAGGACACATAATAGTGTCATGGCTAGCCTTAAAAATTCTCTTGACTAAATCAAGAGAGAGAAAAAAAATCTGACCCAAAACAGTTTAAAATTCCCACCAGATATAGCAAAATTCGGTTTGCTATATCTGGTCAGGGAACAAGGGCCACTTAACCTTATGGCATAATAGCCAAAATTCAATTCTGCACCTTCACCTCTATGGCAAGGATTTGATTGCTGGTCAGTGAACCAGTCTCTCTTAGTTTGATATTTCTGTGACTTTTGGGGTACCAATTTACTATTGATCTTTCCCCGTTCCTTGAACAACCTTAGATTTCCTGCCTTCTTCTATCTGCAGGGAGCTCACAGGGTTTTGGGCCTCTGTGAGTGGAAGGTCATCTGAGAAACGAAGACCCCAGAGAGTATGGCCTGACAGAAATGTGGGTTATACCTCATTTATAGCTAGTGAAACTGTCCTTCTCTGAGCTATCTTTCGGGTGATTCTGGATTCTGTAAAAATCTGCTTGTCACCTCTTTGGAGACAGCTTGTATATCCAAGGTTAAGTGATATCCTTGGTTAAGGTACTTGGGAGGATACTTTTTGTTAAAGCAGTTCAAAAGCCAGAAATATTAACTGTTTGTTCTATCTAAAATCTAGTAATAAGAAATTTGAAAGGATTTTTTAGTAGCTCCATCACCAATAGTCGACAATAAAAACTGACATTTAGATTATATATGGATATATATGTAGTTATAAGACCTCTATTTGCTCTCTCTATGAAGCTTTCTCAGTCAACTAAATCTCTGTTTTCTTAAACCTCTGCCAGCCACATGACTTCCCTCTGTCTATTTCCCTACTTATTTATACAGGCCCGTCCTTTCTCTTGCAACCCTTGGTATGACACAAGGGGACAAAAAGAAAAAAATTAACAGCCCAGGAATTCTAACCCCCAGGCCAACCCCCTCTCCCTCCTTAAGAAAAAACAGAAAAGGCACCACAGATTCTTTTTTTAGAGAAACTGCTGTGGTTTTTTTGTTTGTTTGTCTGTTTGTTTGTTTTTCTTCAGGGACTCCCAAGAGTTGGAATGAACAGAGTCCTTTCAAACCCAAACCTCTGTTTTTTGTTGTTTTTTTGTTTGTTTGTTTGTTTTTGGATTGTGTTACCTTAACTTTTCGGCTTTTGGAGGTACCAGACATTACTTTGTATTGTAAATAATTTGGCTTTGGTGTATATAATGACAAGGGAATGGGCTGATCAGAGAGTGGGTTGATTGGCATTTGGTTGCCCACCAGTCTTGGAGGAATTTCCTTGTAGCGAAATTCACTGTGAAACTGTTGTGTGGCCCAGTCCCCACGGCATTTCTTCCTTTGTCGAAACTCAATATTCACTGTGTGTCCTGCCTTGAGTTTAATGTTCTATTTAAAAGATCAAAACTAAATTAAAAGTTCCTATCTAAATAAAATTGACTTTGTTATAAAATCGATGATAAATTTAAGTAATGCTATATTACCTCTGCATCCAGTTATTAATCTTCCTTTTACACAACCAAAATTCTTTTGAAAAGCTTAAATTATCCAGCTTTGTGTATACAATGAGATGTAAATTCTCTATCTTGTTTCACATAAGTGTTGTCTCTTTAGAAATGCAAATTTAGGGTGACCTAGCTAACAATTGCCTAGAGCAGTAAAACAGGTAATTGGAACAATGAATGAAAAATTTGGTATTTAAAACTGGCAAATGAAGAATCTTATAAATCTAGAAGGTCTGCTTTTGTTTGTGTGAGTCTGTATGTCTGTGTGTTTATATGTGTCACATGTATGTGATGTTTCACTACAAACATATTTGAAAGTTCAAACTAATTGGCCTAAAGAAAAAGTAAGCACTTAAATCTCATATCAAAAAATAGAAACTTTAACTCAAATGCTTTTCAGTTCATATGACTTTAGTAATCATTAGTAAATAAAGACAGTTTTGAAATTATTTGTAAATTAAAATAGAAATGTCTTCAAAATTGGCAGTTCAGATACTGTTTCTGTTAGATATTTTAAGGTTTAAAACTTGGCTTCTGTAATACTTTCGATCCTTGCTTAACTTCTCTACAAATTTCTGTATTTAGACTTGAGCCTTTTGGGCCATGAAAAAGCCTAGCTTTAGGCATTGTCTTTTGTTGTGGGCTTACTCTGTATCTGGTACATATTTAAAATGCCTTACTTATGGGCATGGTGATTCACACCTGTAATCCCAGCAGTTTGGGAGGCCAAGGCGGGTAGATCACTTGAGATCAGGAGTTTCAGACCAGCCTGGCCAACATGAAGAATCTCTGTCTCTACTTAAAACACAAAAATTAGTCAGACATGATGGTGTGTGTACATGTAATTCCAGCTACTAGGAAGGCTAAGGCACAAGAATCGCTTGAACCCAGGAGGCAGAGGTTGCAATGAGCAGAGATTGCACCAATGGACTCCAGCTTGGATAACAGACTGAGACTCTGTCTCTAAATAAATAAAGAAATACATAAATAAATAGATAAATAAATCCCCTTAGTTCCTAGGCCTCTCCCTAAAAATAAGAGTTACTAAGAGTTAGCATTACAAATAATATATCTTTTTAAAACAAGTATTAGTAAAACAATTTTATATGTAAAATATAAAGGAAAATAGAATGTGTTTTTGGTAAAAAGGTAATAGGAAGGCATTGCAAATATGTTTTTTGTTAAAGGGAATAATTTTACCTAGTTTTGAGGTTTTTCTTAAAGAAATGAAAAAGAATGATAGCTAAAACTGAATGGATATAGAAAGTTGGAAAAGAAATAATATGGAAAACAATTGTAAGACATTATGGTTTATTGAAATCTTACCTTATGAGATTAGGCGGATATGTTTATAAGATTTTATTTAAAATTACTTCTAATGTTAAGAATACACTATGTAAAGATAAAATTTCGTTTTCTCTTTTGAACAAGATTTTTGTGTAGTATTAACAGATAATAATATATTTTTATTTACCTTTTGAGTAAACTACAAAAAAGGGGAAAGACAGAGGAACAGATTAAGTAGGCCGTATGCCATCTTTATTTTATCTTATTTTTTGGGAAACAGAGTCTTCTCTCTATCAAAGAGTAGAAGATTTTACTTTTTAAAATCTTTAATTATCCTTTTGGCTAGTCGAATGACTTACTTTTCTAGAGATCTGTTATCCCATTTTGTAATATCAAGAATTTTAAACTTTTGATATTTGAAAAACTCCAAAATCAAAATTGTATGTCCTAAATTCAGTCTTATTGATCTCATTAACTTTTTTAGATGTTAGGACACTTGAAGTCCGAAAGAGACAAGTTCAGATTATTTGATATAATAAAATCATACAAAAAGCATTGTTAAATATGAAATGGTGTTTAACATTTTTTTGTGTCATCCAAAGACAATTATTATTTTACTTTGATCCTTCTCAAAAGAAGTTAATGATCAGCTATAATGGAAAACCTATTTATCTAAGGAAATTTCCAGAAAGGTCTCTGATGGGTGCTCTTAAGTGAAGGTTTTGGATAATCTTAGAGATTGTGCCATTAGACTAAGGAAAATACTTCCAGGACTCTCACTGAAGAGCTCATACATGCATAAGAATTACTAACCAATACCAAATGGAATGAGTTAATTGTATGAGACTGAACTTGTAGAGGAATGAAATAATTTTTATGACTTTATTTTTGTTTGCAACATTGCTGATTCTTTTTGTTTTGTTTCTGAGAGTCAATAAAAGTTTCATGGTTTTTTTTTTTCCTTTTGAGCAAGGTATAGCTTGTAACAACCAAGTAAAGTATACCCTTGTGAGTAAATTTTGAAACATAGTTCTTTCTATCTATCTGATTTATCCAGAATTTGGAAACTATTTGTGAGTATTCTTAATTTACAGCAATATAAGTATTTGCATAGGTTCAACAAGAATCTGTTTCCCTCTGTAATAGAACACAATTAGAGACACTGGTTATTATACCAAGGCTTTAACTGGAATGACATATTTTAGGTATGAACCAACTGCTTTGTGGAATTGAGATTATCATTATAGAGCTGACAAAACCCCCTTGGAAATACTGTTTTTGTATCTTGTCTATGCAGGTTTTTTACAGGGATCCTGAAAAGAATGTTATATCCTATTAAGAATGCCACTTTCTGACAGGCCCAGGAACCTCAGGTTTTTTAAGGAGAGGAAAAGTTACTCAATTCATACAGACCAAACATGTGATCAGAGACTCATTTTCTTCTATAATACTTTCTCTAAAAGATTTTGAAGAAAATGGGGGAAATGTCTAAGAAAAATAGAACCGTTGGACTCCAAACTCCCTATGCCAAAAGGAAAGTTAAGCTTGGGAACTGAGTCATGCGAAAACTGCCTTCTTTCTGTTCCCAAACAGATAGCTGTAATTTCACATGCTTACTTAATCTTATGCAAAAATGTAGACTTACTGAGCACAAGATGAATGCATAATTCACTTTTCTCTCCACTCTCTTTTTTTCACGTGTAATATGTAGATTCGCTGAGCACAAATTCAGAGTGCTAATCAGATCCTTACAAGAACATAGCACTTGCCTCATTGCTTACTCACCCTCCTTTTTTTTTTCCCTTCCCCTCCTGTTTACTCTTTTCCCTTTAAATATTGAAGTTCCCAAAACTCTTTTTGGAAAAAGCACAGGTTGCACATCTTACTGTGACCTTTCTTTCTTTTTTCCAGATGTACCCTCAACCTTGGCAAAATAAGCCTTTAAGCAATTGAGATCTGCCTCATTCACTTTTTGGTAGACAAGTTCAATTTTTGAGTTTATTTGCTTTTCATGTTCTTTGTTTGTTTTAGGCCATAATTATTAAGTATAAAGGGTTAATTTTGTATTCGCTTGATTACTTGTAACAAGTTTCCCTTGCTGTTATTGCCGTGCTATTAATTGCAAAGAAAACCTTGAAATGTTCCTAGCCATAAACTTTAGAGACTAACTTGAATGAAGAATCCACAACAAGATCAATAAAATGAGTGGAGAGAATTGAAAACAATGAGCAAAGATGCTTAGAGCCAAAGGTACAAAGATGACTATAAAAAATAAAATATATACTTTAACTATCACCTCGTTTTAAATCAGCAAAACTACAGATATAACAATAAAAGTATGTGTGTATACATACATATATATTTACACACACAAACAATATAAATACATATAGTGTGTGTGTACATATATATCTGACACATTATATATTTGTTGAGAGTTACATATGTATATATCAATAAAACTTTGTTTATTTCACTTCATCCCAATGTTTATTATACATATTGTAATTTTATATGGTTCTCTTGATAATCTTACTAATTCTTTAAGGCTACAAATATAGTACTTACCTCCAAACTGAACTCTTTACACTAATTCATTTTCAGATTTGGCAACTAACTAATCAAACAGAAGGAAAAAAATATACTTCATTAATGTAATTATGGCAGAAAACAAGGAAAAGGCAAATAAAGATAATTTGTTCAAGCTTATTTTTTACTCTTATTAAAAATGATGTTATTTCAAAAGGGTACATAAAGCAGCACAATGTACAATTCTTTATTAAATTAGAGGATTTAGGTAGGAAAGGATTAAAGATTAACAAGCACATAATAGAAAACTGGTAGACAGTGTGTTAAAAAAAAATTCCAGCTGTGGAATTATCCTGAATTTGGAACGTGACATTTACAACTCCACAGGAAGAACAGCACAGCAACTCCATCCCCAGATTTATCTGAAGAAACCTCCCACATCATGTGAAATATTTAGAAGTACATCTGAGACTCTTGCCATGATCTCTGCCTCTCTCTTTTTACAATCAAAAGGATTCTAAATGAGCTTTTTCCAATGTGTAAAATTCATTTCACTGTGTTGTAGTTTACTTTTGTTTCCATTATTCTCACTATTAACATAGTTTAAGTGAAACTTTCCTGAATGATTTTGCTAATATCAATGCGTCTTTGTAAAAGACTGCCAAATCTAGTCATTGATTCGACTTCTGGCATGTCATCCTACACTTCTTTTACAAGAGCAAAACTAGCACTGCAAATAATCATTATTTAACGTCTTAACAACATAATTAAATTTTATATTTCTGTTTCTTCAAAGAGTTAAGCTTTATTCTGGTTTGAATTTGACAGCATTTGTATTAATATGAGCATAAAAAGTATTCATCTAGAAGGATATAGGTACTTTAGTAGTTTCAGTGTATGAATGCTACATTCTCTTGGCAAGACTATATAATTTAGAGGAAAGCAGCTCCTTGATTTTTAGGTTACATTTGATTGAACACTTAAACCTGATAAAAAAGCGGGTTCCAGCAGTGTCCTGGGCACCTAAATAGGTTTCACATAAATATTTGTTGAGCGATTGATTAATCTTGGCATTGCAATACTTTGTTTTCTAATTTTGGCAGTGTGGAAAATGTCAGGTTCCATGCCTTCCCCACCCTCAACCAAAAAGGCAACATGTTTCATTCATATTTGAAAAAAACATATTCTAGAAATGTCACAGTAACCTTTTAAGTTGACAGTCTCTGCCTAGGAATTCTTGACAGCAGCTATGCACAATTATGCCAGCTCTATATTGAACTTTCTTACATCATCTTCCCAAAAGTGATAGTCTGAACAGACAGCATGTAGATGACTAGATAGAAAAAAACACAAACTCAATGCACTCTTTTATAAATTTTATTTTTGAGACAGAAATAAGAAAAAGTGAAACTTAATTTTTGTGTGTTTTTATTGACAAAGAGAATTATTATTTAAAGATGATCTTATAATGCCTTAACTCCCATATGTATAAAATTGATACTCCTGTAAATTACTAATATAGAATGCTGAACACAATTAATGTTGTACCTTGATATGTTTCTTAGTATATATCTTTTAATTTTGTTGAAAAAGCAAGAAAAATAAAGATAAACACAAAAGTTCTTCTCCAAATTAATCAAAACATAAGGGACATCATTTTAGTCATAGATTTGAGTGCATAAAGTTTCCCTTATAAACAATACTTTTAATGTTTGTACCTGGAAAATGTATACATGGAATCTTAAGAAAGTGTCTAATGTATAATAATGAGTAAGAAGGTGTAGATGGTGGCGATGATGATGATGATGATGATGATGATAGTAACACAAGTCTACTTGCCTGTTATGTTTCAGGATTATTCATTGTCTTACATATAGTAACACATTTTATTGTCACAATGAATCTCTGAGGTAAGTACTCCTATCATCTCCATTTTACATATGAGGAAATCCAGGAACAGTGAGGTCAAATACAATTACCCAAAGTTCTATTCCTTATCATAGTGTAGAGCTGCAAAACAAAAGTGAGTCAGGTCTAAGGCTAGTTGTCTTATCCCCACCTCTATTACTGGTAAGAATAAAATAATATTGATCTCTCAGGGGAGCAATGATAGAAGATTTCTATCAACAATGTTATGGAGAATGAAATTTTTAGTTTAAAAAGAGGTAGTATTTGAACCACACACAGAGTCAATATTCCTATAATATAGCAGTCACAGCTGACTTTCTATGAATTCTAATAGATGTGTATATAATTTTTACTCAGAATGAATATCAATAAACACACATTGATAAGTACAAGTCAAATACAGGGGAATTACTTCTGGTATATATTTAGATTGACTTACATTGGTAAAAGTGAAAGTCATAATGAATATAAATATATTTAAATTTTTTTTGTTGGTTGAGGTAATGGTGGGAAAAAAAAAAAAAAAAAAACACTGACAACAAAAATGCTTTCATTTTCCAGTTTGTTTAAGCAGTTAACTCCACCTGAAAGTAAGCATCCACTTATCAGAAAGCATCTAGAATACTAATAGCAGAAATAATGATATAATAATACCAATATGGTGAATTTGATTCTTAGGCCAGACAATGTAGTGAGACAACTTCCCATTTATTTTATTTATTTACACAGTATTTGAACTTCTTCTCCTAGCTAATATTTTGTTGATTTTACCTCCATACTTATTCGTGCTTCTTGCTAGTTATGTTTTTTGTTGTTGTTGTTTATTTGTTTTCTGTTTTTTTTTGTATTTTGGAGATGGAGTCTCATTCTGCTGCCCAGGCTGGCATACAGTGGCACAATCTCAGTTCACTGCAACCTCTGCCTCCTGGGTTGAAGTGATTCTCGTGCTTCAGCCTCCCAAGTAGCTGAGACTACAGGCATGCACCACCACGCCAGGCTAATTTTTGTATTTTTAGTAGAGACGGGGTTTCTCCATTTTGACCAGACTGGTCTCGAACTCCTGACCTCAGGTGATCTGCCCACCTTGGCCTCCCAAAGTACTGGGATTATAGGCATGAGCCACCGTGCCTGACTGTCATGTTTTGCCTATAGTAGTGCTACACCAAAAACAGCCCCTAAATCGCAGTCACTTATAATAAATATAATTACTGTCTCTCATGAATCTATAGGTCTATATCAGCTGAAGTTTGGATTTACTTCTCATTTTGGTATCAGTGGATACCTAGCAACTATCCTATGTTCTTTTCATGGTAGACAGGAGAATCTGCATAATATCAACCAATGATATTAATATCTAAAGTTTTTGAGAAAGTGTTTTTGTAGTTTCTGCTGGTTCTTCATAAGAATAGTAGTTTTTGAGAGTTATCTTAGATGATGAAGTGATTATTGCTTTGAAATACATATATTTGTAGGAATAATGTGGGGTTTTGAATGAAGATGCATTCCTCAATTCACTTCTTCCATGGATTTAGCATCGTCAAAAAAAATGAGACCTCTGAACCTAATTCAGGATTTACGAATATTTGAGCTACCTAGGATATGCGACTCTTAGTTATGAACTCCTATGAGTGTGGCCACATGCTATTACTTCTCAATATAATTGCCTGGTTCCCCATTGTCTGCCTGTTTCAGGGTCAAGAGAATCCTTCCTGTAGTCTTTTAATAGGTAGGGAGGAAGGCAGGAGCAGGCTTATTTTGAGTTCACATTTACCCTGATAGTACCATCCTTTAGATACTCACTTTTGTCTGTAATGTTTTCCGGTACGTCCTAAATTTTGTCCCCATTTCCAGGTGAGGTCAATAAAATAAAAGTTTACTTTCATCAGAATTTGAAATGACCTTGAACAAAAGCAGTAAGAGCTCAGCTTACTTTGCTGTCTTCTGATAATTCAGTTTTTATTTTTAAATAAAATCAATATATATAGGTTTCAATAGAAGATACACAGAAATAACAGCCTACCAGCACCAGGCATGAGAAACAAGAAGAAACATGACAATACTATTTATCTATAATTTACATCTGAGGAAGCTGAAATATAAAGTGTTTAAGTAACTTTCTGATGATCACAATCTTCATAAAAATGGCAACTGGATTTGAACACAAGCCACCTGTCTCTAGAGTCTAGGCCTGGTTGCATAGTCTTTTAATCAATCCTGTAATGCTCATGAAAATTAAACCTGATGTAAGAAGCTTAGGAAGATTGTCATGGATGACCAGACCTTGTTTCAATGGCAGATTGGAGAAAGGAATGACAGAAAGAGGTTAAAGAGATCACTAAACGCTACCAAAACCTATTTGGGTAACAATATATTTTGTTCAGAATGATACTGGGAACGAATGTAATCTCAGCCTTATTTCATCCAAGATAAAAATAAAATTTACAGTGGGAATTTAGTAGCAGGGATGTTACGGTTTTTGAGGGATGATTAGAATCACAAAAATGCAGAAGAAAAATAAGATGAACCTGATAGTAGCCTAACTTGGAATGTGGCCAGGGAGTACTTTTTACTCTTTCATTGCCATTTAAAAAAAATATACTTTGTGTCAATTGGACCAATATATAGTTCTTTTCTATTTTCCTTTTACTTGTTATGAGTTGCTCAATTAATCAGTATTTACAGGTAGGCTGAGTGAAATGTGGATATAATTTCTTTGTTTTTCTCTCTAACTTAGACTTCCTACACCAATATGCAACTTTGAAAATTCAATTTTACTTGTCTGTTTGAGAAATTTAGATTTAGACAGGGAACAGAATAATTTTACTCAAGAATGCTAACCACACACTTACACCTCCTTCTACTCTGGTTAATATATATACTACTGAAGGTATCAGCGATGGAGAAACAAACATGAGGCAAGGAAGCTTTCTTCTATGAGAAATAAGTGTGACATAGTAACTATCTGAACTTGGGGAAATCAAAGTCAAGAGTGGGTAAGAAAATAAAACACCGAATATTTCTTTATTAGTTATATATAGATTTGATGTGTAGCATAAAAATATCTGAGAGAAGATTCAGATACCACTTCTTCTTACTCTCACATTTACCATAATTCACACGTTTCTCAGATTTCGGCTTTTAAATTATTTATTTCTATGATAAGATTTAGTTTGTGGCCAGGCATGGTGCCTCACGCCTGTAATCCCAGCACTTTGAGAGGCCAAGGCGGACGGATCATCTGAGGTTGGGAGATCAAGACCAGTCTGACCAACATGGAGAAACCTCATCTCTACTAAAAATACAAAATTAGGCCAGGTGCGGTGGCTCACGACTGTAATCCCAGCACTTTGGGAGGCGGAGGTAGGAGAATCACCTGAGATCAGGAGTTTGAGACCAGCCTGACCAATATGGAGAAACCTCGTCTCTACTAAAAATACAAAAAAAATTAGCCAGGCGTGGTGGCGCATGCTTGTAATCCCAGCTACTTGGGAGGCTGAGGTCTTTTCTAGTTTGCGCATATCACATATAACATGTCTATGTAATATATACATATATAACATGTCTATGTAATATATACATATATGTAAACTAGAAAAGTAGATGAGTAATATCTTTTTGATAGTATGTGACAAATTTTGTAATTTATAATTTTAACTAAGTCAAATATACAATAAATTGAAAGAATAATTTCTTATTCCTATATACCCTTTATAAATGACACCAGTTTTGAAGAGTTTTTGAAATTTCATTTATTTTTACAATTGATCCATCTATTACCTATCTATCATCTACGTTCTTATTTTTATTTCACTCAAACTGTCATATTTAAGTGGAATAGTACAGTCTCCTACTATTAGTATATTCCTATTTCTCCTTACATTTCTTGTCCTTTCTGCATTTAATAAGTGGTTAATGTGTTTAGTATTACTGTTATATCTTCTTTGTAAATATTTTTAGCATTATAAACATTTCTTTGTTTTATTTAATGTTTATATTTTGACTAAGTTTATTTGGTATCAAGATAGCAACTGCTGCTTTCTTACAATTTCCATTTGCATGGTTATCTTTTTCTTATCCCTTTGTTGTTAGTCTTTTAATTACCTTGATTTAGTATGTCTTTTATATACAGAATCTCATAGTGGGAGTTAATATGTAATAGATTACACACATATATGTAAAACATACATATATTTACATACAGACATATGAATATAGACATAGACAGGTCTATATGGTCTTTTCTAGTTTGCACATATTACTATCTTTTTGATAGTATGTGACAAATTTTGTAATTTATAATTGTAACTAAGTCACATATACAATAAATTGAAAGAATAATTAACCAAAAAAGAGAGAGCTAGGGAAAGTTCAGTAAAATAATAAATTCTAAGATTCAATATATTTAATAGCATAAAAGAGAAGAAGGCAAGGGTGCAGACCTGGGCAGAACAATAATGTATGTATTAGTCAAAGTTCTCCAGAGATGGAGAAATAATGAAATATATATGAGCAATATAATCATATATATTATATATGTATATAATTTAAAACATTAATATAACAAAATAAGGTGAGTATAGAGACCATATATATTATATATAAATGTATAATCTATAATATATATTATATGTAAATGTATAATATATATTTATATATTATATATAAATGTATAATCTATAATATATATTATATGTAAATGTATAATCTATAATATATATTATATGTAAATGTATAATATATATTTATATATTATATGTAAATGTATAATATAATATATTTATATATTATATATAAATGTATTATATAATATATTTATATATTATATTGTATATTATATATTATATATAATTGTGAGTCATCACTTAAGGCAAGGACCGGCCATTTTCACTTCTTTTGTGGTGGAATGTCATCAGTTAAGGCGGGGCAGAGCATTTTCCCTTTTGTGATTCTTCAGTTACTTCAGGCCATCTGGGCGTGTATGTGCAAGTCACAGGGGATGAGATGGCTTGGCTTGGGCTCATAGGCCTGGCAGAATGAATGTATAAAGCTCTAATGCAACAAATCTTTTAAAAATAAATTTTAAAACTTTAATTAAACCTGTTGAAGTCTTCCACCATTTACCCTGAAAAAATTGGACTAAAAATAATCAATCCTGAAACATATTTTAGTAACAGTTATAGACTGTAAGGTAAAGAAAAAAATTACTGGAAACTCTAAGCAAAAATATTAAGTTACTTAAAAATTTATGGAAATTAGGCTGTCATTAGACTTTTCCAATGGAACATAGAGAATTGAGCAAAGGGGTAATACGATTTTCTAGAAACTCAGGAAACAAAGTGCATGTCAAAGATTTATGTATTGCACTTTAAATACAAAGTCTTCAAAAGAAACATTCTGAAATGGTAAAAATTCAGGTATGGCCCATGAATGTTTTGGGGGGACTCTAGTAGAATTGTGAGTCATTTTGTATCTATCTATTGATATATATGTAGGAAGAGACAGAAATTTGTTACAGGAATTGGTTCATGCAATTATAGTGGGAAAATATTCTCACGATCTGCTATCTGCAATCTACAAAAAGAGGAGAGTTAGTGGTATAATGTAACTCACGTCTGAAGGCCTGAAAATAGGAGCACCAATTTCGAAGGGCAGGAGAAGATAAATGTTTCAATTCAAACAGAAGCAAATTTTCCATTTGTCTGACATTTTGTTTTATTCAGGACTTAAATGAATCAGATGATGTCACGAGCATTGGTGAGGGCAATTCACTCAGCAAAGTGAGAGGGAGGCCTGCCAAAAGGTGCCTACCTCACGGATTGAATACCAGGTCACCACACAGGAGCTGAAGAGCCCAGGCTCCTCCCCTCTGCACAAGACAGGAACTTCCTAGGGTTCCACCCCATCCCCGCAGTGTGCATGTGGGTCCCCAGTCCCTTGCAAACATGCATAGACAAGACGCTGGACAGGTTCTCTCATGTGCACAAAAGCATCTGACCTAAACACTTGTGGGCGGGTTGGAGATTCTCTGGGGATTCCCCCTTATTTTCCCCCTGCATCTATCATTTTCACCTAAAAACTTGTAATTTGTTGCTTATTTCTGACATTTTTGTTTCTTTTTGTTTGCTTTTTTAAATCAAATCAAATCTCTTCACGTTTATTTCTGCTTTTTT
The DNA here is from genome assembly GCF_003255815.1 of Theropithecus gelada. Lineage (NCBI taxonomy): Eukaryota > Metazoa > Chordata > Mammalia > Primates > Cercopithecidae > Theropithecus > Theropithecus gelada. The sequence goes on along the minus strand of NC_037673.1, from coordinate 24,331,139 downwards.
AGTCTTAATTTTGGATATCTGATTTGTAAACCAAAAAGTATCTGAAACAGGTCTCAATTTTGAAGTTTATTTGCCAAGATTAAGGATGTGCCCAGAAGAAGAAATCACAGAATTGCAGAAAGAGTTTGTGGTTTGTGCTCTTCTCCAAAGATGATTTTGAGGGCTTCAACACTGAAAGGGAAAAAGTGGACTGGAGGTAAAAGAATGGTATGGTAATCTACATGTTGCAAGAGAAAAGGAGCAGGGAGGGGAGTAGTTGATTATGTATTCATCTGGTGCTCAGTAAATTGGCACTTTACATAAGATAAGGTGAACAGAGAGTAGCTACCTGTGGAGATATTTAACCTTTTACCTGTACTTATCTGCTTAGGAACAAAAGGAAAGGCAGCTACTTGCATGAGCAGCCTCTTGCATGACTCAGCTTTCATCTTAATTTTTTTCTTTTAGGCATAGTGAATTGTTGTCCTAAGTTTTTATTTTCCTTTCACAGATTCTAGGGAGCTTTGTTTACTACTTTTTAAAATCTTAGAATGCTCACTTTGGATATTTATTTCAAATAGAAGTAATACTATTAATTACTGCTTTTGTGAAAGTATGTGTGTGCATGTGTGTCTTTGTGTTTGGGGCGTACAATAATCAATGGGTGAAATAGTTTTATTTGCATTTTCTCTTTTTACCATAGATATATACAGAGGATTTTTTATTTTGTTTTATTTTATTTATTTATTTATTTTTTTGAGACGGAGTCCCGCTCTGCCGCCCAGGCTGGAGTGCAGTGGCCGGATCTCAGCTCACTGCAAGCTCCGCCTCCCGGGTTTATGCCATTCTCCTGCCTCAGCCTCCCAAGTAGCTGGGACTACAGGTGCCCACCACCTCGCCCAGCTAGTTTTTTGTATTTTTCAGTAGAGATGGGGTTTCCCTGTGTTAGCCAGGATGCTCTCGATCTCCTGACCTTGTGATCCGCCCGTCTCGGCCTCCCAAAGTGCTGGGATTACAGGCTTGAGCCACCACGCCCGGCCCAGAGGATTTTTTAAAATATAAATTTGCTAACCTTAGGCATTTTATAGAAAGTGTTTGTATTCGTTTTCTAAAACTTCTGTTAAAAGTTACCAACAATGTAGTGGATTACAAGAGCAAACATTTTTAATCTTACAGTTTAGTATTTCAGAAGTCTGACACAAGTTAGATTTTATGAGTTAAAATCAAGGTGTTCACCAGGCTGAGTTCCTTTCTGCCAGCTCTAGGGTAGAATCTGTTTCCTTGCCATTTTCAACTTCTAAAACCACCTGCATTCTTTAGTTATGGTCCCCTCCCTGTATCTTAAGTTCATCACTGGTGGGTTAAGTCTTTCTGACATTACATCCCTCTTGCTTGCTCTTTTGCTACTCTTTTCCATTTCAAAGGACCCTTCAGACTACATTGGCCACACCTGAAAAATTCAGTATAATCTCCTTATTTTAAGTTCAGTTGATTTTCAAACAAGCCATATGAATCCTTCTCTTTTGTCATGTAAAAAAACATATGCACAGTTTTCAGGAATTAGGATATTGAATGTTGGTAACTTTGGGGGCCATTATGCTGTCTACACAGGGTTCTAAATTTCAAAACATCCACCTCTCCCAGTTTAGTAAATTTTATATATTGGAGATGACCTCATCTGTGTTGGCTGTAGTGGTTGAAAGTGAGATGTTAGTGAATCTGGTTTCTACTTCATTTCCGTAGAATATTTATCTATTTGATTTTCCCTTTGTAATATGGTTTAGATGTGTATTCCCTCCAAATATCATGTTGAAATGTGATTCCCAGTGTTGGAGGTGGGGCCTGGTGGCAGGTGATTGGATCACTGGAGCCAGGCCCACATGAACAGTTTGGCGCCATCCCCTTGGCAAGAAGTGAGTTCTCACTCAGTTAATTCATGCAAGATCTGTTTGTTAAAAGTCTGGGACCTCCCCACTACTTGCTCCTGCTCTTGCCATGTGATGTATATGTTTCTACTTCACCTTCTACCATGATTGTTAGCTTCCTGAAGTCCTTACGAGAAGCAGATGCCGGCATCATGCTTTCTGTACAGTCTGCAGAACTGTGAGCCAGTTAAACCTCTTTTCTTTATAAATTACCCAGTCTCGAGTATGTCTTTATAGCAACGCGAAAATGGCCTAATGCACATTGTTTATCTTCTCCTCCAGGGAAATGTGTCTTCATGTCTCTTCTAGACCTGTTTTCTTTCAAGATACCTTCCTGTAGTTGGTGCTGTGAACTACCAATCCCAGATTTCAATATGTCAGAATATTGTTTCAGTATTTTGGCATTCATCTAGTCGAAGGCAATAAGGGTAATTTTGTTTGTAATTTGATAAAATACTCCTTTTTACTCCCCACTTTTTCATGGAATCTATTAAGTATCCTTTCCTCAAATATCTACATTTGCTTTCTGTACCTAGAGGCTTGCAGTAGTGTAGCAGCACTAATAAAATTTGGTGTTTATATCTCTATTTACAGAGAGTAACATTTTTTTGTGACATTCTCTGTTTCCTAGGAATGGTGACATTATGAAATTTTTATGTATGTGTGTGCATTTTACTACTTATGAGTCTTACTACTCATTTTACTACTTATGAGTCTTATTTTGGATATTGGTCTTAATAATTTTTTTTTGGAAAGAATATGTGGAAAGAATCAGATTCAAGCAACCACCATTATCCTTCAGAGCCAGAGCTCTCTTGTGTATTATTCTTTCTAATAAAGGGACTACCATTCTTTCTGATGAAGTGTATAAGCCATGGGTGTCTTTGCTTCATAGTATAATTTTCTAGTGAAGATGGCTTTTAACAGATTTTTTAATGTTTTCTTAGTTACAAACCCTACCATACAGTAACCTTTTATTTCTTTAACTTTTAGGTACTTCTCGAGACATAATGCTAGCTAAAATACAACTAAAATAAAATCATTTAGAAAAGTAGGTATTAATTTTTTTACAACAAATAAAATTGGTAAAAATAGAATATATTAGAAATGGTAAAAAAAAAAAAAAGGCAAAACCAAATATGTTAGATAAAAATTCACATTTTCACTTAATCAAAAGATCAGGCCGGGCACGGTGGCTCACATCTGTAATCCCAGCACTTTGGGAGGCTGAGGTGGGTAGATCACCTGATGTCAGGAGTTCTAGACCAGCCTGGCCAACATGGTGAAACCCTGTCTGTACTAAAAATACAAACCCTGCCTGTACTAAAAATATAACAACTGTAGTTGTATACGTAATACCTGCGATTGTTTTCTGTTTTCAAAGCTGCTTTCTTATTCTTGTTTAATGTTTCTAATATCCTCTTCTTTTCAATATTTAATACACACATATGTGCACACACACATATACACACACTCATCTTGATTCTCTTCTGTAGGTGGAATTTCACTGTGACTGTTTTTCTCATATGTCATGTGACCATTTTAAATGCTCAAGGGATTTGCTTTCTCTAGTTAATAATATCTAACTGGGGCTGGAAGAGGGGTGAAAGTCTAAACCCTATATTGTGTTCTATGAGCTAAAATAACGACATTGCTTTCAAAATTTTTTTATTGAGATCTACCATAGAAATGTGCTTTTCATAATGTAGTTTTTAAATACATATGGCATATAACTACATTAATATTTAAAATGCTTATTGAATGCCTATAAAATACCAGATGCAATCTGACTCACTCAGTATCAGGATTGAACAAAAGCCACAAATATTTCAATCCTCATGCATTTAACATTTTATAACAAATGCATGTGTGTGTATTTGAAAAGCTTAACTTACAAAGAACTTATTAAAAAATACTTACCGTCATTCATTTGATACACCTTGATGTTTTCTTTTTTTTTTTTTTTCAATTTTTTAACTTTATTTGATGTATTTGACGATCAACGATTAGTTCTCATCCACACTGACTGTCTGTAGATTTTTGAAAGCGGTAACAGGTACATAGGTAACCAAAGTATAGAGCTTATTTGGAGAATCTTCATCCTCATTACGTTTTCTGGACAGCCGCACACGGATTCGGTATGGGACATTCCTTACTCCTTTGGCCCAGACAGCTTTGTTGAGCTTAGTATGAATGTGCACATCTGGAGTTCCCATCTCCTTCATGGCAAATTTCCGAATCGCTTTGAGTGCCCGAGGGGCACGCTTCTTGAAGCCCACTCCATGGATGCGCTTGTGAATGCTGATGGTGTATTCTCGGGTCACCACCTCGTTGATGGCAGAACGGCCCTTTTTCTTCTGGCCACCCTTCTTTGTGGGAGCCATTCTGCCGGGTCCAAGTTGGAAAGGAAGAGCGCGAGGTATTGTGGGAGAAGGAAAGCCCCACCTTGATGTTTTCAATTCATTCTCATCTTATTTAAATACGCTTATTGTGGCCCATTAAAATATTTTTTGTTACAAATGAGTTTTGTTTAACAGTCTGACAAATACCTCTTTTTGGTGATAGAGGAAGGGTTTGACCTCTCTCATTTTCCTTACACATGTTTTCCTACAACTCAAAATAATTCCTCATGGTCTCTGCTTAAGGCACTACAACATCTTGAGCCTGCAGTTAGCCATTGTGATTGACAAGTATCCCATATATGGTGCTGGGAGGTAGATTGAGAGTAATGAGAGAGAATGTAGTGAAGCACCTTACTTTATACATTACTGGTCCTTGTTTACCCATAGGAGCACCAGAGCCCTCCCATTTTTGCCCTGTTACAAGACATCGGTTTTGCTTTCTTGTCCTCAGTAAGCTGATGAGAAGGCAAAGATCCCTCTTGGTCAATTTGCAAAGGAACAAAAACACAAATAATGTAATTTTCCCCGACTATCATCTATGATTTACATATGGTCTCTTGTCTTCTCTCACTCCAAGGCAATGACTCTCCAATGTTGAATCCCATTCCTTCTATTCCTCTGACATGGGCTCCCCGTATATTTGTATGTACTTTTTAGAATTCAGTAGTAGTTGCCAAACCCAGGTCCTTCAATTAATACACCTTCTTTTGTGGGTTCAGAGTAGAAACTGAGAACAAATGTATGTTCCTCATTTTGCTAAAAGCTTGGATGCTGGTTCAAGACTTTAAAGTGTTCTCATTTTATATCTCACACACGCTCTCAAATATTTGAGAAAAGTGGACTTTAATTATAGAAAAATAATATGATTAAAGGAAAAATTAGTTAATACTTGTTTGACCAAAGAAGAGAAACAAGAAGCAAAGATTTATATCTACCTATCAAAATTTTACATATATTTGTAATTAAGACTATAAGAATATTTTCAAACTGTCATATAAGGAAGCAGGAAAAAACCTGCATAATCCTGTCATTATGATAATGATCATTTTTTTAAATTTTTGTAAACTACTTTAAAAATGTCAACTAATATATGAAATTTATGCCATTAAAATAATCTGTAGAAACAAAATTAATTATATATTAAAATATGCTTTAAATTATGTGATTAAACAAGGCTGACATAGGTATGTAGAAATGATGGCTATAATATTTAAATATGTAAATAAACTTTTCGTGATGCAGTTTAACATATCAATATTCAAATAAATTTTCAACATAAAGTTAGAAGAACATTTAGGGTTTAGAATGTATTTAAATATATGTTGTGTTTTTTTCAAATTTTTAAGTTATTCTAAAATGTATTGATGTATCCTGAGATTATGAAGTCTCACAAAAACATATATATACACACACACACATACAAATTCATATATATGTGCATATACACAAATACAAACTTATAATGCTTTCATACATTCATATAAAACTGTTATTTGTATATATATAATTACATACTTATGTAATTATAGATATTAATACAAAATATTTCTTTATGGCAGTTTTTGTTATAGATTAGCAGTTATAGATTAAATTGCTATTTTACTTAGTGGTAGACTATGTTTTCAATAAAGTATAAATAAATATAATTTGTTGGGTTTTGACAAATATAAGTAATGTTTAATACCCACACCAATTAACCTATACAGGCATATCTAGCTTTATTATGCTTTGCAGATATTGTGCTTTTTACAAACTGAAAGTTGTGGCAACCCTGCGTCAAGCAAGCCTATCTATATCATTTTTCCAACAGCACATGCTTGCTCTATGTCTCTGTGTCACATCTGGTAATTTCCACATTTCAGACTTTTGAGTCTGTTACAGTGATCTGTGATCAGAGATATTTGACGTTACTAGAATAGTTTTTGGGGAACCACAAACTGCACTTATGTAAGGCGGTAAACTTAATCCTTAAATGTGTGTTTATTTTTCCTGCTCCACCAATTGGCTGTTCCCCATCTCTCTCCCTCTTTTCAGGCCTTCCTATTCTCTGAGACATGATATTAAAATCAGGTCAATTAACAGCCCCACATTGGTCTCTAAGAGAAACAAAGAGTTGCGTGTCTTTCACTTTAAATTAAAAGCAGGAAATAATAAAGCTTAAGGAGAAAGGTGTGTCAAAATAATTAGGCTTAAAGAGAAAGATGTGTCAAAACCAAGATCAGCTGAAAAGTAGGACACTTAGGCTACACAATTAGCCAAGTTGTGACTGAAAAACAAAACAAAACAAAACATTTTTGAACTATCACAAGGAGAGAAAACCAAACACTGCATGTTTTCACTCATAGGTGGGAATTGAATAATGAGAACACTTGGACATAGGGTGGGGAACATCACACACCAGGGCCTGTTGTGGGGTTGGGGGGAGGGGGAGGCATAGCATTAGGAGAAATACCTAATGTAAATGACGAATTAACAGGTGCAGCACACCAATATGGCACATGTATACATAAGTAACAAACCTGCATGTTGTGCACAGGTACCCTAGAACTTAAAGTATAATTTTTTTAAAAAAAAGAAAAAAAAGTGGTACTCTAGTGAACACACAAACGTGAAAGTGAAGCACCCCTTATTCCTGATATGAAGAAAATTTTAGTGGTCTGAATAAAAGATGAAACCAGCCACAAAATTCTCTTAAGCCAAGACCTAATGCAGAGGCCTTAACTCTCTTCAATTTTTTAAAAGCTAAGAGAGGTGAGGAGTCTTCAGGAGAAAAGTCAGAAGTTAACAGAGGTCGGTTTGCGAAGATTGAGAAAAGAAGTCATTTCCATAACATAAAAAATGCAACGCAAAGCAACAAATGCTGATATAGAAGCTGTCGGAAGTTATCAGAAGAGACAGCTAAAATAATTGTTGAATGTGGCTACACTAAAAACCAGATTTTCAATGTATGAAACAGCCGTATCTTAGAAGATGTCCTCTAAGGACTTATATAACTAGAGACAAGAAATAAATGCCTGGCTTCAAAGCTTCAAAGGATTGTCTGACTCTCTTGTCAGAAGGTAGTGTATATGTGGTGACTTTAAGTTGAAACCAATGCTTATTTACTATTTGAAAATCCTAGAGCCCTTAATAATTATACTTAGAGCTGGGCATAAGGGCTCACATCAGTAATCCCAATCACTCAGGAGGCTGTGGCTGGAAGATTGCTTGAGGCCAGATATTTGAGAGCAACCTGGGCAATATAGTGAGACCTCCTCTCTAAAAACAGATACACAAATAAATGAAAAACTTTGCCACGTGTGGTAGCATGCACCAGCAGCCGCAGCCACTCAGGAGGCTGAGGAAGGAAGATTGTTTGTGCACAGGAGTTTCAGGCAACAATGAGTCATGATCATGCCACTGTACTTCCTCCTGGGTGAACTGAGAAAGATTCTAATTATTAAAAACAAAACAAAACAACAACAGCAACAAAAACGTTATGCTTAATCTACTCTACCTGTGCTCTATAAATGGAATAACAAAGCCTGGATGACAGCACATTTGTTTACAGCATGGTTTACTTACTCAATGTGTTAAGCCCACTTTAGAGATCTATTGCTCAAAAAAATTTTTTTTTCAAAATATTACTGCTCATTAACACTGCACCTAGCCACCCAAGAGTTCTGTTGGAGATGTGCCCGGATATTAATTTTGTTTTCATGCCTGCTAACACAACATCCATTTTGCAGTCCATGGATCAAGGAGTAATTATTGACTTTTGAGTCTTATTATTTTTAATCCCAGCTACACAGCCCCCTAAGTGGCTGGGATTACTGACGTGAACCATTAGGCCCAGCTCTAAGCATAATTATTATGTGCCCTAGGATTTTCAAATAGTAAATAAGCATTGGCTTCAACTTAAAGTCACCAGTCTTATTTTTTAATTTCTCCATGGTTCAAGAAGTAATTTTTGACTTTTGAATCTTATTGTTTTGAAAATACATATTTTATGATACCACAGCTACCGCAGAAAGTGATTTTTTTCTGACGGATCTGGGCTGCATAATTTGAAAATCTTCTGGAATTGGATTCATTATTCTGGATGACATTAAGAACATTTGTGATTCATGAGAAAAGGTCAAAATATTAATATTAGGGTAGGTTCAGTGGCTCACACCTGTAATCCCAGCACTTTGGGAAGCTGAAGTCAAGAGATCAAGAGATCACCAAGTCAAGAGATCACCAAGTCAAGAGATCGACACCATCTTGACCAACATGGTGAAACCCCATCTCTACTAAAAATACAAAAATTAGCTGGACCTGTAATCCCAGCTACTTGGGAGGCTTAGGCAGAAGAATCTCTTGAACCCAGGAGGCAGAGGTTGTAGTGAGTCGAGATCATGCCAGTACACTCCAGCCTGGGTGACAAGAGTGAAATTCCATCTGAAAAAAAAAATATATATATATATATATATATATGTTAACATGAGTTTGGGACAATTTAATTCCAACCCTCATTGATAACTTTGAGGAGTTCAAGACTTCAGTGGAGGAAGTAATTGCAGATCTAGTGGAAATAGCAAGAGAAGTAGAATTATAAATGAAGCCTGAAGACTTGACTAAATTCCTGCAATCTTATGATCAAACTTTGACAGATGAAGAGTTGATTCTTATGGGTGGCCAAAGAAAATGGTTCCTAGAGATAGAATCTACTCCTGATGAAGATGCTGTGAACACTATTAAAATGACAACAAAGGATTTACAGTATTACATAACTCAGTTGATAAAGTAGAATTTGAGAGGATCAATTCAAATTTCAACTGTGAGTAAAATGCTTTCAAATAGCCTCCCATGCTACAGAGAAATCTTTAAAAAAGGAAGAGTTAATCGGTGAGGCAAACTTTATTTATTTATTTATTTTTTAATTTTTAAAAATTGTGGGTGGATGCACTCACACCTGTAATTCCAGCAATTTGGGAGGCCAAAATGAGTGGATCACCTGTTGTCTGGAGCTCCAGACTAGCCTGGCCAACTTGGTGAAAACTCGTCTTTACTAAAAAAAGAAAAGAAAAAGACAAAATTGGCCACATGTATTGGCAAGCATGGAATCTCAGCCACTCAAGAGGCTGAGGAAGAATTGCTTGAAACCGGGAGGTTGCAGTGAGCTGAGATCTCGCCATTGCACTCCAGCCTGGGTGACAAGAGTGAAATTCCATCTCTAAAATAAAAAGAATTGCCACACCACCCCAGCTATTAGCAATCACCCCTCTGGTAAGTCAGCAGCCACCAACATCTAGACAGCACATTCCACCAGTAAAAAGATTATGAGGCTTGAAGGCTCAGAAGATTGTTAGCATTATTTAGCAATAAAGTATTTTTAATTGTTATGTACATTGTTTTTAGACAATTCTAGTTCACACTTAATAGACTAAAGTATAGTGTAAATATAACTTTTACATCCACTGGGAAACCAAAATATTCTTGTGACTTGGTTTATTGTGACCTTCCCTTTATTGTAGTGCTCTGGAACCAAACCTGCAATATCTCCAAGTATGCCTGTAGAACATTTTCATCACTGAAGTATGCTCCTCAGGTCCTGGTTCCATAAGTTCACATTCCTCAGCTTCCCAGTATAAAACACTATTTTGCCACTATCAGTTATTTCTCCCTGTCTAGAGCTTAATATAAATGAAACCTTGAAATATACACGATTTTGTAAGTCTTTCACTTAACACAAAGTTTTTGAAATTCATTTGTATTATTGCAAGTGTCAATGTTTGTCTCTTTTATTGCTGAATAGGAATTATGTAAATACCAAAGTTTCTTTACCCATTACCTGTAAATGAACATTAGTGTTGCTTTTCATTTTTAATTACTATAAACGGAGCTTCCGTGAATATTCTTTTGGGAGTATTCCTGGGTCATGTGTTCTGTGGTTTGGAATTAATGGGTCATATCATAGATCTTGCTTAACTTTATAAGAAACTCCCAAGCTGTGTTCCTAAGTGACTGTAACATTTTATACTCACAGCAGGAATGTGAGATCCAACTGCTTCACATACTTGCTAACATTTGATTCTGTCAGTCTTTAGTTTTGGTCATTAAAGGGAGTATAAAGTAATTTTGCTTGGTAGTTATGTTCATTTCTTTGATGACTAATGATTTTTGGAATTCTTTCATGAGATTCAAAAGTCATATACATTTTATAAATTATGTAATCAATTTTTCTTTCATATTTAATGATTTTGGTGATTAATGATTTAATGATTAGTGTATGTATATAATGACTATATACATACACTAATATGTATATATACATTTATATATATGCGCTTATATATACACACTAATATATATACACAGAGAGAGAGTTATTGTGGTTTTGAGATGGTCTCACTCTATCACTCAGGGTCTTATCTAAGAAGTGTTTACCTACTTGGGGTCACAAAGTAATCTTAGTTTTCTAAAACTTTGTAGATTGAATCTTTATGTTTACTCTAATTATTCATTTCTGTTTAATTTTTGTGTATCATTTGAGGTAGGATTATAGAGTCATTTTCCCTCAGAAATATCCAGTTGTTTCAGTAGCATTTATTGGAAAGATAAGCCTTTTCCCAATTAATTTTTTATCAAAATTAATTGCTTATATAGGTTTGTGTCTGTTTCTGGACCTTTTTTTCTGTCCCATTTATTGATTTGTCTTCCCATATACTCTCAAAATTACTGTATATTTATAGTAATGAAAGTGTTAAATTTAAGTAGTATAAATCTGCTGTATTGGTTCTTTGTATTTTTCACATGTATATTAGAATGAACTTGTCAATTTATACAATAAAAGTGTGATGGATTATTTATAGTAATTATTGAATTTGCATATTATTTTTGGAAGAATTTATATATTAATGATATTTAATCTTTAATGATTTGATCTATCACTACATTTATTCAGATCTTTGATTTCTCTCTGCTTTATAATTTTTATTGTAGTGGGGATACCATATTTGTTGCAAATATATTTCAAATTTGAAGTTACTGTGAATGGTATTTAAAAAATGGCTATTTTCAGTAAACATTTCTAGTATACTTATGACAATATACATACACTAATATGTATATATACATTTATATATATGCGCTTATATATACACACTAATATATATACACAGAGAGAGAGAGTTATTGTGGTTTTGAGATGGTCTCACTCTATCACTCAGGGTGGAGTGCAGTGGCATGAACTCAGCTTACTATAGCCTTGACCTCCCCAGACTCAGGTGATTCTTCACTTCAGCCTCCAGAGTAGCTGGGACCACAGAAGCACACCATGTCACCTGGCTAATTTTTGTATTTTTTATAGAGATGAGGTTTTGCATGTTGTCCAGGCTGGTCTCAAACTCCTGGGCTCAAGTGAACTGCCTGCCTCAGCCTCCCAAAGTACAGATGTTACAAGTGTGAGCCACCATGCCCAGCCTATAATATAGTTTTATATTTGAGTCTATAACCTTGCTAAATTCCTTTACTCGTATTTTTTGGTTGTTTTCTGATGAACTAGTATTTTATATAAAACAGTCATTCTTTTTTTTTTAAAAAAATTTCTTCTTCCATTTTGATCTGAATTAATAGTTTTCTTTCCCTCTTGCATTATCTATTAATTCTAGCACACTGTCAAACAAAAGTAGCAGGAGGAGATACTCTTATTTCCATATTTGGGAATTTGTAGTCCATCAAATATAATTTTAGCTATAAGTTTTTCATGGATGTCTTTTATCATATCGATGATACTCTTTTCTATACCTAGGTCTTGACTGGGTTTTAAATTTTGCCAAATGCTTTTTGTACATCCATGAAGACTACCATATAGACTTTATTCTATATTTCGTTGATATAGTAAATTTTACTGATTATTTCTGAATGTTGTACAGACCATTATAAGTCATTTACACATGTCAACTCATGCAATTCCCATAACATATCAGCGAGAAAGGTACTATTAATTTACTCAAGGTCATGGAGATAATAATTTATCAAAATAAGATTTAACAGTGGAAGGTCAACACCTGACTTTATGCTCTTAACTACTATATTTAACAATAATCTTTTAGAATCTGTTACATGTATGCAATTATTTATACAATAGAAAATAAATGTAATAAAATCTACATTACAAATAAACTTATACAAGGATTTCAGAAATCTAAAAATTATACAACCGCATACACTTTCTAAACTTTTTTCTAAGTTTGAGTATTTGTTTGTCTTAGACACTAAGATGTCTAAGTTCTATTGTTTTCTTAAGCAGAAAATAACAAGTGTCCCTTCTTGGCAGAGGTCCTCCTTCCTGTCAATTTCATTCGGTTTAATGATGAGAAAAACACAAAAATATTTAAAGACTCATTGTTGACTTTCCAAGCCCTTAAACATGCGAGCACATTTTTAAAACTAATGATGATTTTTTTTTTCCAACATGGAAACTTAAGAGATTTTAACAGGTCAACCCTTTCGAGGACTTTCATTGAATTCTCTAGTTCCTCAAGCCAGTTATCTACTATAGTATATGAACATACTTTTTTTCTTTGATAGTAATAGTATCAAAAATACCAGAATATTATATTACAGAAAATTTAAAATTGAAGTGAATAACTACATTTGAATTTTCATACTAAATAAAATCATTATTGAAGTTTTTTTCCTACATCATTATCACCTTATATGGAATCCTAATGGAATTAGGATGCAGTTATTTAATTTTTTTTTCCCTAGGACAATAGAAGATACTGATTTCTATGATAAATAATACTTTCCCTTGTATAGAATTTTGTTAGTTCAAAATATAATAATATGCATTATTTTACTTGATCTCCAAATTTAAAAAATATTGACATATTAAATAGGGAAATTATCCCTATAATAAGCTTCATGCTTCTTTCATTAGTTACATTTCAATAGCATCTGGCTTCTGCTGATGTTGAGACATTTATTACACTACTGGCTTCCCTTCTTGAGTAATTTTTGTCAACCCCTAACCCCTAAGGGTGAAATACAAATCAGCTGCTATCTGTATATCACTATGTGCCGGTTTCAATTTCCTTAAGAATTTTTTCTTTCAGAGGTCATCGTTTAAAAGGTGACACAAAGCTGAAACTAGGTATGCCCTCCCTGTGGTGAAAGCTTTGATCCCCTGCTGATTTCTGCTATAGCTTCGGTGCCGAACACCACAGGAAGCCCCTTATGCTGAGGCACTTTACCGGTCTCAATCTGTGATATAACACTTCAGTGTTGAGAGACAGGACTAGCTAGATTTCCTAGGCTGATTAAGAATTCCTAAGCCTAGCTGGTGAAGGTGATCGCACCCACCTTTAAACACGGGGCTCGTCTCACACCCAACCTATCAGGTAGCAAAGAGGGTTAGCTAAAATACAAATTAGGCTAAAAGCAGGAGGTAAAGAAATAGGCAAATCATATATCGCCTGAGAGCTCAGCGGGAGGGACAATGATCGGGATATAAATCCAGGCATTCAAGCAGGGAGCCGCAACCCTTTGGGTCCCCTCCCGTTGTATGGGAGCTCTGTTTTCACTCTATTAAATCTTGCAACTGCACTCTCTTCTGGTCCCTGTTTGCTCCAGCTGGAGCTGAGTTTTCACTCGCCATCCAGTGCTGCTGAGCACCACTGTGGCAGACCCGCCACTGACTTCCACCCCTCGGGATCAGGCAGGGTGTCCACAGCGCTTCTGATCCAGTGAGGCACCCATGGCCACTCCCAGTTGGGCTAGAGGCTTACCATTGTTCCTGCGTGGCTAAGTCCTCCGGTTCATCCTAATAGAGCTGACCACTAGTTGCTGGGTTCCACGGTTCTCTTCCATGACCCACAGCTTCAAATAGAGCTATATCACTCACCCCATGGCCTAAGGTTCCATTCCTTGGATTCCCGGAGGCCAAGAACCTCAGGTCAGAGAATAAAAGGCTTGCCGCCATCTTGGTGTCTGCCACCATCTTGGGAGCTGCAACAGCAAAGACCCACTGGGTAACAGCCTTGTGGGTAGGACATTTCTCTCCCCCGTGTGGAGCTTCATCTCAAGCTCCATAAGGGCTTTCACAAAAAAAGCTCAAAATTACATGCCTGTAATTTCGACAAAATTACATGCCTGTAATTTTGATTGATTGGTATGTAGCCATATATGAATGTGGTTGAACACAGAAGGAAACCATCAGTATCCACATTTCTCTGCACTGAAACATTTTTTTTCATTAACTCAGCTCTGGTGTTTGCCTTTAGTCACCATCTCATATCATGACATTTTCTAAGATGAGTTTACCTCTGGCGTGACACTTGTCCTTCTTTCCTAGAATGACCTCATATGGGTCTACTTCACATATGCTTAAAATGTTTCTAAAACTTTTGGTTGCATGAAGGAAAAAATGCTTACTTTTACTTGGAGATATTGGTGAGGGTTTCATAGAGAAAATGAGAAATAACTCCATCTGATTAGTGTACCAGAATCTCACAGCAATAAAAAATGGTGAATCCTGGCAGGAATGCAAAATAGTACAGCTATAGAAGACTGGCAGTTTCTTACAAAACTAAAACCTACTTTTATTATATGATCTAACAAGAGTGCCCCGTGGTATTCATCCAAATGAGTTGGATAGTTATATCCATACAAAAGCCTGCATACAAATATTTATAACAGTTCTATTTATAACTGCCTAAACTTGGAAGCAACTAAGCTGACCTTCAGTAGGTAAATAGATTTAAAAAAACAAACTATAGAATATTTTGCAGTGCAAAGAAGAAATAAGCTATCAAGCTATGTAAAGTCACAGAGGAATCTTGCCTATATATTACTAAGTGAAAGAAAGCAACCTGAAAAGGCTATCTACTATATGATTCTCACTATATGGCATTCCAGAAAAGACAAGAGTATAGACAGTGAAAATATCATAGTTTCCAAGTGTTGGAGAAAGGGAGAGACGAATAGGTAGGATGCGGAAGATTTTTAGGCCAGCGAAACTATTCTGTGTAATACTATAGTGGTGAATACATGTCATTAATACATTTGTCGAACTCTCTCTCTCTCTCTCTCAAATATATATATACTCTATATATACACTCTATATATATTCTATGTGTGTGTGTATATACTATATATTCTCTCTCTCTCTCTCTATATATATATATGTATATATATGCAGCCTCCCAAAGTGCTGGGATTACAGGCATGAGCCTGTATACACATACTGGCCAGGCTAGGTGACTCATGCCTGTAATCCCAGCACTTTGGGAGGCTGAGGTGGGTGGATCACCTGAGGTTGAGAGTTCGAGACCAGCCTGACAAACATGGAGAAACCCCGTCTTTACTAAAAATACAAAATTAGCTGGGCGTGGTGGTGCATACTTGTAATCTCAGCTACTCGGGAGGCTGAGGCAGGAGAATTGCTTGAACCTGGGAGGAGGAGGTTGTAGTGAGCCAAGATCATGCCATTGCACTCCAGCCTGGGTGACAAGAGCGAAACTTGTAATCCTAGCTACTCAGGAGGCTGAGACAGGAGAATGGCATGAACCCGGGAGGCAGAGGTTGCAATGAGCTGAAATCGCACCATTGCACTCCAGCCTGGGCGATAGTGCGAGACTTTGTCTTAAGTGTGTGTGTGTGTATACATTTATATATGTATATAATTTATTTATTTTTATATAGATATGTATGTATATATTGCATATATATCAAGAGTAAGACCTAATGTAAATTATAGACTCTGGGTGATAATAATGTGTCAATATAGGTTCATCAATTGTAACAAATGTACCACTTTGGTGTGGGATGTTGGTAGAGGGGGAGGCTATTATGTGTGGGCCAAGAGATATGTGAAAATTCTCTACACTTTCTGCTCAATTTCACTGTGAACTTAAAACAGCTCCAAAAAAGAAATTAAATTTTTAAAAAATGATAAAATTATTTTGGCCAGAGAAAATATTGTATCCGAATCAAATACCCACTGATGGGTGGACAAGTCTGTGAGGTTTCCGACATATCAAACTGTGAGAAATACATATAATCACTGGAAATGTAACAAGGTAGACAAAATTATTTTTGTCAGGTATTTTGTAGAATTTAATACTCTGCATATTAGGATAAAATTCATAAAATTGCCAAAATCCAACTTTTTAAGCCAAAAGAATACTGTTAACTTTGTATGTCTTAAGCTAATATTGAAAAATGAATGCTGATCCATGGTTTCTATAGAAGGCTGAGATGCCAGTGCAGTTTTTCTTGGTTGGTGGTCAATAAAATGATTTAAAGAAGGGTGAGTCCTGTGGGCAGTTTGTTTATTGAGAAGAGTATGGAAGACTAACTAGGCCCAGTGGATAAATGCTTGTGACACAAAAGAAAGGGGAACAGATTGGACAATGGTACCAGGAGTCCACCTTCTTAGCATATGTTTTCTGTTATAATTACATATTCAAGAAGTATTTACAGAATATTTTACTGAAGAGGCATTCACTTACACACTGGGATGACTAGATGTCGCAACTGAGAACTATGCACAATCAGGAATACTAAAAAGAGCTTGGGAAACCAGAGAGAAAAAAGAACTCTAAATTTTATGAATTCCAAGAATCAGACAGGTATGAGCTGGAAATCATGGAGGATCTTGAGCATCATCTAGGAAGACAGGCCATTCTCTAGAGGCATGAGAGATTCCTAAGTGAGATCTGTTTTACACTTTAGAAGTAATTTTGTCTGTGGTGTAATAAACTTATTAGGTGTGCATATAAAAGAAAGCAGTGACAATTGAGACAAATTCAATAAGCCAGCCAAGAAATGATGGATATTGAGCCAAACGGTAGTAATAGAAATCAATAACTGCAGGAAATTTGAGAATTTTTAGTATAAATTCGTAGTATGATGGGTCTCTCACTAAGGTTTCCTTTGGCTATTGTATGTGTGTGTCCACTGCCTGACCCCTAAGGCTAGGTTGCACACCAAAGCTATGGTGCCCAAACCAAAGAGCAGGTGTCTCTGAGAACCCAAACATTCTGGAGAGCACCTGAGAACCTCCCAAGGAAAACAGTCTCATTGCTCCAGCATAGCAGAAACAGAGCTAGCAAATTAGCTTAAAAGCATTTTTTTTTTGATGGGGAGGGGGGCGGAGGCAGTGACACAAATCCCCAAAGTTGTCCTGCTGCTGTCCAGGAGTATCCTGTATGTAAGTCCTAATAAACACGTCTCATCATCAAGCTTGACTTGTCCAAGTCATTCTTTGGTCTCTTGGCTCCGTCCCAGGTTGTGGGAATTTTTTTTTCTATACAAATCTTGGTTTTTCTCATAACAAAAGTATTTGAAAAAAAACAACCGGTTTAAAAAAAAAAACACGCAGATTAAACAAACCTCAGTGGATAGTTTAAATGTAGCGAATGGGGGAGAAAGAAGACACAAAGAAGACTATGAAGTTCTTCATGGGGATATTGGAGAAATATTGTTGCCACTCCTTGAGCAAAAGAAACAAAGATTCAAAAAAGAAGCACATTTTCAAATTAAAATTATTTTATTTATTAAATCAACAAACCATGCAAAATATGAATGCAAAGTGCAGGGTATTTGATGGTTAATGTGAGTTTACACCATGGACAATAGAAAGGCAGGGATTTTGTTTTGTTTTGTTTTGTTTTGTTTGTTTGTTTGTTTTTTGAGACGGAGTCTCGCTGTGTCGCCCAGGCTGGAGTGCAGTGGCGCGATCTCGGCTCACTGCAAGCTCCGCCTCCTGGGTTCATGCCATTCTCCTGCCTCAGCCTCCTAGTAGCTGGGACTACAAGCGCCCGCCACCACGCCTGGCTAGTTTTTTTTGTATTTTTTTAGTAGAGACAGGGTTTCACCATGTTAGCCAGGATGGTCTCGATCTCCTGACCTCGTGATCCACCCGGAAAGGCAGGGATTTTTAAAGCAGTGGAATAAAATGATACAGTGAGTAATACATACACCCCACGGACGGAACACAGTAGTATTTGAAATAAAATAGATGCAGCAATGAACTTGGAAACATTTGTTGTCAGGTAATGGGGGAAATGGATTTGGAAGAGCTACACTGTTTGAGTTCCTCACATTCCTGCTCGGAACCGTGGGTAGTGGAACTTGATCTGGGACTGGAGCAGTGAGGGCCACCCCTTGGAGTAAAGACATAAAGAAATGTTCTTGAGAGCTAATTATTCCCGGGAGGGGGGGAACATCGGAACATCTCTTACCCAGAAGATATGGCCCTGGTACATACCTGCCCTCAATACATTCTGTTCATTTTATACAACATCTGGGAGCATATCAAGACAAGACGTAACAAAACTGGAATGGGATTTGCAAATCATAATCATCATAAATAAAATGAGAATCACCAAACGTTACAGAAAAATTTCATAATGAGACCAAGGCAACAAATTTAATATAATTAAACAGAATGTAGATAATAAATAGAAGACCTTAGAATGAATATAATAAAAAGCTTCAAAGAGTTGACTTTGAATATTTCATCTGTAAAAAGAATTGACAAATGAACTAGGAGATTGAATTTTTATCTTCAAAATAATGTAGATTTTTGTTGGATAAAGCATATTGTGTAATTTTAAAACAAGGTCTTCTTTTAATGGAGAAAACTTACAAATAAAGTAGTTGTTTTTGCCTCATAGCTTCTTCAGGGTGACTTTTCTTTTCAAGAAGAGCATGCCTAAATATTTTCAAAATAATGCTGATTGTATAAGAGAAAGAAACAGACCTTCTCTGCAATACAATATCAAGATATTCACAATTTTCTTGACTTTGAGCTTTTGCTTTAAGACTATATGTGCTTAGTTAAAACAAGCAAAACCTTGTAATTCGTGCAATTGATTTTTTATGTGAAAATTACCCAGAGGTATAAGAAAGGAATATTAAGTTTTATAATGGCATCTAAACTCCTTCTTGGCTACTTGAGTATACAGAGTTCACATTTTAACTTGCATTTCTGAATATGATTATGGTATTAATTTCCCTTTTCCTGTGCGTGAGTTCTTTGAGGTTAGGCATCATTTTTTCATTTGTGTTTTGTTCACAGAAATTGTGCATGGGACCTACCAAACAATAGACATTCAGACAATGTCTTATGAATGAATGAAAAAATGATTATTTACAAACTTGCTTAAAATATTTTCTTTTTCGTCAACAATTCAACATCTTCTACAAATGAGTCTTTAAAAGAGTAATTATCTTACTGTGTTACTTTGTGACTTGAAACAATTTTTTAAATAAACAGTGTTATAAACCAGCTGTAAAGTTAGCTCCAACTGGAAAGTATGTAGGAAGTAGGCTACTTCAACATTTAAAAAAAATATAGACAAAAGTGGCCTCTGTCAGCCTGGTGTGGTGGCTCACGCCTGTAATCCCAGCACTTTGGGAGGCCAAGGCAGGCAGATCACCTAAGGGGAGGAGTTTGAGAACAGCTGACCAACACGATGAAACCCCATCTCTACTAAAAATACAAAAATTAGCTGGGCATGGTGGCACGTGCTTATAGCCCCAGATGCTCAGGCGGCTCACACAGGAGAATCATGTGAACCCTGGAGGCAGAGGTTGCAGTGAGCCGAAATTGCGCCACTGCACTCCAGCCTGGGAGACAGAGCAACACTCTGACTCAAAAAAAAAAAAAAAAAAAAGTCTTTCTTACATCTTGCTCGTCCTTGTCCAGTTTCTTTCACATATGTGATTTCTGAAAGATTGTTCCTTTGAAATTATTAGGAGATTGTCTGACATCTAGTGGGCACTCACTAAATGCTTGTTAAATTATGTTGTGAAAGGACAAGAGAAGGAAAGGAGGGCAATGGCAGCTGAGAGTGTAACACAACTAAAAATACCCAAAATTATAGCTCAGATAGGAAGCAGGGGATGGCATCTTAGAAGCTTCCTGAGGCATTCTATAAGAGGAGGAGTCTTTTGAATTTTTCAAACTAAGAGGAGATTCAGAATAATACACAGTGATCAAAATATGCACATACATTTTAAGAATAGGAAAATTTAATAAAAATATAGTTAGGATTACATTGGTAGATAATTATAATTTGTACCATACCCATATAAGTTAATGACAATATAAAAGATACATTGTGAAGTTTTAGTCTGACTAGAATGCATTTTGTATTTTATGGACAGTAATTGAGTTAGCAATTCTTTGCTTATTTAGAGGCTGAAAATAAGAATACTCACATTATAAAAGGAATCAGTAAAAATAATAGCTGAATAAAGAAATAAACATTTCACTTAGAACATACTAGGTCAGATGTAACTAGATCATGAAAGGCTTTAACTTAGAATATGCTGCATACTATTTGAAATAGAAAACACTCTTTGTGTTTTTAAAAAATATTTCCCATGCTTCTTTAAAAGTGATGGATATAACTTGACACGTTTATGCATTTTTAGTATTTACAGTGGCATTTTTAATGAAAGGTAGTGAGTACTCCATTTCTCCTTCTTGAATTTTACATGCCAACATTATTCAAATTAAAGTCCTTTATAAAAGATAAGCCGATGTGTATACTCAATGTGTCTTCATTACTCAGACTCACTGTCTATCCATTCATTTTTGGCCTGAGACCAGGTACAGGCACAAATATGTAAGAAGGTGGCTCTCGCCTAGAGGAGAGAGCTTGTGTTCAGCCATTGGTGTGGTGCCACTGCGTAAGCTGCCAAGCACAAGCACAATTTTACTGGACACCTGTGTTCTCCTGAAAGAATCTGACCTAGTTGTGATGTGGCCCAGTGCCATAAAGGCAGATGGAATTTCAGAGGCTTAAAATAAAACATATAAATCAGCTTTCATATGGAATTGATCTCCCTTGAAAATAATACCAACATTCATGTAAATCAGTTTGAACAGAGGATGCATGCCCTTTTAAAGCTGTCATTTACTAAAATTCAATCATTAGAATTCGTATCAAGTTTTGGGTTATGTAATTTTAAATGTTAGCCCAATGTTATATGACAATTTCAAAATGATATTAAGGAATCGCCTGGTTTTCCTATATTAAAGAAAAAAAAAAGAGAGAAGAAGCACAGAGTTTAGATGCCAAGGAAAGGAAAATGTAAAAAGTCTAATTTGTTTGGCTATTTTAACATAAGAAGGAAAATGAAACTTTGTTTAGAAGATGAACTTAGCAATATAATCAATACTGATTCTTTGTCTTCCCCTTTTGCTGTTTATTTTTAAACTTCGTTCAAGTTACTGCAGAATCAGCATAAATCTGTATTGATGGTATTTTTTCCTAGCACCTCTAATCACATAAGTGTATAAGCTAAAGAATGATATGTAGTTTTGACTGAAAATAGAGACCAACCAAAGAGAAAAAGATATGAATGAGGCCAGGCACAGCAACATTTTCCAAAGTCCACTGTACTTTACTGGATAGTACTTGAAAAAAAAAGTCACCTCATTATTTGATCCTTAATCTAGACATTTAAAAGGATTAACAAGTTATTTTATACTCTTGTCCAAACACATGCATATTCATATTATTCAAATTAAGAGACTATTCTTTATTTATAGCACCAACTTGTTGCTTGGTGCTGGAAACCAGGCGCTTTGCTAGCTGCAGCGTGCATAAAGCTGGATGAGATGGTTCCCCATCTCAAGGAGTTTGCTGAGGAGTGTTCCAGCATTAGTAAAGTTGTGTCCTACAGAATCACAGGGGACAATGCGTAAGTGATGTTGGAAACTCACTGATGGCTTCACAAAGAAGAAGCTGGACTATCTAAAACTTTGAAGGGTGAGTTGGGTGTTAGAAGTGGATAAATGTGGAAAGATAGTTCAGGCTGCAGGGGTGATACTTTAAAAGGAAGGAAGGAACAGTGAGGATTTCTTTTTTCATCAAAGATTTTCATCTAGGAAAGTAACATGTTTATTTATTATGTTATTTAGCCCTTAGTGTCCTCTAGGGCAGAAAAGGAAACTGATTCAAAAACAGCACAATTTATTCATCCTCTACCACCACTCCTTTTCAGAATCTTTCTACCAGCCACTTAGTCATTTAAATTAAACCACAACAAACAACTTCCTTCTTTCTTCTTTCTCATTTTCTATGTGTAGACAAAGCTTTCACCTGGGTTCTCTCTTCTCTATATCTGCTTCTAATAGGAGGCAGCACTGCCCAGGGGTGACATATTCTGTGTATGAAGTCACGTATCCAGGTACTTGGATGCCAGCTCTACCTTTCACTGCCTCTTGCACATTTGACATATTTTCAATTAATCATACCAAATCATATTTTTCAGGTCCTATTGCAATGGTTAATTTTATTTGTCTACTTGGCGAGGGTATGGCGCCCAGTTTTTTGGTCAAACACCAGATGTTGCCATGAAGGAGTTTTTTTTTTGTTTCCCTCATGTGATTAACAATTATAAATCAGTAGAGTTCGAGTAAAGCAGATTATCCTCCATAAGGAGAACCCCAATAAGTTGAAAGCCTTAGGAGAAAAGCCTTAGGAGAAAAACTGAAGCTTCTTAGAGAAATAATTCTGCATCAGGATAGTAACAAAGAAATCCTGCCTGAGTTTCCAAACTGCTGCCCGCCTTGGAGATTTCTGACCTTCCAGCCACCATAATCATGTGAACCAAACAATTCCTTAAAATAATTTCTCTCTCTCGCTACACACACACACACACAAGACACACACACACACACACACACACACGTGCAGCTGACCCTCCAATATTATAGGCTTTATTTTCTTCTGCCTTTGCAATCCCTGAGACAGCAAAACCAACCACCCCTTTTCCTCTTTCTCCTCAATCTCAATACTCAATGTAAAGATGAAGAGGATGAAGACCTTTATGATGATCCACTTATACTTAATGAATAGTAGATGTATTTCTGCTTTCTGATTTTCTTTCTTTCTTTTCTTTTCATTTCTTTTCTTTTCTTTTCTTTCTTTTTTTTTTGGATAGAGTCTCACTCTGTCACCAGGCTGGAGTGCAGTGGCACCATCCTAGCTCACTGAAACCTCCACCTCCTGGGTTCAAGCGATTCTCCTGCCTCAGCCTCCCAAGTAGCTGGGGCTACAGGCGCGCACCACCACGCCCAGCTAATTTTTGTGTTTTTAGCAGAGATGGGGTTTCACGATGTTGATAAGATGGTCTCGATCTCTTGACCTCTTAATCCGCCCACCTCAGCCTCCCAAAGTGCTGGGATTACAGGTGTGAGCCTCTGATTATTTTCTTAATAACACTTTATTTCCTCAAGCTTACTTTATTTGTAAGAATACAGTATATAATGCATATAACCTACAAAATGTGTTAATTGACCATTTATCTTATTGGTAAGCCTCTCAGTCAACAGTAGGCATTTATTTATTAGTTACATTTTTGGGGTGTCCAGAGTTATATGCAGATTTTTATTGTGCAGGGTGACAGTGCCCCTAACTTTTGTATTGTTCAAGAGTCCACAGCAAACTAACACAGGAACAGAAAACCAAACACCGCATATTCTCCGTCATAAGTGGGAGTTGAAAAATGAGAACACATGGACACAGGGAGGGGAACATCATACACTGGGGCCTGTTGGGGGTAGCGGGCAAGGGGAGGGAGAGTATTAGGAGAAATACCTAATGCATGCGTGGTTTAAAACCTAGATGACGAGTTGATAGATGCAGCAAACCACCATGGCGCTTGTATATCTATGTAACAAATGTGCACGTTCTACATATGTATCCCAGAACTTAAAGTTAAAAAAAAAAAGTCAACTGTGTATTAGAAAGAAAAAGAGAGATAGAGGTAGAGAGAGAGAGAGAAAGAAATATCTTTTTTCATATATAAAATAATATGTATATTATATACTTAACATAAAATTATATAGAGAGAAATAGAATATGTATAATAAATAGAACATGATTCTGTTTCTCTTGAGAACCTATACACAAATTTAACTTATGGGGTTATTTTTGGTATTACATCAAAACAATTCATGCAAAGCTCTTACGATACAAGGCACTAAATAAGTTGAGATAATATTTTGTGTTTTATTATTAAAGTATCACTCTGCTACCTTTGTTCTTTGGACTAGATGGTTGCAACATCTTATTGAAAATGTCTCTGGATTACAGTGCTTCCCCCCCTCCAATTTGTTCTCCATACAGCTGCTAGAATGACCTTCCTATGGGTTAAAGCCCCAAAAACGATAATATCAATAATAATTTCAGAAGTCATTGCTAAAATTTGGGTAGATTGAGAGAGTCTTTTTATCATATAAATTTTGTTGTTTTATTTAAACCTATAAACCTCATACAAGATATACTGTGCATATTTAGCTCAATATTTAACATATGAAAACCAAAGTCTTATAGCTGTCAAATAATTTGAGCAAGGTCAAACCATTACTAGAGTAGAAGCAGGATTCAAACCAATTTCTGCCTCTCTCAGTAGAGAGGCACACTTCATCCGTACTTCAATGCTGCACTTTCAAATGTAACATCTAAAAATGTTCTCCAGCTAGCCTACCTGCCCCATACCTTTCACCTTTTTTTCCTCCTATAATAATACTTTTCTCACTTTGCCTGAATAATCCACCCCTTTCAGATCTCTGTCTTTGTGCCTCATCCTTCTTCCCATAATATCCTCTCTCCTACCTGGTGTACCTGGCAAACTGTTTCAAACACTGTAGGATTCTGCTTAAAAGCAACGTTTTCTGGGAAAGGTCTTCTGTCAACCAACTCGCCGGAAGATGAAGTGTGTCATCTTCCTCCGCCTTACTGAAGTAACATACATACTCATCTATTATAGCATTTATTATATTTTTCTTTAGCTATTTTTGCCTCGTTCAGAATTTGTCTTAAATAAAGTCAAACCGCCGCGTGCGGTGGCTGGCGCCTGTAATCCCAGCACTTTGGGAGGCCGAGGAGGGTGGATCACGAGATCAGGAGATCGAGACCATCCTGCCTAACATGGTGAAACCCCGTCTCTACCAAAAGTGCAAAAAATTAGCCAGGCAAGGTGGTGGATCCCTTTAGTCCCAGCTACTCGGGAGACTGAGGCAGGAGAATGGCGTGAACCCAGGAGGCAGAGCTTGCAGT
The DNA here is from genome assembly GCF_003255815.1 of Theropithecus gelada. NCBI lineage: Eukaryota > Metazoa > Chordata > Mammalia > Primates > Cercopithecidae > Theropithecus > Theropithecus gelada. The sequence goes on along the minus strand of NC_037673.1, from coordinate 24,305,780 downwards.
GAGCTGAGATTGGGCCACTGCACTCCAGCCTGGGCGACAGAGCCAGACTCTGTCTCAAAATAAAAATAAAAATAGAAATAAAGCCAAACCAGAACGCGTCCTACTTATTTTTCTCTTAAATTATCTGGCTGAATATCTAATACATAAGGGATATTTGATAGATATATTTATTAATCAAGTGTTTGGGGGAAATAGTGTAATTTTTTTTAAAAATTGGTTTTAAAATACAAGCAATATAATGATCAAATTAAAATTTAATTTGTTATATTTTTATAATAGAGACTAAAATTGTTGTTAGTAAGAACTAGGTTAGGCAACGTGATTTAAAATAAACCTTGATTACATTAATTATAGCTCTGAAGTGCTTTATATTTTTCTGAATTTACAGATTTTTTAAAAAAGAAAACATTGTATGACTTAAATTTAATAGACATTCTGGACTTGTAATCCACTGGGTAATTATACAGATTTCTGCTTACATCTCTGACCCAGGAATTAAAAAGAAAGAAAAATGAAAATTTTTAACTTCAGGCAAAAATAAGCATCACGCTAATTACCCATGACTCAATTATATAAGCATGAAATTTTGATTCTATGAACTACTGTATATATTCCTAATAATACCGAAAAGATGAAAATGGACTGTGTGCAAGATGAAGTGTTCTACAGAAGTTATAAAAGATGAAATATAAGTGGTTGCTGAGCAGAATATCAGCATGTAAAGTCTGACAACTTTGGTTATTTGTCTAGATGTTACAAATTAAAATGCTTTACCTGTGAAAGACACAGTAATTTTTGAGCATGAATGTGCATCTTGATTTGAGACTTGCAGGAAAATAAACTGCTAATTTCCTTCTAGCTCAAACTCATTAGTGAAAACATAAATGCACGAAACAACTAATAATAAAGGAAAGTCCCATGACATATTGGCAGGCATTTTTTTAAGTGTTAATAAAAAATTTGAGGATCAGCCTCCGATTCTTTCCTTTAATATTTCTGCACTTAAGGGTTTTACTTATGTTCTTGTGCCTCTGTTTTCTAATCTATAAAATGAGGATGAGAAAAATTCTTTCCACACTCACAGAGCTGACATGAATGCCAAATACATCAATCCTTATGAAAGTGCTTTGAAAGTGGTAAAATACTGCAATCATATTGCTAATTTTATTAACATTGCTATTCATATTATATTTTACAAAAGTGAATATTATGCCAGAGTATTGTAAATGGAGTAAATGAAGTACTATGAATGAACAAATTTTTAAAAAGCATTTGTTGAACGTTCCAGAAAATGTCTTTTAATCTGGGCTTTGAAATGCTTTCTAATATGCTAGATATTTAGAACAGTATTATGAAAAATAAGCTCAGAGGAGATAACTTTGTTTTAGAAGGAGAATGAGTCATAATTGCTCAGCTTGTTTGACTTAATGCAAACATCACTAAATGACTCTGCAGAAGGCTCAGGCTGAAGTTGTAAATGTTAAAAGATTCCTGAAAATATGAGATTCAGAGAGAGTACAAGCCACTCCTATGGAAGAAAGGCACTGTCTGAATTCAAGCCATTTCGCTAATTTCAGAGTCAAGATATGGTGTTTTGATGTCTCAGATGATTCTTGAATACAGCTGAAGAACAAAGACACAGAGAAACAGTTGTTCCTGATATTTCAATGCAGGTTCTTAGAGCAGAGGCCTCTTTATTGAAAGTGAGGAAATAATAAAATAAAAAACTCCCTCAAGTAATCTTCTGCCCATTTCCCCAGACTTGTTCTTTAGGTACAAAAAAGCAGTCCAGTCGCACTTTTGGGTTGCATGTGGCTTGTGATGTATCAGTTGGCAATGGCTCCTCCTGTACCATGATATTACTATCATTGTGCAACCTACCAAAAGCATCTGGTAAGGGGAAGACTTGATCTTCAGATGGATGATCTGAAGAAGCAGAATATCTATAGAAGTAGTACCAGAGCAGATCTGATATTCAGAATCTTTAGAGTCCTATTTCTGACACCAAAACCAGAGGTCTTACCACTGGTGTCTTTTCCTCAAGGTTATTGTATAAGAATCAATGGTATCACTCTTAATGAGCTTAATCAACTACACTTGTAACTCATCAAAAATGAGATTCTTTATATTAGTATAAATAATTGCCTGAGTAAATCACAACTTAGTAAAATGAGAACAAAATTAGAAAGTTTAAACTGAGATCTTTAGCTGCATCGTGGTGTCTGTTTTTTCATACTGTTTTATTCAGCAATTTGAGGAATATATCATAACAATATGAAGGAAAGACATAGGTAAAAAATATATTCATTGTGGTAATATTTTAAAATAGATGATTAGACATAGCAATAATATCTGAAGAAAAATTATTTACTAGTTTTATAGAAAATCCCTCTAGTCGCATACTATGCAACCATTAAATAATGTTGTGGAAAAATTGCAGGAAAAAGATAACATGCAGAATTATATGAAATTTATAGGTGTATAATATGTAATATATAATATACACACATAGTCAGCCCCCTGTTTCCATGGGCTTCATATCCATGTATTTAATCACCCACAGATCAAAAATGTTTTTAAAAAGCAACTGTACTGAACATGAACAGACTTTTTTCCCTTGTCACACGATACAATATAACAAGTATTTACATAAGATTTATATTGCATTATGTATTATAAGTAATCTAGATATGATTTAAAGTATACAAGAGGATACATGTAGATTATATGCAAATTCTATGCCATTTTATATCAGAGATTTGAGCGTCCACAGATTTTTTTATCCTTGGAAAGTCCTGGAATCAACCCCCCACTGAGATAAGAGACAAGTGTACACATACACACAGACACACACACACACACACTTGATTAAAATGATGTGCAACTATAAACTATCAAACTGTTGTCTGCAGTTATTTCAGAAAGTGCAATTTTATGATTATGTTTTATCAAAATTTTTCTCTGGTGTCAAAATCTTTACAATAAGTCCTAGTACTTGTATAATAAGAAAATAGTTATTCTGAAAAGTAGTCATGTGAAGAGAGGCACTATGTAAGTATGACATGCATCAAAAAGAAAGCCAGTTTCACTTGATGTTTATAGTAAAGAATTCCTTAGAACATAAAATGTCGGAAGACTATATATTGCTTCCCAGATCGGATTCTTATTATGTTAAACCTTGACACATTGAGAGTAATCTATCAATACTTTAAAATAATTACTGAAGAAAAATAAGCAATCAAGCAAACTAAACTAGTGGAAAGAAGAGAAAAAGAAATAGTCAAAACTGTTGACAATGTTTTAAAATAGAAGTACTGACTTAATGAGTTGAACGATTTTCTTTTCCATTTAATTTTTGACTTATCTAAAGCAATGTTTCTGTTCTGTGTAGATGTAGGTACTTAGAGAGATCTAAAAATTTCTCAAGGGTTATTAATAAAGTATCTCAAAATCACACTGAAGCAGCAGAAGGTAAAAGACATTCTGATATCTTGTAAATTCTTACCATGTAGATGATATAATTATTTTACCAATGAAGAAATCAATCAACCTAAAATTAATTATATCAGTATTTCAGAACTAGTATTTATTATTGTTAAAACATTATCTGTATTCAACTCTCTTGATGAGAATCAAGAAAGCAAAGAGCAGAACAACATAATGACCAATTAACTATTAACAGAAAAAAACAAAAACAAAAACAGACAAGCATGCTAAGGGTAACAATAGTGGCAAGTGGAATTTATTGAATATGATAAATTGCTATTTGAGGACAAAAAACACTTGCGCCAAATGTGAAAACAAATGAAATACCATACATTCTCCATAAAAATCTATTAAGCAAATATATTGCTGTTTAGAATTGTACATTTTTTTAAAAAGCAACAGAATGCTTTTACAAAATATTGGCCATAGGGGGATAAATATCAAGCAAGAGAAACTTTCAATTAGTCTTGAGCTGCTTGAGAGGTCCTGCTTGATTGGGACAGTGGATTTGTTTTACTTTAGATCTGTACTCTTAGGTGATGAGAATTACTGTTTGAGATATTGTGTACAGTGCCAATTCCAATACACGAAGAGCAGAGTGGCTGTAAATTGTAGGAAATCTATTCTGGGGCACCATGGGGAAAAGTTACTATAAACCTGATGAAGACTAAACAGACCATATATTTTGGTTGAGGCTACAAATCGATATCAAGATCAAACCAATAGAAATGGGTAATGTCTCCAATTGGAAAAAAAAAAAGCTAGTTTTGGATCATTGTAAAAGGTAAAATCTTTTTGAAAACCAGTAAAGCCTGTGAGATCTTATTTTCTGTTGTATTATAGCATCTGGCATATATGTTATTCAGTGTATATTCTTTAATGTTTATGTACCTGTGGCTAATTTCTATTTCTTTAAGAAAAATTTTTCTTTGAAAAACAGATGAGCATAGTATTTTCTTGGTTTCCAGCATCTACACCATTAACTTGCATATAGTAATCACAAAATATTTCTATGGTGATAAATGGTGTTTATGGATAAATATGATTAGTGAGTTCGATAAAAGGTCAACAGTGCAGGAAAAAACAACTCAGATATTCCGCCAATGGCCAAGAAACAAGAGCACTTTCAAGAAAAATGCACATGATAGGAAGAAGCTTGTTACGAAGAAGATATGAATGACTGTAAGTGTGAATTGGCATACGCAATGCTAAAGAGGGATTAGCTTTCCTGGGCCTATTTAATGCCATACTTTTTATCCAGGATGTCTCTTCTATTTCTGATTTCTCTGTCTTAGTTGCAAACGTGTTGGTGTATGTTTGTTTTTGGAAGGCAACTCTCCATGATATTTTTATATGTCTTGTGAAAGCTTTTGTATAGCCAAAAGCCTCAGATGAGAGAAATAGTGGCTCTCTTTGGGACACAAGGCAGACATGTTTTCTGGTGAGTGTAATAAAGATGTTTTCTCCCTCTGGGGCAGAGTTTGGTCAGTTTGCTGGGAGCCTCGTCACAAAATGTGGTTTTCCTAAGCTCGGAACTCCTCAGCTGTTGCACAGTCTCCCTATGTGCAATCCACCTGGACTCCCTCCCCCATTGCTCCAGTGGGGCTTGTGGGAACAGGTAGAAGCGCATGTAAATATAAAATCATGCTGCCTACTGTTCTGTGACTAATAAAATCCTTTATCTGTGACCCAGGAGTCTCATGTCCTCTGCCACAATCTGAGAAACTGTGGTAGACTAATTTCACAGTTCTGTAAATTTCTAATGCTGAATTCTTGTTATTATTATTTATTTGGTGGAATGGCAAAAGAAGAGCACGTATATAGTATATTTATGGCTGAAAATCCACTGATAAAATGCAGAAGTAATAGCCTTTTGAATGTGACTAGAACAATAAGTTTATTTTAAATATTTCAAAGCTTTCCTCTTGGGTAAGAAAGGCCCTTATTTTTAATAAATTGTTATTTTGGATAAATAAAATAAGGCAATAGAATAAATTTCCACTTTTGATGGGACAGCAGTTGTCAACGACCAGAGATAAATGGACCTCTACATTTGTAATAAGCTGATAAGTGTTTTTTTTTTTTCTTTTGAGATGAAGTTTTGCTCTTGTTGTCCAGGCTGGAGTACAAGGTCGCAATCTCGACTCACTGCAACCTCTGTCTCCCGGGTTCAAGACATTCTCCTGCCTCAGCCTCCCGAGTAGCTGGAATTACAGCACCTGTCACCACGCCCAGCTAATTTTTGTATATTTAATAGAGACAGAATTTCACCGAGTTGACCAGGCTGGTCTTGAACTTCTGACCTCAGGTGATCCACCCGCCTTGACCTCCCAAAGTGCTGGGATTACAGGCATGAGCCACTGTGCCCGGCCTGAATGTTCTTTACATGAGATTAAGCTCTGGTCATTTTCAGGGATTGCAGCAGAGCCTACTGTTGCAGGTAACATTAAACTTGAGTTTCCGCCTTTATTTCCTTGCTCATTTTGAGCAAACAACTGGGGAAGCATTCTCCGTGTTGGTTAAAACACTAATGAGTATTGGTCGTTATCACCTCCACTGTCTCCAGTCACATTCATCATGAAGGTAAATACCCAACTATGAAAGCATTCTGCCCTGTAGAAGAGGGTAACTATTTGATGAAGTTAACTGTAATACTTTAGGCACTGCACACAATAAAAATCTCCACTCCGTATTTATTTTTTAGACTATGGTATTAAGTGATAATCCTTACTGGCATGCTTGGGGCTAGGGGATATTCCTCATGCATCAAATTGCTCAAGATATTTCAGTGGCCAACAATGTGTTGTATAATACTTCTCATTATTATTATTGTTATTTTGTCTCATTGCCCTACTTTGTTCTGACTTACTTATTAAAAGATGTTGGAGACGTTTTACACTGAATCATGTGCATAATTTAAAGAAAATAAATCCCCTTGAAATTCTACATTCACAGCAGTTTATGATGAGCTTATTTTTATTTACTTGTTTTTGTTTGTTTGTTTTCAGATGGAGTCTCACTCTGTTGCCCAGGCTGGAGTGCCATGTCACCATCCCAGCTCACTGCAATCTCCACCTCCTCCTGGGTTCAAGCAATTCTCCTGCCTCAGTCTCCCCAGTAGCTGGGCTTATAGGTGCCCACCGCCACACTCGGCTAATTTTTGCATTTTTAGTAGAGACAAGGATTCCCCATGTTGGCCAAGCTGGTCTTGAACTCCTGACCTCAGGCCATCCACCCACTTCAGCTGAGCTTATGTTTTGTTGTATCTTATAGTCAGTAGACTGACTGAGTAGGACTCTGACTTTTTATGTATCACAGTGTTCTGTCCACTCGGTGTTTCTACTCTATCTGTAATGTGATTCATACTAAATAAACCTTGTTATACTATGAGTATATTTCTTTATGATCCTTATTATCTTATTATCTCTTATTAGAACTTATCTCTCATAAGATCCTTATTCTCCTTATTATCTCTCCTAATTAAATAATCAAATGATTGCCTCCTAATTTATCTTCACACACTCATCTTACTTCTGTCCATCATCAAGGAAGTCTTCTATTTACCTAACCACAAACACACAAGTCCGTCACCAACTCATTTTTCTACAGCGAATCTAAGTGAGGATTCTGTGACAGAATTTTTCAATTTTTTAAAACTAGTCTTAAGTATTTAAATTTGTTTCTCAATCTTAAATATATTCCTCTCCTCTCCAACCAAAATGAGGTAAATGTCAGTCTTTGGATTTGATTTAAATTTACACCAAGCTCTTTCATCTCAAATGCACACATCTCATCTCTGACTGCTTATCATCGAGATGACTGAAAGCAATTGCTTTAAGTGCCTAACTCAATATATCTACATTCATCTGTAGAACTTCAGCACCACACTCATATATATCACCATGTGCCATGCTCCTGCGATTCTCTGTTTGCAGAGTATAAGTCTCATAAGACACGCACTTGGCATTTGTCTTGAATCACTGTGTTAACCTGACCCTGCAGTCTTTCCCTCACAAGATTGGATGAAAAAATTACAGTCAAGTGTCAACGATCGAAGACTTGGGAAGAAAAGAGTAATGAAATACTGAGCACTTGTTACACAAATGGAAGCTAATACGCGTTTCTGAAGAAAAGATGTTTGAGCGGAGATTTTTTTTTCCTGAAGTATTAAAATATTTTTCCTTGTCCACCAATCACCTTTTCTGTTCTTCAGTCATTGCTGATCCAGTATCATTTGTACATTTGATATTTATATGTGAAAATATAAGAGGAGGAGCATAAACAAAAGAAATAACAAAAAATTCTCTTAGAATAATGAATAGATTTCAATATGCAAAACCTAAATATATTTTGAATTAATATTGTCACAGCAATCTGGCAGTATTTATGCCTAAAAAAACCATACCAAACTTAAACTTTTGAAAATTTTCCCTACATAGAAATATTTTCACAGAATTGTTTACTGATCTGTGATAAAATTACAAATTCTTATTCAAATTATAAATAAGGAAAATAGATTATATAAAAAAATTGTTTTGTTTGGCCGGGTGTGGTGGCTCATGTCTGTAATCCCAGCACTTTGGGAAGCCAAGGCAGGTGGATCACCTGAGGTCGGGAGTTCGAGACCAGCCTGACCAATGTGGAAAAAACCCATCTCCACTATAAAACACAAAAATTAGCCGGGCATGGTGGTGCGTGCCTGTAATCCCAGCTACTCGGGAGGCTGAGGCAAGAGAATCACTTGAACTCAGGAGGCGGAGGTTGTGGTGCGCTGAGGTCGCGCCATTGCACTCGAGCCTGGGCAACAAGAGCAAAACTCCGTCTCAAAAAGAAAAACAAAAACAAATATTTTGTTTGTTTTTGTTTTTCACAACACATTCTCATAATCTGCTATGAAAATGTTGCTCAATAGTCTAAAAACTATACAAAATATTGTGCTGATAGAATGTCTCTGTTATCTGTGATATTAATTAGAGATGGGTTAGCTTAATATTCATTACAGCAAAACAAATACTAATTAGTATCAAGCTGGAGAGTTTACTCTTACAAATTTCCTATCTTAAAATGATTTTTAAATAACTAAATTAAGTGTAAACATATATCACTAAATCTTCCTGTTAATTAGTTCCAAGTAAGGTGGCATTTACTGTTTTGTCACATGTTGAAATATTTGCAAACATGATCTACTACCAAACTTTCAAACTATATCCTGACACTAATGTCTTAGTTAAATATGCCAATATTGATTTCTTAAGTAACATTTTAATTGCTATGAGATTTCATGGTACTTTAATAATATAGAACAGGTTATGTTATTGCTTCATAGAATCTTGATGGAAATTTTGTAAAAACCTAGTTATAAAAATTATTAGTTTAATATGATTTAGACTTAAGACTTATGCCATTTAATAAATTAGTGCTTTGATTAGCTGTTTATTGATGATATATTCAAACTATACTTGGTTCTTTTATCTGTTTTTAGTAAAAACCTTAATATAGTATAATTAATGGGCTTTCTTGCTCTAGCTTTAATTGCATAATTTGTCGCAATGACGTACTGAATCTCATGCTACATTTCTATAAATAAATATTTTAGATATTATAAAATGATATTGTCATCTATATAAAGAAATCACATTGAAAATCATTGTTTTCTTTCTGTCATAACAAAATAGACCTTCATTCCACCCCCAGAATGACAAATAGGTCCATTCAACAGATATATTGATACTAAATCTATAAATACATAGTAACAATTTATCAAAATATATAAATTATTAATTGACATGACTCAATGGAAAATAACCTATTCTCTGATAGCAGGAGGCATTAGTTCCCATTAACTAATACATCAAGCAAACAAAAATATCTGTAATTATATAGAATATCGGCAAAATGAAATAACTTTGAGCAACAGTTCAGATATAAAACACTGCCCAACATTGACATAATGTGGATTTTTATGTGAAAATAAAATATTTAGCAAAATTGATCATATGATAGGTTGTTGTACATTATTAGTTGAGATTCAATATACTTTAAAGTTGTAAAGTCACTTAGAAGATGTTCTCTAATCACTGTGGATTTAACAATTAATAGAGTTTTCTGTAAAATACAGTGAGTGACACATTTCTAAATGACTGTTGAATCAAAGAAGAAATCACAAAAGAAATTAGAAAATAAGCTAGGTGCGGTGGCTCATACCTGTAATCCCAGCACTTTGGGAGGCTGAGGCAGGTGGATCATGAGGTCAGGAGATAGAGACCATCCTAGTCAACATGGTGAAATCCTGTTTCTACTAAAGATACAAAAATTAGCCAGGCATGGTGACATGCAACTATCGTCTCAGCTACTCAGGAGCCTGAGGCAGGAGAATCACTTGAACCCAGGAGGCTGAGGTTGCAGTAAGCCGAGATCATGCCACTGTACTCCAGCCTGGGCAACAGAGGGAGACTCCATCTCAAAAAAAGAAAAAAAAAAAAAAAACAAATTAGAAAATAATTTGAACTTCATGATCAGAAATATATGTCATATCAAAATTTGGGGTGTACTTAAGGGACACTTGACATAGTTTGGCTGTGTCCTCACCCAAATCTCATATTGAATTGTAGCTCCCACAATTCCCACATGTTTTGGGAAGGATGAGGTGAGAAGTTATTGCATCATGGGGGTGAGTCTTTCCTGTGCTGTTCTCATGATAGCAAATAAGTCTCACGAGATCTGATGGTTTTATAGAGGGGAGTCTCCCAGGGGTTTCCCTTATATGTTTCCTTGCACAAGCCCTCTTCTCTTGTCTGCTGCCATGTGAGACATGCCTTTCACCTTCTGTCATGATTGTGAGGTCTCTCAAGCCACGTGGAATCATGAGTCCATTAAACCTCTTTCTTTTATAAATTTCCCAATCTTGGGAATGTCTTTTTCAGCAACATGAAAATGGAATAATACAGCACTTAACTAAAAAATTATAGCTATACATGCATATATTATAAAAGGAGAAAGACTTAAAATCAGTAAGCTATTATTTTTCCCAAAAAGTAGAAAAGAAAAGTAAATCTTATCCAAAGAAAGTAGAAATAAAGATAAGAATATAAATCAAATAAATAGAAAGCAGATATGTAGTAGAGAAACATCAAAACTAAGAATTCATTCTTTGAAAAGATTTATAAACCTGATAACCCTCATATACTGCTATAGGCAGTAGCTACTAGAGATGAGCCTATCAATACAACATTTTCAATTCTAGGCTTAAAACCTCTTACCCCAATATAAACATATGTTCAGCAAGAGACTTGCATCTATATATTCTTTGCAGCTTATTTCTAATAGTTCCAAACTGGAAATTAACAAATATTCATCAATTATAAAATACATACATAGATTGTGGTATATTTATGTCATTGAAAGCCTTGCAGAGATGAGAATAAATAAGGTATGACTATATACAACAATTTGAATGAATCTCAGAGACATGATGTTTAACAATACGCTGACAGCAAGGCACGTATCATGCATTATTTTATTCATATAAAGCTTAAAAGCCATGCAAAACTGAACTACGTTGTTTAAGTCAGAATAGTGGTAAATCTTGTTGAAGAAGAGAGGGACCATGAAAAAGTATAAGGGACACCTCTGGGAGACTGGTGATGTTTCTTGGTCTGGGTGGGGGGTTTATTTCGTGAATGCTGGACAAATATGACACCTGCCCTTTTTTTTTTTGTATGTATTTTATAATTCAATAAATTTACAAAGAAATAAACAACAGTCACATTCAGTTTAGTCTAATTTAACAAAACATGTTTCAATATGTATTCCAGTGTGAAGCACTTGGGGGTATACATATTCAATTGATATCTATAATATTAAGATTTCTAAATACACCTGTGTTGGGACTCACAAAACAATACTCAAAAGTGGAATCCCCAGAAGCAGTTTAAGAAGCAAAGTTCCTCTTTGACCTTTTCCTGCACTTCTGTCTCTCACCCTCATTCTCCGTGGAGGCAAGCCGTAGAAACTAGAATCCCTCTTCCTCAAGATGCATCATGTAAACCAGAATCCCTTCTCAACAAAGCCACCCATAAAACCTGTAAACATTACTCTAACCTTCTCCCATCTTTCTTTGTAAAAAATGGCCATAAAAATTATCTGACCCACCTCCTTTGATGGTAGGTCGTAAGACCCCCATTGCAGAACAAGACCTGCCCCATGCCTAGAAAGAAGGAATGCTGCTCAGAGAGGCCCATAAGAAGCTAAACTAACAAGCGTTGTTCAATTTCCACCCTGGTCTATTACTACCAGATCACACTCTTTCATCCAGTCATATTGCTACACAGTTGCCACAGCATCTTGGAATCTAAGCATAAAATCAGATAGCTTCTCCTGTATCTTTGAGTCTTCAATCTGAAGGCTTTCATGTCATACAAAACTGACCAAATAGATCTGCTATGTTTCTCTCTTGTGAATGTGTCTTTTGTTATAGAGGTGTTGGCAGTGACCTTTGTGATAGGGAGGAAAGAAGTTACCCCCTTTCCGCCCTTATAGCTGTTTCATCTTTTAAAGTTGGAACTGTTGCCTTTACAATAAAAACAAACACAGCGTTTAAGAGTGACACAATACAAAGATTTATCATGATTTCATTTCTTCATCAGATAAATGACGATAAAGACTTATTTGTGCAAAAAAAAAGTGATAAAAAGGATAACACTTTAAAAATAGTTTGTTTCAAAAGGCAACACTTTTAATTTTATAATCTTTGTTCATCTCACAGTGCTATGTGGTACATCCCCTCAAATAAATGTTTTACTAGTATTTTTAGCACAGCTTAATTAACATGCTAAAATATCAATTTAGTAAAACATTTACTTGAAGGTATATGTTCATATAAGTAGTTTGAGATGAATAAAATCTCTAACAGTGAGAACAACAGCTTGAAAACAAGAGAGACCCATACCGAACCCTGAGCATGATACTATTCCTTACAAGTCCAATAAGCCACGGGCTGACAAGTTGACTACACTGAGTTCTTTCTGACCTCTTCAATGTATGGGCTTCTTCTGACAGGCATGGATTTTGCACATCCTTTCTGCAGAGCGTACATAGCATCATTGCCTTGGGGCTTAGGAAATGCCTATTCCACACTCATATATTCCCACTCAGCATAGTGTCTGACCTGAGAAACGACTTCCCAGCAAAGGAGCTAAGAAGTGGCCTCCACTGGTCAATGCATTTATAACACCATCCAGAAGCAGCCTGCCTCACAGGGCACCAGAGTCACCTTCTAAAGGCATAGCTGAAATTCTACACTATGAAAAAATGTGGTGCTATCTTTTATAATGTAGTGGAATCATTAAATTAGATGCTTTAGTGTGTTACTGTGCCACCAATAAGAAGAATGAATGGGTCTTAGAAACAAGAGGTGAAAACAAGAGTGGCCCCGTTAACCATAACTCTAAATGATCCAATAAGGTAATTTGTGTCTTCTATATGTGCAACTGTGATCTCTAGAAGGTTGGAGACCCTTTTCCCCAAAGAATATAATATTTTTAAAGAAAGAGCAAGGGTCCCATTATACCATAAACAATGGCTGCACCAGTGCACTTTAAACACTTTATATCCTTGGACCAGCTGGTGAAAATAGGACTCACTATCACAGCACAAGTAACTAACTATGATCTGCAGAGAAGATAAGGCTACATTTACACAATGAAAGCAAAAGGCAGCGTGTGCAGTCCAGATGATCCAGTGGGATGCCTCCTGGTCCTTCTGTGTCCCATTGTAATGGTGAGTGAGCATGCACAGCAACCCTGGTCTGAAAAGAGTAGGATTGCTAAGGATTCAGACCCTTAGGAGTAAAGCCTCAGGTTATACCACTAGGTAATTTATCAAGACTGGAGCAGTGATAGCTGCAGGTGAGAGAGATTTGAATAAATAGTGGATGAAGGTAAGGGTGAGTACTAGTTACAGTCTTAAAGCCAACTGCAGAAATGGTTGGAGGGGGTGGGTATTCCCTCCTCCATCTCTGTTTCCCTTCCAGAAGAAAAGTCCACAGGAACCATGGAAGAACTGCTCCCTAAACCTGCACAGACAGGTAAACTCGATGGAGGATATGAAAGACATTGCTTAACTCTCCTAGTGTGAGACCCTTAACGACTGTGAGACCTCTGTTTGTACAACCATGTTTGGGTCGTGGCTACACTTCCTGTGGCTTCCCTGTGACTGACAATGGCAAGAGTACCAAGACAGGCCCATTATCAACAGAAGCAGGACTCCTCCTATGGACAATGTCGGCAGGGGAATTACAGACATCTATGTTTGCCAGTTACCTCCTTATCAAAGGAAAAGTAAAATTTCCCCTATTTTATTCTACAACTTGGAGCAAGGCACCAGTGAAAATTAAATAAATTTCATGGACATTAGGACATACGGCTGCCATTTTTCTTCATGATTACATTTCAAAAGCAAGACCCCCAAATTCTTGAGAAAGACAATCCGGGGTTGTAAAACTAGCAAAAAGCTATTAAAATGTTGTAAATCTCAAAGGGACAGAGAAAGAAATTACAATGATGCATTTTCTAAAGTAAATGCTCCTAGAAAAGGGAAGGAAGAGACCTCTGTGGTTAGGCCATCTGGATTTTGTCAGGGCCAGAGGCCACAGACCTAGAAGCAGAAAGAAGCCTGTCTGAAGTTTAATCAAGCTGAGGGGAACTTTAAGCTGTCTTGGTCACCTCCCAGGCAGTCCTACACTTTTTTCTGTACCCCTCCACCAATGAGTCTTTTGCATGTCATATTCCTTCTTGTAGTCCTCTTGTCACAGGATGCTGGACTTCAGTTCCCATTAATTCCCTTATCTTGTAGCCCTTGGTTAGAGCACATGTCAGTAGTTTTGGCTATTACTATTATTTCCATTGCTTTTACTCCACTTTATTATCTTGTTAATTATCTTGTTAATTGCGGTGGTATTTTTGTCCTCCAACTAGATTATTCTTATCTTTTGAATGGAAACACATGTACATGTATGCTTGTGCACACATACACACACACACACACATTCTGACTCTAACGAATTTCTTATCTGCAGCACAGGAAGAATCCTAAGTTGACCTAAAAACTCAAAACATCCTCTTGTAAACGTGTCACAGTATATATGCTCTTATAATTCCTGTAGCACTTAAACAAAGGCAATTCTAAATATAAATACTGTATTTACTGCTATACATAGCTGAATACATACTTTATTGATTACATATTACCATATGAGTAATATAGGCATGAATATTTCTAACTTCTCTCAGTATTTTCACAGATTTTATTTTTAAGGTTTTCATGTAACCTGTCATGATACTAGTGAAGACTAAACTACTAAAACCATTAGTCAATCATTGATATGCTTTCAATTATTTGAATATATTGGACATAAATAATCTTTTCAGTTCTCATTTTAATATTTTTCATTATTCAACCTGCAGAACTCTCCTACCCCAATCCATACACATGAGCAGAGCCATTTCTATTATACTTTATTTTCCCTGTCACTGTATTATGTAGTGTTAAGGGGAACTTGAAGGAAATTCATATTATTTGAGGTCTATAATATGCCTATAACTGGGTTAAGAATTTCATATAAGTCATCTTATTTCATACCCCTAATACTGTGTGGTTGGGAACACCATCCATATTTGTAAGAAGATGAAAACTAAATCCAAGGGAAGATAAATTACTTACTCAGGTTCTCAATTAGAAAACTGTAGAGTCAGGAATACAGTGCAGGCTTGTCTGACTCCAAAGGCCATACCTTTTCACTCTAGGACTTATCTCCTTTTCCATTCTACTATTAAAGTCATCAACCAATGAATGCACATGAACTTAGCAATATATATTACAGTGACATGTTTATATATTTTATTAGCATTAAAGTAAGCTAATGGTTATGGCCATATTACTCAGATATATGTTGCATAGTCTTAATGGTTATTGCAATATTAATAAGGTATGCAGAGAATTTCTGTGGTGGTGATTGCCATTTTAAGAAGATATATGAGGAAGTTTATAGGCTACAAAAATAATAAGTATGCTGAAGAAAAATACTGTCATGAAGCATATTCTAAGAACTGCACCGCATGAATGGTTATGGATTATGAAAGTAATTTTCCTGGAAAGTTTTAATATCTGTTAAATTTAAAGTTAAAAGGACATAGAGAAGATATGCGTAAATGGTCTCCCTGTCTTTAGGATATTCCTGCTCCAGTCCGTCTGCTAGATACTCTTTCTCCTAAAATACAGCTTTGACTGTGTGAAATTCGTTTTCTAGGTTTCATTAATTTAGCACAGACAGGAGAATAAAGTCTATTTCTGTGAGCTGATATGAAAAGCCATTCACGACCTGACTCTCATCAAACTTGCTACTTTCGTTCTTTCTTACTTTTTTTTTTTTTTTTTTGAGACGGAGTCTCACTGTGTCTCCCAGGCTGGAGTGCAGTGGCGCGATCTCGGCTCACTGCAACCTCTGCCTTCCAGGTTGATGCCATTCTCCTGCCTCAGCCTCCCGAGTAGTTGGGGCTACAGGCGCCCGCCACCACGCCCAGCTAATTTTTCGTATTTTTAGTAGAGACTGGGTTTCACTATGTTAGCCAGGATGGTCTCGATCTCCTGACCTCGTGATCCGCCTGCCTCGGCCTCCCAAAGTGCTGGGATTACAGGCGTGAGCCACCACGCCCGGGCCAAGCATGCTACTTTCTATCCTTGCATGTTTCTTTTTTAGAATAAATCTGATTTACTCACTGCATAAACTCTGGATACATATTATGTCTTCTTCTGAGCTGTCAGTGTCTACCTATAGCTAATAAATATCCTAATAGCTACCTTTACTTTGTTCAAATTATACAACTTAACACCTTCTTCCTATTTTGTCTTATTAATAAATATATTGTAGATATATTTATAAGTAATGTTGTGGTGACCCAAGATCGCACCATTGCCCTCCAGCCTGGACAACTGTTTTAAGTGATATTTTTTTCGGCACACATTTCAATTATGTTTTGCTGTTATACAAGAACATACTGATTTTCTTACTTACAGGACTCTTTGTCTATGTTTCATGGTTCGCATATTATATCCAACATGCCGATAATGTAGTACATAAAGAAGTCAGCAATGGTTAGTGTTTGTTGTTTCTAGGCCTTAGGTGTCTTATTTGGGTGTATGTGTAGCAGTGCTTGTGAGCAAAGGTTGGCACACAGTAAGGAGTATCTGATGGCATTGCAAGGATGTCCAGTACTGTGAAAAAGAGAACTCATAGAGGGCAACTGCATATTGTTATTGATATCTCTAAAAGGGGAAATTTTGGCCGGGCATGGTGGCTTATGACTGTAATCCCAGCACTTTGGGAGGCCGAGGCGGACGGATCACAAAGGTCAAGAGACCGGGACCATCCTGACCAACATGGTGAAATCCCATCTCTACTAAAAATACAAAAGTTAGCTGGGTGTTGTGGCAGGCGCCTGTTGTCCCAGCTACTTGGGAGGCTGAGGCAGAAGAATCTCTCGAACCCGGGAGGCAGAGGCTGCAGTGAGCGGAGATCACACCACTGCACTCCAGCCTGAGTGACAGAGGGAGAGTTCTCAAAAAAAGAAAAAGGGAAATTTTACAAGTGTTCATCAATAACTCTGATTTAAGGTTTGGTGGATTCTCTTCGCTAAGGTAATGAACTGAGCTTTGAATCGCAGTTAATAAGATATTTCAAAATAAAGCACAATTTGTGTATTTTTAATAGTTTCTCTGGATATATTGAGATGATCATGTTTTTTTTTCTAGTGATCTGTAATATGGTAATTGATATTATAGATGTTTTAGTGTTAAATTGTTCTTGCATTTCTAAAATAAACACAACTACACTATTTTTTTAGACTATTGATAACTTACTTAAAATCTTTTTCAATACAGAACAGTGAGTTGAAATCATCATTTTTCTTTCTCATTGTGGCTCGTCTAGTTTATCAATATTAATAATTTTTTTCATCAAATTATTTGCCCATTCACCATTCTTTCTATATCTTTCTTCAGTAATTCCATTTAAACATGCTAGAGCAAACCAGGTGCAGTGGCTCACTCCTGTAATCCCAGCACTTAGGGAGGCCAAGGTGGGTGGATCATCTGAGTTTGGCAGTTCGAAACCAGCCTGACCAACATAGAGAAACCCTGTCTCTACTAAAAATACAAAATTAGCCAGACATAGTAGCGCATGCCTCTAACCCCAGCTACTCAGGAGGCTGAGACAGGAGAATCGCCTGAATCCGGGAGGTGGAAGTTGCAGTGAGCAGAGATCGTATCATTGCACTCCAGCCTGGGAAACAGTAATGAAACTCCGTCTCAAAAAAAAAAAAAAAAAAAAAAAAAATGCTAAAGCATCTTTTGGTTCATTATACTACCTTTTATGTTTTTCCTTCTGTCTGTATTGTAAAATGTGGCAAAGCTTCAGGTGTCCTTGTTGGCTGCATTGAATCTACTGATTAAATTCGATAAGTTTCTAAGTTTCATATTGAGTATACTCTTAGAGATCCCATCTAAATAATTTCAAAATGATCTCATCTATCTTGGATTCTTAAATGTTTGGATCCACTATATGTTTAATTCATTTCTTTATTTTTTAATGAATTAAAAGGCTTTATTCAAAAGTCAATCTAATAGCACTACAATCTGTCATTCTTGGGTAGTCTAATTCTGTTACTATATTTACTAATATATAATTCATGATGTATTTTTCATTTTGGCCTAGGTATTTAATATAACTTTAACATTATTGAGTATCAAAAAACAACTTTTTCATTTTTAAATACATTGCATATGATTTATTTCAATATCTATTTTTAAATCATTGTATGTTAAATCTTGTGTTTTCTTTTTTTTTTTTTTTTTTAAATTTATTTATTATTATTATACTGTAAGTTGTAGGGTACATGTGCATAACGTGCAGGTTTGTTACATATGTATACTTGTGCCTTGTTGGTGTGCTGCACCCATCAACTCGTCATTTACATCAGGTATAACTCCCAATGCAATCCCTCCCCCCGCCCCCCTCCCCATGATAGGCCCCGGTGTGTGATGTTCCCCTTCCCGAGTCCAAGTGATCTCATTGTTCAGTTCCCACCTATGAGTGAGAACATGCGGTGTTTGGTTTTCTGTTCTTGTGATAGTTTGCTAAGAATGATGGATTCCAGCTGCATCCATGTCCCTACAAAGGACACAAACTCATCCTTTTTAATGGCTGCATAGTATTCCATGGTGTATATATGCCACATTTTCTTAATCCAATCTGTCACTGATGGACATTTGGGTTGATTCCAAGTCTTTGCTATTGTGAATAGTGCTGCAATAAACATACGTGTGCATGTGTCTTTATAGCAGCATAATTTATAATCCTTTGGGTATATACCCAGTAATGGGATGGCTGGGTCATATGGTACATCTAGTTCTAAATCCTTGAGGAATCGCCATACTGTTTTCCATAATGGTTGAACTAGTTTACAATCCCACCAACAGTGTAAAAGTGTTCCTATTTCTCCACATCCTCTCCAGCACCTGTTGTTTCCTGACTTTTGAATGATCGCCATTCTAACTGGTGTGAGATGGTATCTCATTGTGGTTTTGATTTGCATTTCTCTGATGGCCAGTGATGATGAGCATTTTTTCATGTGTCTGTTGGCTGTATGAATGTCTTCTTTTGAGAAATGTCTATTCATATCCTTTGCCCACTTTTTGATGGGGTTGTTTTTTTCTTGTAAATTTGTTGGAGTTCTTTGTAGGTTCTGGATATTAGCCCTTTGTCAGATGAGTAGATTGCAAAAATTTTCTCCCATTCTGTAGGTTGCCTGTTCACTCTGATGGTAGTTTCTTTTGCTGTGCAGAAGCTCTTTAGTTTAATGAGATCCCATTTGTCAATTTTAGCTTTTGCTGCCGTTGCTTTTGGTGTTTTAGACATGAAGTCTTTGCCCATGCCTATGTCCTGAATGGTACTTCCTAGGTTTTCCTCTAGGATTTTTATGGTATTAGGTCTAACATTTAAGTCTCTAATCCATCTTGAATTAATTTTCGTATAAGGAGTAAGGAAAGGATCCAGTTTCAGCTTTCTACTTATGGCTAGCCAATTTTCCCAGCACCATTTATTAAATAGGGAATCCTTTCCCCATTTCTTGTTTCTCTCAGGTTTGTCAAAGATCAGATGGCTGTAGATGTGTGGTATTATTTCTGAGGACTCTGTTCTGTTCCATTGGTCTATATCTCTGTTTTGGTACCAGTACCATGCTGTTTTGGTTACTGTAGCCTTGTAGTATAGTTTGAAGTCAGGGAGCGTGATGCCTCCAGCTTTGTTCTTTTGACTTAGGATTGTCTTGGAGATGCGGGCTCTTTTTTGGTTCCATATGAACTTTAAAGCAGTTTTTTCCAATTCTGTGAAGAAACTCATTGGTAGCTTGATGGGGATGGCATTGAATCTATAAATTACCTTGGGCAGTATGGCCATTTTCACGATATTGATTCTTCCTATCCATGAGCATGGTATGTTCTTCCATTTGTTTGTGTTCTCTGCAAGGCCGGCGGACCCCGCCCCGCCCCCTCGTGGGGATGGAGGGGCGCCGGGGGCCTCCCACTTATTCTACACCTCTCATGTCTCTTCACCGTGCCAGACTAGAGTCAAGCTCAACAGGGTCTTCTTTCCCCGCTGATTCCGCCAAGCCCGTTCCCTTGGCTGTGGTTTCGCTGGATAGTAGGTAGGGACAGTGGGAATCTCGTTCATCCATTCATGCGCGTCACTAATTAGATGACGAGGCATTTGGCTACCTTAAGAGAGTCATAGTTACTCCCGCCGTTTACCCGCGCTTCATTGAATTTCTTCACTTTGACATTCAGAGCACTGGGCAGAAATCACATCGCGTCAACACCCGCCGCGGGCCTTCGCGCACATTTTCTTAATCCAGTCTATCATTGATGGGCATTTGGGTTGGTTCCAGGTCTTTGCTATTGAGAACAGTGCTGCAATAAACATACGTGTGGCTGTGTCTTATAGTAGAATGAGTTATAATCCTTTGGGTGTATATCCAGTAATGGGATCACTGGGTCAAATGGTATTTCTGGTTCTAGATCCTTGAGGAATCACCACACTGTCTCTACAACGGTTGAACTAATTTACACTCCCACCAACAGTGTAAAAGCATTCTTATTTCTCCACATCCTCTCCAGCATCTGTTGTTTCCTGACTCTTTAATGATGGCCATTCTAATGGCGTGAGATGGTATCTCATCGTGGCTTTGATTTGCATTTTTCTAATGACCAGTGGTGATGAGCATTTTTTCGTATTTGTTAGCGGCATAAATATCTTCTTTTGAGAAATGTCTGTTCATATCTTTTGCCCACTTTTTAATTTTTTTTTCTTGTAAATTTGTTTAAGTTCTTTGTGGATTCTGGATATTAGCCCTTTGTCAGATGGATAGATTGCAAAAATTTTCTCCCATTCTGTAGGTTGCCTGTTCACTCTGAAAATATTTTCTTTTGCTATGCAGAAGCTCTTTAGTTTACTTAGATCCCATCTGTCAATTATGGCTTTTGTTGCCATTGCTTTTGGTATTTTAGTCATGAAGTCTTTGCCCCTGCTTGTGTCCTGAATGGTATTGCCTAGGTTTTCTTCTAGGGTTTTTATGGTTTTAGGTATTACGTTTAAGTTTTTAATCCATCTTTAGTTAATTTTTGTATAAGGTGTAAGGAAGGGGTCCAGTTTCAGTTTTCTGCATATACTTTAGAATCCATCTTCTATATCCATAAAATGTGTTTTTATAGGTTTTCACTTTTAGAGCACCTGAGTGGATTTACAGCCAAATGTTACGTTTATTTGTGTTTGAATTCTAATTTAATGCACAAAATATAAAAACTATACATGTCCCTCTACATATAATTTGATATATTAATAATTATTTTTATTGAAACATCATTAAATTCATTTCTCAATATCTTTTAGTCTTTGCATAAGTATTTTTACTAGTATTTTTATTAACATCTCTGCTCTTTATGAATAAATCATATACAATGCTTAATAAAATGTTATAATTTTATTATATATTAGAGATAAGTTTACCAAAATATTGTTCTTTTAATTTACCAAAAAGAATTGATATTAGTAACCTATGAAAGTCACCATTCACTAGTCAAATATTTTATCTACATTAAAAATAATGTGAGATAACTCAAGAAAAAGCAAAAAGCCTTTCAAAACATTATTTCATAGTTATATAATAGTCTTTTACATAAATATTTTTGTTATCAAAGGAAAGATAATTTTATATTCCACATTCTTATCATGTCATACGTATCTCTTATGTTTCTAAAGTATAGTTATCGTTACCATTTGACATGACCATAGGTTGTTACATCTGGTTGAGATAAAATAGAATTAGCTTCATCTATTTAAATATAGAGTCTTCTTTAAAATTTTTGCTAGTATATAGTATTCTATATTTTTTTGTATATGGAATTAATTTGCTAAAATGTATCTATAGAAATGCATATAAAATTTATATTTCATGTCATGCTGGTTACCAAATTATCACAGAAACCTTTAAAGACTGTTGTCATCAGTCTATAAATGTATTTGCTTCTAGTGTATTTAAAATAATTGCCTCAATATATTTTCACATATTTTTCTAAATAATTCTCTTCTTATTTTTATGGTCTCAAGTTTGTTAAAGTTATCATAATGATTTTTTTTCTATGTTTAAATAAAAAACAAATGCTAATTTCTTAAATAGTCCGTCTGTGTCTTGGAGAATGCTGATGCATATTAAATTTGTGTTGTAGCACAATAAATAATCAGTTATTTGTAGTGTGCATGATACTATATTATATGATTTATGTCATAAAAACATTGTATTACTTGTTTGAAATTGAACACACTTATAATAAAAATGTAGTTTTTAAAAAGTAATTAAAAATTGGAATGATTATTTGGGGGATATAGATATGAAGAATATTTTCAAACAATTAAGCAATTTTTAATATTTAGTAGACAACATTTAATATAATAGCAAAACTGAGTTTTTAAATGATGTCCCGAGTTCATGGTATTAAAAGAGTATCTCACTGGAAAAAATATGAGAAGCATTATATGAGTGTAAATTTGAGCATATAAAATTGATAGATCCATTATAAGATTAATATCCAAATAACAAAAATATCCAAACATTCAAATAATAAAAATATCCTGTCCTAACTTACCAAATATTAGAAATAATACAAATATTAAATATATATTAAAAAAGAAAATACTCAAATTTCATTGTTGAGGCACAAAAGTAGTATAGGTGTGTCAATTTTCTTTATTCTTGGCATTTGTTTACGTATAGAGTAACATTTCATTTTCTGTTTTGTTTTTAAAAATATTTCCTTTGCTCCTTTGTAGAAGATATATATTTATTTTCCAAGTTATATTTTAAATTATTAGAAATATCTTTTCATTATAGAAATGGCAAGCAATTTATTCTAGCTTATTTTAACCTGATCCTTAATTTCATAACATCTAGAATTTTAGGAACGGATTAGTAATACAATTTTTGTGATCTGTATACATGTATTTCAGTATTTTTATATCATAAATACAGGTTATCGATATGCATGTACATATAAATACATTATATTTAGGTTTCAATTTTAAATAGGGCTTTTTGTTTGTTCATTTCAGTCACTGTCAATTCACTGAAAATGTAAGGCTTTCCTCAGTCAGTATTTTAGATGGTTAAATATATGAAATATTTTATAGCCTCTTCCACCTCTGAGAATTTAGTTTTTGCTGTTTGTTTAAAGGAAACTGTTTAGTAGCATCATGTGATTCTTTTGCCTTTATTTAACTGCTGTATTTCTCTAAGTGTTCTTTTAAACTAATTTTTCATCTTAAGAATATTGTATTTCAGTACATATAGGTTAAATTTTCTCCTAACTACCGTATGATATTTGCAAATATAGTTTGACCTAATTAGCAAGTTCCTTATTGATGTGCCTTTACATCTTTTCCATTTAATTACAGTAATTGTTAGAAACAATTAATTTCATTTTGCACATTCTTTGACGTGCTCCTAAAGGAGTAATTTATTTATTTTATTTTGAGATTACTGCCAAATTGCCTTTCAATCTGGCCATAGCATTATACTCTACCAGCAGTAAATGACTGCTTGTTTTCTAATTCTTTGAATGAATACTGTAATCAAAATGTTAAAATGTTGCCCATCTAATGGTTGGCAACGTGATTTGTTTTTATAAATTGTTATTTATATATTATTACTGATGAAAACATCATTTTGCACATTAATTAGTCATTTGGGTTTTTTCCTTGTAGTTGGCCTTTGGCTTTTATTCTTATTTTGATCTAGATAAACACATCAATGTTGTTTTTCATAAATTTTTCACTTTTGTCTGTTTGGAAAGCTTTCTTAACCTTAGGCTACAAATATATTATCGTTCCTTTCTATTTGTAGTATGTTTGCCTTTAGTTTTTATTTACATGGTATTTGGAATTTGTCTTTAGCATTTATTTCCATTTTTGGTGATATATACATTTTCACATAGAATAACCTATGTCATAAGGTTTTAAGGTTACTGTATTAACAACTATATATTGTATTCTTATTTTAAAGTTGTTCTTTGTATATATAATCTTCTAGATCAGTCTTTTCTAATTTTTCTATTTTAAAAAATAATTTTCATGCTTTAATTTGATTCATTCCTTAGGACAAATTTATTGAAGTGGATAATGCTGGGTCAAAATTGACATTCCATGGAAGGTGGAATATTATTTGACTAGGCCCATAAGGAAAAGGTAGGACTACTATTTATAAACTAAAGAATATTTTTAATCTGCTGTGATTGGTATAGCATTCAGGCCCTATGTAAAGTGATGTAATTTTAAATCATGCCCTCCACTGGTGAGGGAAGAGGTGATAGGCACAGTGTTAAAACTCATAAGTGTTGTGTGAATCTTGACAGAGGTCAGGGTTCTGACAGACAAAGAATTAAATCCCACTCTGTCATATGACAGTTGTTTGACCTTGGGGAAAGTCATTGTTTCCTTTGACTGTTGGCTTCCTCATTGCCATATGGAATGTTGACTAACGAGAAAGTACATTCTTTTCCATACTCTATGGACAAATGAGATCCTATTTCTGTTTCTCATATAAGGATGGGATGGTAGCTGTGTGATTAGGCAGCATTGCTTAAAATAAACATTTTCCCAAATAAGTCAACAACATCTGGACAGGAAAGCTATGAATGGACTGTAAACAATTATTGGTGATAGCTATAGGATGCAGGAAAATTCCTAGGCGGACAAGCAGAACTTCCATTCCTGTTCAGTGTGTTCGGATCCTGCTTGATCCTGGGCCAAGGTCCCAGCCCAAGCCTTCACTCCAGCCCCTGATTGTTCCTGGACCAAGGTCTTCCCTTCAGCCTCAGTGGCCACTGATTGGTTGTTTACACTATTGTACCTCTTTCTGAATGGTGTGTGTGTGTTTGTTTGTTTGTTTTGAGATGGAGTCTCGCTATGTCACCCAGGTTGGAGTGCAGTGATGCAATCTTTGCTCAGTGCAAGCTCCGCCTCCCAGGTTCATGCCATTCTCCTGCCTCAGCCACCTGAGTAGCTGGGACCATAGGCTCCTGCCACCATGACCTGCTAATTTTTTTGTATTTTTAGTAGAGACGGGGCTTCACCGTGTTCACCATGATGGTCTTGAGCTGACTGTGTGATCCACTTGCCTTGGCCTCCCAAGGTGCTGGGATTACACGCATGAGCCGCCACGCCCAGACCTGAATGGCACTTTTTGCAAGCCACCAGTCAGCATGCATTTCCCCAGTCTAAGCCCATAAAAACCCCAGGCTCAGTCTGGTAGGTGGCAACATTCTGGCAACCCACTTTTGGGTCCACTCTTACTGCTGAGAGCTTTCTTTTTGTTGCTTAATAAAATTCTACTCTGCCTTACTCACTCTCCAATATCTGCCTACTTTATTCCTCTTGGTTATGAGGAAAGAATTTGGAATTTTCCAAACTGTGAGAGTGAAAGCGTGTCTGGAATCGGTTCCTTCTGATGGGTTCTTGGTCTCGGTGACTTGAAGAATGAAGCTGCGAACCCTCGTGGTGAGTGTTACAGTTCTTAAAGATGGTGTGTCTGGAGTTTGTTCCTTCAGATGTTCAGACATGTCTGGAATTTCTTCCTTCTGGTGGGTTCATGGTCTAGCTGGCTTCAGGAGTAAAGCTGCAGACCTTCACAGTGAGTGTTACAGCTCTAAAAGTGGCACATCTGGAGTTGTTCCTTCCTCCCAGTAGGTTCATGGTCTCTCTGGCTTCAGGAGTGAAGCTGCAGACTTTTGTGGTTATCATCAAGATAGTGCGGACCCAAAGACTGAGCAGCAGCAAGATTTATTGTGAAGGGCAAAAGAATAAAGCTTTCACAGCATGGAAGGAGACCCCAGCAGGTTGCCACTGCTGGCTCAATTGACCACCTTTTATTCCCTTATTTGGTCCTGCCAATCCTGCTGATTGGTCTATTTTACAGAGTGCTGATTGGTCCATTTTACAGAGTGCTGATTGGTCCATTTTACAGAGCGCTGATTGGTGCTTTTAAAATCCTTTAGCTAGACAGAAAAGTTCTCCAAGTCCCCACCCAAACCAGAAGCCCAACCAGCTTCACCTCTCAAAGGAGCCTTAACAATCCCTCCTGCTTACTGAACTATGGCAGTGAAGAAGCCACAACTTTGGGAAGCCATAGCTTTGGGGCTGTCCTGAGAGCAGTGGAGCTTTGGGGCTATCCTGGCAGCACTGAACCTTGTAACCTTGCATAGACTTCATTGGAATATGGAAGCTTTGCCTCTGGGACCATTATAAGAGACATTGACTCCTATTTGAGACCTGGGGCTTCTGAGCCAGTGATGATCCTCTCTTCGTGATCTCTTTTCCTTGCATCTAGACTGTCTCATGTACATACCAGAAAGAAAAAGAAAAAAACCTGGACTACTGTGTCCCCGGTGAAAACTCTTGCTGCTGAAAGATGTCTGAGGATACCCACTGCCACGTTTCCTTTCCTGTTTTGTGTCCTTCTAAGTGAAGCCAGCGCCAAGTTCAGCCTACTTAGGTCTTATAAGTCTGATAGGTTGAGCCCAAGAAAACTCAGAGAGGGGACATGGTAGAGCAATAATAATCATGCTACTTGAGGAAATGAAACCACTATCTCAGAAAAATAGCTGCACGCCCATGTTCATTGCTGCGCTATTCACAATAACCAAGATAAGGAAACAACCTAAATCTCCACAGGCAGATTAATAGATAAAATAAATGTAATATACATACATATACAAATAAATATTATTCAGCCTTGATAAAGAATGAAATCACGCAACAACATGAATGAAACTGGGGGACATTATCCCAAGTGAAATCAGCCAGGCATAGAAAGATGAATACTGCATGATATTACTTACATGTGGAACCTTATTTTCAAAGTTTTTATTAAAGAGTTTACATAAAAAACTTGAACTCATGGTAATAGAGAGTAGATTGATCATTGCCAGGAGCTGGAGAGTGAGAGTAATGGGGCAATGTTGATCAAAGGACACCAAGTTTTAGTTATAAGTTGATTAAGTTCTAAAGATAAATATATAGCATGGCAACTCTAATTAATAGTACTGTAGTGGACACTTGAAATAGTACTGTAGTGGACGCAACTGAATAGTACTGTAGTGGACACTTGAAATTAATAGCACTGTAGTAGACACTTGAAGAGAGTAGATATTGTGTTCTTACCAAACACAGAGAAAACTATGTGATAGATAACTATATGAGGTTTTGGGTATGTTAGTTAGCTTGATTGTGGTAATCATTTTACAATGTACACACATACCAAATCACCACGTTGCACCTTCTATATACATAATTTTTATTTTTCGATTATACTTCAATAATGCTGGGAAATTAACAAATAATAAAAAATGAAATTGACCACCTTGCAAAACTGTGAAGAATAAATGAAATAATATAAATAGAACTGCTGGCACACGGTCAGATCTTTTCTCTGTGTCCCAGAAAGAATACTTGTCATTGGACTTTTCTCCTATGACATGCACAGGTGCCAGTCCTGCCTGGAGTGGCTGGGGAACTCCTGGTGAGATGTGCCAAGGCCTTTGCTGGGGGTGAGGGCGCAGCACTGGCCCCATACCATAGATAGTCAGGAACACCATCTGTTTCCATATCACACCCCTGTCTCAGTGTTCATGTTCATGACTTTGTTCAGACACACACAATTGTCTGTCTCCAGGCCACAGTGAGGCTGAGAGCCACAGAAAATTCCTGTACAGCACTTCTTAGAAGGAGGTTTTAGAGGCTGAAACTTTTCACTCAGCCCAGAACATATCGCTTTCTGCGTCATCTGTTGTTTTCTGTGGGAATGCTGCTGCTTCCTGTTGCAAGAGGGAAGGACTCCACTTTTCGGCCTGAGTAGATGGGTATTGGCTGTGGTGGTGGTGGCTGATTGCGTCAGCCCAACCTCTGGCCCCCAAGCAGTGGTGGATGGGGCTAGATAATTCCCCAATTCCCAGGCCACTAGGTGGCCTGCTGGATGGTATGTCCAAGTCCAGAAATGGCAGGACTAGGTCCTGTCAGCCCACATTTTATGTGCTGGCCATAATAGGGAAGATCAAGTTTGTATCCTGGTCACTGGCAGAACTCTCAGGTAGGGGGAGGCAGAACACTCAGGCAATGGGAGCCCAAGGGCAGATCACAGGCCTGCAGGGCCTGGGCCACAGCTGAAATGGTCAGGAAGAAGCAGAGCAGTTATGCTGTGAACCTTCTACTGGGGAAGACAGGCCCCTCCAATGGGGCTCTGTGGACTGGGAGCTGTGGGACGCATGGCTTGCTCACACCTCCCTCTCACAGAAGCAATGCTGGGTTTTGCTGTTAGGGTAACATGAAGGTTCTGTCCACTCCCTGGCCCATGGGCTGCAGGGGCAGGGAGATGACAGTGAAAGAGGATTTGGAAGGTCTGTTGGTAGCCTCTGTGAGTTGGTGGCCTCTAAGAATTGAGCTCTGGCTGCAGTGTTTAGGCAAGGACAGGGGAAGTGTGCCAGAGGTCTATCAGCAAAGCAGGCAAGCCCCACTTGGCGAGCAGCCATCGAGGGAAGGGGTCACGGTACAGTCGGCTTGCTTCTTCACACTGTGGTTGCAGGTTCTGCCTTAGGGGTATGCAACATTGTCCTACCTCCTCATTTCTTCTCTGTCCCATGGGTGGCAGGGGTAGAGGCAGCAGCGGTGGCGACTAGAAAGGGCCTAACAGCAACCTCTGCGAGTTGGTCTCTCTGAGGAACACTGGGCCACTTCTGCAGTGTTCAGGAGGGGTTGGGGCAGATGCGCTATGCCAGGGCTTGTCACTGGAGCAGGCAAACCATGCCTGGTGGGGAGCCATCAAAAGGATTGTGGATAGTGTGCATTCTGTCCACTTCTCTGCACTGCAACTATGGTGTCTGCCTTAGGGGCACCTGAAATTTCCCCACCTCTCAGTTTCTTCCCTGGATCAAGAGTGCTGGAGCAAATGTGGTGGTGGTGGTGGCTGCAGAGGGCCTGTCAACACTTTTGGGAGCTGGCAGCCTCTGGGAGTTGAACTGTGGTTGCAGTGTTTAGGCAGGGGCAGGGCAGGTGCACTAGGAGCCAGTCTCCAATATGGGAAAACTCCACCAGTGCAGCAGAGGCGGGGGTTCACATGGTGCATTGTCTGCTCACTCTGTTGTACTGCAGCTGGAATTTCTGTCCTCCGGAAGTGTGAAAATGTTCAGCCTTGCTTCTTGGCTGGGCAGCAGCAGCTGGCACCAGGCTGTTTGGGGATCAAAATCCTGTTGGATTCCACATGGGCTTGAGCAGTACCTCTGCTTAGTCTCCTGGTAGCTCTCTGTGGTAGTCTGGAGGCTCAGGGAGGTCAAGGGCCTCTCCCGTGACTAACATTGTAAAGGTTCATGTCAGAGGTGTGGAATTCTCAGGGTCTATTACAGGCTCACCCCATACCCACGTTAAGAAACCTCTCCTGGCTCACATCGGTCTCAGCTTGGCAGCCGGCGCAGCTTTGCTCTTCTTTGTTCTGTGCTGCTTGTTTCTCTAGTGAATTTCAGGATCTGCTCTGAGAGGATCTTTTTGAGGTGTTAGTGCTTACTCACTATGTTAACTCCTCTCCATGTGAGAGGCACTCACTAGCTGCTTCCAGTTAGCTATCTTGAACTGGAACCTATGCCAAACTTTTATGTGGCCACAGTACAAAGTTCTATTTCAAATTACAGAGAGATCTGGATAACACTTTTGTTATCTATTTATGTATTGTTTTTTAGAGACAAGATCTTGCAGCTGGGAACGGTGATCATGCCTGTATTCCCAGCACTTTCGGAGGCCAAGGTGGGCAGATCAACTGAGGTTGGGAGTTTGAGACCAGCCTGACCAACATGGAGAAACCCCATCTCTACTAAAAATACAAAATTAGCCGGGCATGATGGCATATGCCTGTAATTCCTGGTACTCGGGAGGCTGAGGCAGGAGAATAGCTTGAACCTGGAAGACGAAGTTTGCAGTGAGCCTAGATCACACCATTGCACTCCAGCCTGGGCAACAAGAGTGAAACTCCGTCAAAAAAAGAAAAATCTTGCACTGTCATCCAAGAGGAGTGTGGTGTCATAATCACAGCTCATCGCAACCTCAAGCTCCTGAACTCAAGTGATTCTCCCAACTCAGCCTCCCAAATAGCTGGAATTGCAGGCATGTACTACCATGACTGGCTGTTTTTTTAAATAGTTTATAAAGACAGAATTTTGCTATGTTGCCCAGATTGGCCCAAACTCCTGGTCTCAAGGAATCTTCCCACCTGAACCACCTGAAGTGCTAAGCTTACAGACATGAGCCAGTGTGCAGAACCCAGAGAACATTTTTTTGTGAACGGTATTGTTTTTGAAACACCAGAGGTGTGGTCTAGGTCCTAGGGCCCATTACATAGAAAGCCAATGAATGAGATGGCGAGTATTGCCAGTGAAGAAGGCTTTAATCTGGTGCTGCAGTTTAGAAGCTTAATGTCAAATTCATTTCCCTGCTCTACAAAAACTAGGTGTTTATAGGGCAAGAAAGAAATGTAACAATGTCAAATAAAACAGGAACTAAGGTGGGCCTTCATAATGAATGAGGAGGTTGGCATTTCTTTGACTGGATACACTGATCTGTTGAGTTTCAGTTCTTTGATACTTTTTGAGAGGCCTAGAGGTCCTTTCCTGAAAAAGAAACTGAGACAAAACAAATGTTTCAAGCTTTAAGACTAGAAGGGTCAAATTCTAGGTTTATCCATAAAACAAACAAACAAAACACTGTCTATGGGACTATTGAGTCAGTTTCACTATGGTCAACTATCAAGCTGTTGTTTGATTTTAAAAAATCAAGTTGAGATTTTTATACTATTGCTGTGATACCACCATTCCATTTATTACCAAGAAAGTGCTCCAAGTATTACTCACTTTAGCGAATTAACTACTGCACATTCATTAATCAATTATTAGCACAAAACGTGATTGGTTCCAACTTTGGCCCATAGATGAGTATCTTGGTTAAATGTATGAATGAATAAATGGAAATATGGGTGAGTGATTGGTTGGAAAGAGAGCCATTCATTATGATAGATACTCCATCAATGATGATGGAGAGACTGGTGTGAAAGATAAAGATAAAACCAGATAGATGATAATAGATCCAACTGGCCTATGTAAAAGCATTGCCTATTTATGTATTAACATTAAACAGTTGATTGCCAAGCAGATGGCTGCTTCCTTCCATGGATTAGTGCATTTTCTTCTTGTAGTTAGGCCACCCTGGAAGTCAGATTTAAATTACAAAATTATGAGAGAGAAGACTGTCTTTGTTCACACCTTTATAGACAATTGCTTGGTAAAATCATGCTAATGATAAAGCATGTCTGTTGAGTTTGGATTTTTCTATTTTTGCTCCTAGAGGGCAACCTAAATTCTATTAGGCCTAAGTTGATAATAGGTGATGTTCCTTGTCACTGTTTTGTAACAATAGTACTTTTTTAATGAGAATGCTATTTATCAAGCATATTAAGAGCTAACTATAAAAGCTAGAAATTACATTGTTCTGATCAGGTTTCCACTGTAAGAAAAAGATGGTAACATCATTTTCACCAATTTTTTTACAGTGCTACAATAACGTCCCCAGGAAGATACTGAGGACCAATTAAGACATGGTTTTAATTTTAACCTGAGTGTATATGACATTTTGTGTTTGTCTCTCATCTTTTTTTCCCACATCTGTGACACTTAAGTTACCTATTATATCTTAAAAAACAAGACCATTAAGCTTGGTTCAATGGTTTGTAAATTTTCTGTTTAACTTTCTAATGCATAAAAAAATTTTAAAAAGCTCATTTTTCTTTGTTCATCAGTGCTAAGGTTAAATTTTTCTTTCATTTTTTTAAAAATTTTACTTTAAGTAAAATAGGAACTTTACTTGAGTTCTGGAATACACGTGCAGAACGTGCAGGTTTGTTACATAGGTATACATGTGCCATGATGGGTTTGCTGCAGTCATCAACCTGTCATGCATTAGGTGTTTGTCCTAATGCTCTATCTTCCCTTGTCCCCCACACCTCGACAGGCCCTAGTGTGTAATGTTCCCCTCCCTGTGTCCATGACCCCTCCCTGTGTCCTTGTGTTCTCACTGTTCAACTCTCACTTATAAGTGAGAACATGTGGTGTCTGGTTTTCTGTTCCTGTATTAGTTTGCTGATAATGATGGCTTCCAGCTTCATCCATGTCCTTGTGAAGGACATGAACTCATTCTTTCTTTATGGCTGCATAGTATTCTGTGGTGTGTATGTGCCACATTTTCTTTATCCAGTCTATCATTGATGGATATTTGGGTTGGTTCCAAGTCTTTGCTATTGTAAATAGTGCTGCAATAAACACACGTGTGCATGTGTCTTTATAGGAGAATGATTTGTAATCCTTTGGGTATATACCCACTAATGGGATTGCTGGGTCAAAAGGTATTTCTGGTTCTAGATCCTTGAGGACTCACCACATTGTCTTCCACAATGGTTGAACTAATTTACACACCCAAAAACAGTGTAAAATTGTTCCTGTTTCTCCACAGCTTCTCCAGCATCTGTTTCCTCGCTTTTTAAATAATCACCATTCTAACTGGTGTGAGATAGTATCTCATCGTCTTTCACTATTTTTAATGCCTGTTGAAGACACTTAGTTTTGCAGTCTTCATCTATCATTGTGATGTCATTTCCTTAATGGGAAATTTAATTTTCAATATAAACCAAATTTCAGAAAAAACTGTTAATTCACATATTTTCCTATTTTTAAATTTCATTGTATACTGTTTTTCCTTTTAATCTATTTTTTATTCATTTAAAATTCCTGGGCTATGCTATATTCAATAATAATTTTTAAAGCTATTCTATAAAATGGCAGTATAGCAAAGTCATAAAGAAATAGCAGTAGCCACATTTTAAATGTTAACTCCATTCTGTTATTGTACTAAATCCTCCTTACATATATCTATATCTTACAAAAAACAGTGACATAGATGAGATTTTAACCAATTTATAGATAAGAAAACCCAGAATAAGTGTGGACTAAGAGGATTTAAGTACTTGCTCTCAAATGATAAGATCTTGGTCTATTTGACACGTATGGCAGGGCTCTAACTCTTTTTTTTTTTTTTTAATGTTTCGCAAACATTTATTCATGCAGTTTACCTATTAACCAGC
Organism: Theropithecus gelada; assembly: GCF_003255815.1. Taxonomy (NCBI): domain Eukaryota; kingdom Metazoa; phylum Chordata; class Mammalia; order Primates; family Cercopithecidae; genus Theropithecus; species Theropithecus gelada. The sequence continues at coordinate 24,272,469 of NC_037673.1, read as the reverse complement.
TAATAAAATTGAATCACTCAATGTAATCAGCTAAGTTTTCCACATAGGCTTTTTTTTGTTTTTTTTTAAATTATTTTTTATTATTATACTTTAAGTTCTAGGGTACATGTGCATAACGTGCAGGTTTGTTACATATGTATACTTGTGCCATGTTGCTGTGCTGCACCCATCAACTCGTCAGCACCCATCAACTCGTCGTTTACATCAGGTATAACTCCCAATGCAATCCCTCCCCCCTCCCCCCTCCCTATGATAGGCCTCGGTGTGTGAGTTTGTGTCCTTTGTAGGGACATGGATGCAGCTGGAAACCATCATTGTTAGCAAACTATCACAAGAACAGAAAACCAAACACTGCATGTTCTCACTCATAGGTGGGAACTGAACAATGAGATCACTTGGACTCGGGAAAGGGAACATCACACACCGGGGCTCTAACTCTTTATTGGTGCCAGTTCTGTTAATGGGATCTTAGTCATCTCAACAAATATGTAGTTCTCTTTAAAACGTTCATTGCTGGAAGAATGTATAGCACAGTAACCTGCAATTATTTAGTCAGAAACAACAAAATCCTGAGAGCTCATTTTACCTCCGCGTGAAATAAACCAACATTACATTGTTAAAATGTTTCTCTATTCAAAAGAAATTCAGAAGTCTTTTAACTTTCAACTTTTCTGTTTTTAATAAATTGCATCTTTTTTTCTATGTTAGGACAAAGAGGGAAAAATTAACTCTGTTGACATAAATAAAATCATATATTAACTTTTTATAATTTGTAGTTCACAAACAGCAAAAGATAATGAGGTTTATTGAGAACATAAGCAATCAAAGAGACATAAAATTGATAATTGGCCTTCTGTGTTTGCATATCAACTATGCCAAATAGACTATTTAAAACTATTCACCACTTTCTGAGTAATCTGTAGATAAATAATTCTATTTTAGTCATTTATAAAATAAGTTCAAATCATAAAGAAATAAAGCATACATAGAGAAATATTATGTAGTTTACAGTAGTGGCAATAGATTAAGTCAACATGGGTAGCTTTAGAACTGTGCAAGTGGACAACAATATAGCTTAACACATTTGTAGAAATAGATGTGCTCCACTTTCTACTCTGTAAGTAGACCAGTGAGAGTTATGGAAGCTTTAGGAAAGAGAAAAGCCAACAGATATAGAAAATGGAGGAACATATACACTGTAGGAAAAAAAAAAAAAAAAGAAAGAAGGAAAGAATAAAGGGAAGATAAAAGGATGGGAAGAAGGAAAGAAGTATAAAAGGAAGAAAAAAGAAAACAAAAAAAGAAACGGAGAAGAACGTAAGCATACAAAATCATGTCAGTGATCATATATGTAAGTGCTCTCACTACCCACTCCTGATCTAATGGATGCTAATTTTCCTTCCCATTGAGCCTAAATATGGCATTGGAATCATCAGTATATTACTCCATATAGCTCTCTTAATTACTCAATATGAGGTAAAGCCTACTTGTCACTCTGAGTTATTAGGTTTCTCTTTTATCAAGAATTTAATGTCTTGTTGAAAAGACAATTAAGTAAACAATCCCATCAACAATAACAATGAAAATAGTAATATTTAATCATATTAAATTTAGGAGTGAATTTAACCAAATAGTTAAATACTTATATAGAGAAAATTATAAAATATTAATGAAGAAAATTACAAAATACACATATGAATGGATTAGATTAGTGTTCATGGATTAGAATAATTGATTTTTTAAGACACAATTTCCATTTCCAATTCCAAAGCAAGTTAGTGTTGTTAAAAAGTCCATACTACTCAAAATGATCTAAAGATTTTACACAATCCCTATCCGAAATCCAATGTCATTTTTTATATAAATTGAAAAAATGATTTTAAAATTTATATGGAATCATGCAAAACTCTGAATATCCAAATCAATCTTGAACAAGAGTAACAATGCTGGAGGCATCACGCTTTGTGATTTTAAGACATATTACAAAGCTACAGTAATCATAACATATGGGATTGACATTAAAACAGACACATAGAACAACAGAACAGAATAGAGAGCCCAGAAATATATCTGCACATCCATAGTCATCTGATCTTTAACAAGCATACAAAGAATATGCAAAAGAAAAATGATAGTTTCTTCAATGAATTGGACAATAAGAAAATGGTATTTGGAAAACTGAATATTTAAATGAAAAAGAATTTCATAGAATAATATTTCATAGAAATCCAATTTGGATTTATTTTTTATTTTTTTAATTTTTTAAATTTTTTGTGAAACTTCCACGATGTTTTTCACAGTGGTTGTACCAAGTGACATTCCCACCAAGAGTGTGCAAACTCCACTTCCCTTTTCTCTACATCCCCTCCAAAACTTGTCTTCTTTTCTCCCTGTTGGATTTTTATCTCACACCGTCTACAAAAATCAACTCTAAATGGATTAAACACTTAAATGTAAGACCTGAAACTCTAAAACTACTAGAATAAAACAGAAAAAAATGTTTCTTGAAATTTGTCTGTACAATATTTTGGATCTGACACCAAAGGCACAGGAAACCAAAACAAAGATAGACAAATGAGATTACTTCAAACTAAAAAAGCTTCTTCATTGCAAAAGGAATAATTAACAAAGTAACAAGGCAAACTATTGAATGGGAGAAAATACTTGTAAAACAAACACAATCATGCATTGGTTAATGATGAAAACACATTCTATGAAATTTATTGCTAGGTGATTTCATCATTATGCGACATCATAGATTGTACTTACACAGAACTAAATGGTACAGCCTACTACACACCTAGGCCGTATGGTATAACCTATTGCTCCTATGCTACAAACCTATACAGCATTTTACTTTACTAAACACTGCAGGCAACTGTAACTTGATGGTAAGTATCTGTGTATCTAAACATACCTAAAGAGAAAAGGTATAGTAAATATACAATATTATGATCTTATGGTACTTCCATCAGATTTGTAGTTAATCATTTACTGAAACATCTTTATGTGGTGCATGACTGTATCAATAAAGGGTTGATTATAAACATACATAAAGAACTCATATGACTTATAAACATAAAACCAAATAACTCAATTAAAAAATTGGCAAAGAGCTTGAGTACACATTCCTCAAAAGAAGACATAAATGGTCAACAAGTATATGAAAAGGTGCTTAGTCTCATTCATCATCAGGGAAATGCAAACCAAAACTGTGATGAAACATCACTTCACGACTGTTAGAATAGCTATTATCAAAAAGAGAAAAGAAAACAGTTTTGGAGGGGATGTAGAGAAAAGGGAAGTGGAGTTTGCACACTCTTGGTGGGAATGTCAATTGGTACAACCATTGTGAAAAACATCGTGGAAGTTCCACAAAAAAATAAAAATAGAACTACGTTAAGATCCAACTATCCCACTTCTCATTGTATATTAAAGAGTAATAAACTCATAAGCTCCAAGAGATATCTATACTCTTATATTCACTGCAGCATTATTCACAATAACCAAGACATGGAAACAACGTAAATGTTCACTAACAAATGAATGAATTAAAAAACGGATATGCACTACAATGGAATATCATTCAGCTTTAATAAAAGAGAAGTTTTGCCATTTGCAACAACATGGATTATCTTCGGTGACGTTATGGTAAGTAAGATAAATTAGACATAAAAGACAAATACTGCGTGGTTTCATGTATATATAGATTCTAATGTAGTTGAACTCATAGAAACAGAATAAAAATAGTGGCTATCAGAGGATGAGTGGATGAAAATATGGGGAGATGTTTGTCAATGAGTACAAAGTTTCAGTTATGTGAGATAAATTCTGAAAATCTAATGTACAGAAATATGACTATAGTTAACAATACGGTATTGTACATTTAAAATTTGCCAAGAGGGTAGATCTTAACTATACTTTACACAAACACACAGTCACACACAAATTCACACATGCAAATGTACACACAAAAGAACAAAAACATGTAAGTATATGGTGTTGGATATGTTAATTATTTTGACTGTAGTGAATATTTCTTCATGTACATGTATTTCAAATAATCAAGTTTTACACCTTAATTATATACAATTTTTAATTTCCAACTACACCTCATACTGAAAAACAATTTATTGTCTTGTTAAGTGTATTATTCCATTTTCACGCTGCTAATAAAGACATACCTGAGACTTGGCAATTTACAATAGAAAGAGATTTAATGGACTTACAGTTCCACGTGGCTGGGGAAGCTTCACAATCATGGTGGAAGGTGAAAGGCTCGTCTCATGGGGCAGCAGACAAGAGAAGAGAGTTGTGTATGGAAACTCTCCTTTTTAAAACCATTAGATCTCATGAGACTTATTCACTATCAGGAAAACAGCATGGGAAAGACCTGCCTCCATCATTAAATTACCTCTCACTGGGTCTCTCCCACAACACATGGGAATTCAAGATGAGATTTGGGCAGGGAAATAGCCAAACCATGTCATTAAGTGACTCTCTTTGTATGTTAAAGAGTAACCTTATATTGCCAAAATATAATTTTGTCCAAATGTTGTCATTTTGTTGTTTTGTGTGTTTTTTTAATTGAGATGAGAATTGATAACATAAGATTTACCTCTTAACAAATTTTAAGTGTATAGTACAGTATTAACTATAAGCACAACGTTATACATCAGATCTGTAGTATGTATAATACTGATATTGCATAACTGAAACTTTATACCAGGAATCTAACTGTAATATAAATGACTTTGGAAAGTGTATCTCTATATAGTCACAGGAATATTAAAAGAAAAAGAAGATTGCCATGAGATTAAAAACAAGGGCTTATGTGATTATATCTGTATTAAAAAAAAAAAAAAGCAAAGCAATAAGCAATGTTAAAAAAACAAAGAACATTTGAGGAGTTTCTTTCTAAGTGTTGTTTTTTTGTTTCTTTTAAATGATAAAATGACATGAGCCTATGTTTCTAATCTCATGATAATCTTCATTTTCTTCTAATACCTCTGTGAATATAGACAGATATATTTTCTAAAATCATTTTCACTACATCTGCCTTCCACATGAAGAGGATTTGAGAGTTATTAAGAGTTTACCACACAGTCTGACACAATCAACAATGTCACACTTAGGTACCTCTCCTTTCCTATTGATGCCTCTTCGTGAAATGGTAACCTTATAAAATTACTTTCCTGGAGGTCTGAGGAAGTCCCTGGACATCATTCTCTTTTCTCTTCTCTTCTCTTCTCTTCTCTTCTCTTCTCTTCTCTTCTCTTCTCTTCTCTTCTCTTCTCTTCTCTTCTCTTCTCTTCTCTTCTCTTCTCTTCTCTTCTCTTCTCTTCTCTTCTCTTCTCTTCTCTTCTCTCTTCTTATTTTATTTTATTTTTTAGGTATTATTTGAGATGGGGTGTCATCTGTCACCCAGGCTGGAGTGCAGTGGCACAATCACAGCTAACTGCAACCTCTGCCTCCTGGGTTCAAGTGATCCTCCCACCTCAGCCTCCCAGGTAGCTGGGACCGCAGGCAGACATCACTACACCTGGCTATCAACATTATTTTCTTAAAAACTTAATTTATTCATTCAGTTATATCACTAATATATTCTAATAATTTCTGAACAATTCTTTCTCTAAACCATTGGGACCATGAATGCTTCATAATGCAGATTGTTTTTGGATTTTAACATATTAATAAGTGGCGTATATATCTCAAGTTCATTAAAACCAGAGCAGCGCTCTGTAATAAAATGTTCTTATCGTGGAGGTGATTATGAATAGTCATACTATGTGAGCTAAATAGTTGCTATAAGAAGACTCATGCATACGCAGGGCTGCTGTTAACTGCCAAATTAGTCGTACAAAACTTTCAATGACAATAGCAGCAACAACAACAAAAAATCTTTTGGTTTTCAAAACTTTCAGGGTATTAGGATTGCTACTGTGATATTGAGAAACACATTATTAAAAAAGGAGATTTAAACTTTATTAAACTCTCTTTTCTTACTAAAAGTGATATTTGATCATTCAAACCTATACATTATCTAGATTCTAATTATATAGGCAATTAAATTATTTTATGGCCCTTAGTTTTTACATTTAAGTAAATGGAATGTAGACAAAGGTATCATATTATTTATTTCACTCACATGAATACATGGGTCAAAGTGTATTATTGTTTAATGTCCTTTTCCTCCCCACCCAGTATAGTGTTCCATAGATAGATTTTTACTTAAAATCCATGCAAAGCAATGAAATTCCACAAGACCATTTGACTGTTCTCTGGTGCGTATGCTGAATTGTATCTTGAATTTTAAAAAACATATATTAACAAATAAACGTATTGCCAAGAAGAAAGGTGATATTGAACTGAAGAACCAACATTTTGGCAAAGCATCATTACCCATAGGAGTCTCATTAAATTCTTTGGCACAAAAATTGGGTAAACAACATGTGGTTTAGCAAATTTATTTTAGCCTCCAGGGGAGGACTTTAGCATAGGGAGAACAATATGGAGCATTAACTTTTACTGAGTTTCTCAAATGGTCATGGCTATTTTATGGAGATGAGGACCCAGGTAATATTACAAAGTTTCCCAAGTAAAATGATCTCAAGCATGCAGGCTTTTGATATTGGACACTTCAGTATTACTACTGCTAACATCCCCACTCTCCACACTGGGAGTGTGGGCTAAAGCAGTGTGTTCTAATTTATCACATTTAAATTTGTGTTATGTTTTCTTTTTATGAATTCACTATAGACATAACTTCCTAATTAAAATCTGAGTTTAATGTGATCACTGCCACATTTTATTATGTTTCCTTTAATCTCTAGATTTTGTCTTTTTTTCTCACCCCATGTTGAAATCAGCGAAGTCGACCCAAATGAGAGCTGGCAGACTGTTTTCAGAGATTCAGAGGCAGGCAGGCGAGTGTGAAGGCTTTAGGGTGAAAAAAAGGGAAGGCTTCAGTCATGCTCTGAAAGGAGAGTGTCATGGGGAAGCTGAAGGTGGGCAAACTCAGGGGAGAACATATTTTGTGACTGCTCAAGTGGAGGTGGGACTCTTGCCTGTGGTGGGCTTTGTGGGGTGCGGGGAGTTGCAGGGCTTGGGGCTTGACTTTCTCTGGTTGGTCCTAAGTTGCAAGTCAGAGAGAAAGGCGAAAACGTTTTTGATCAAGTCCTGACCTTTCTGAGCCACCGCTTCCGAGGTCGTGGTTTGGTTCTGGACTGATTGCTGCAGTGGTTGCGGGTCAGGGCTCTGTTGGCATGTGTAGACTGGTCATTGTCTGGTTGTACAATCAGTGTCTCTTTAGGCCTTTATACATGCACCACTGTGACACAGATTCTCAGCAGAGGACGGGGTTTTAGGAGTTTAGTTGCTGACTCCATTCGTCTCTGCTTTGAGAATCAATCACACAATTGATTCCACTGTTTTACATTTTAGATAATAAAGTAGAAATGTTTATTTTTTTAACTCTTTGAGTTTAGACAGTATGTAGTTGGCTTAAAGTCACATAATTTGCAAATTTAAAATTTAACTATTTCAAACTCTAACAAAGGATTTCTTTTTTTTTTTTTTTTACCGTAACTATATGGTAGAGGACCACAGCAAAAAGAATAGACAGAAATCCATAAGGATAATTCATCTAAGCTAATTATAGTTAAAGCATTACTGACTTATAAAAACTCAGGATTATGCTCTCAAAAACAATTACATTTATGTAATTTTTATTTAAAATTTATATTACATGTAATATAAACTATACATACAATATACTGAACTATATGGAAAATTGAAACTATGAAATCCCGTACTGGGATGCACCTCTTTTATTGACTACTATTTTCTTATCACATTTGGTGACACAGCATACATGCTCTCAATCACATTCAATGATTTCCTTTTTTTTTTTTTTGAGATGGAGTCTCGCTCTGTTGTCCAGGCTGGAGTGCAGTGGCAATCTCGGCTCTGCAAGCTCCACCTCCCGGGTTCACACCTTTCTCCTGCCTCAGTCTCTCGAGTAGCTGGGACTACAGGTGCCCGCCACCACACCTGGTAATTTTTTTTGTATTTTTTTTTTTTTTTTTTTGAGACAGAGTCTCACTGTCGCCCAGGCTGGAGTGCAGTGGCGCGATCTCGGTTCACTGCAAGCTCCGCCACCCAGATTCACGCCATTCTCCTGTCTCAGCCTCCCCAGCAGCTGGGACTACAGGCGCCCGCTGCCATGCCCCGCTAATTTTTTCCATTTTTAGTAGAGACGGGGTTTCACCGTGTTAGCCAGGATGGTCTCGATCTCCTGACCTTGTGATCCGCCTGCCTCGGGCTCCCAAAGTGTTGGGATTACAGGTGTGAGCCATCGCATCTGGCCACATTCAATGATTCTTAACCAGTTCTACCACCACTCTCCCCCTCACACTGACATACGCATCAGTTATCATGGCTATTATCATTTTTTGGCAAAACCTGATTCAGACAAGAAGCAGCACATAGTTTCTTCTATGTGGAAAAAATAAATTATTTTTTAATATTAATAATCTTGCCTTAGAGTTCCTTCATGAGTTTTATTTTTCTTGATTATCTGTTTTCTTCACTTAATCTTCAAGGTAATAAATTCTTGATGTGCTGAGTTTATTATTTCTTTGTGGAAGTTTTTTTTTTTTTCTTTTTTCACATTCTCTTCCATTCAACAGCTCTGAAACTTGTCATGGATTAGCTCCTATGTTCGGTGCTATAAGTAAACCTACAGCCCTTACAGTCATGGAGTTTGTCGTTTTCATATTGGTATTTTAGAAAGTACTTACATAAACATAGAACTTAATATTTTTTCACACATTCTTAATTTTTATCCTAATCTGAGCACTCAAATTTGTGATTGTTTTAGTTACTATTGTTATTTTTGTCTATATACTAACATTGTAAACTTGAAGCAACAAAAGTATTCCCAGTTATTACAATCACTAATTGTCTTTTAAAAAAGGGGGGATTACAAGTGGTTCAGTAGACAAATATATTTTGTGGTGTATAGTGCAAAGGAAAAAAGTCTGTCAAAATAATTCCCCAAAATATATCTTAATTACTTTGCTGATTTTAACATATGCTCACAAATTCTTTGCTGGTCTTCCCTCCAGGAGGTGCGCTTAATTGCCCTCCCCTTGGGTGTGAGTTGGACTAACTCCCTTTTAAAAACAGAATGGGCAAAATGAAAAAAGATAATTTTGCATCAGAAAAATCTAGCAGACACTGCTACAACCAAGTGCTCAAGCTTAATATCACCAGTGAGAAGTATGTGAATTTAATCTTCCCCCTGATAGGATGCTATGAGTAGGACACTTTACTTCTCTGACATCGTCTCAACATTCCTAATGATACAGACAGGAGGCAGGGAAATACTGGGTCGAAGAGGGCAGGTCCCTGGCCAGGGCTCCACCTTCAAGGCTGGGCCCGCGGCCCTAAATGAGAACTTCGCATCCCTGTTTTCCCATCCCAAAGTTGCTTTTTGGCTCACAACACTGCCCCCACTCGACATACTGTGCCTATATAAACCCCAGACCTCAGTTGGCAGAGAGACAGGCAGCTGAACATCTAGAAGAGAAAAAACAACTGAGCATCAGAGTCTAGAGATAGACGTGGCTTAACTTCAGACAGCATGACCTTGGAGAGGAGCCCAGCCGGAGGCAGAGGGGCTTCAGAGAAAGATCGCCTTCTTCCCACACCATCCCTTTCCAGCTCCCCATCCTGCTGAGAGCCACCTTTATCACTCAATAAAACCTCCGCATTCACCATCCTTCAAGTCCGTGTGACCTGATTCTTCCCGGACGCTGGACAAGGACCAAAGTACCAACAGGAAAGGATGCAAAAGGCTGTCACCCTGACTGTCCACTGAGCTGGCTAACACTTAGCCATCCGCTGATGGCAACTACTAAAAGAGCATTAATTTTAACACCCCGCTAGATGCTACCATGGGGCGGGAACCCAAAAGCACTTGCCCTGCCCCGGCACCCCTCATCTGTGTGCTCTCCCTCCCACAAGGGGTTTGAATGGTGGCAGCCAAGTAAGCAAGTCACATCCCTGTTGCAAGTCCCTCAAAGTGGTCCAGGGAACTATCCCATCTCGCTAATGTCAATTTAATCGTGAAACAACATCAGGCAAAAGCAAACGGAAAGACATTCTAAAAATCACCTGACCATAACTTCAAAAGTTTCAAGATTGTAGTGGTGAAAAGATAATTTCATTACTTTCCCTTTTAGGTTTTTAGTTGAGATAATCTCCAGAACACGAATGTCAAATTAACAAAAGAAAAATAAGCAGATGTTTGTTAATGTGTGCTGTACACATCATGTGGGGAAGAAGGTCAGGAGATCGAGACTATCCTGGCTAACATGGTGAAACCCCGTCTCTACTAAAAATACAAAAAACTAGCCGGGCGCGGTAGCGGGCGCCTGTAGTCCCAGCTACTTGGGAGGCTGAGGCGGGAGAATGGCGTGAACCCGGGGGGCGGAGCTTGCAGTGAGCCGAGATCGCGCCACTGCACTCCAGCCTGGGAGACACAGTGAGACTCCGTCTCAAAAAAAAAAAAAAAAAAAAACTATTTCTCCCTGAGAGAAGTGCTCTAGGGGCCTTGTTTAAGTAGTATTTTAACAAAGAACCATAGATCATATACAGAGAAGACAAAGGAGAGAGCACTTCCCATCTTTTATAAGATGGGAAAATGTGAGAAGATAGGGATTTTGTTCCCAGGTTACTCTGGTGCCTGCTGATGCCTTATCTGGGCTAATGTGCAAGTGTTGCTCCAGTCACAAAGGGTTGATGTTGGTTAACCTCTCCAGTTCCCCATCCTGCTGAGAGCCACCTCCATCACTCAATAAAGCCTCTGCATTCACCATCCTTCAGGTGCATGTGACCTGATCCTTCCTAGACACCGGATAGGAACCAGGGTAACAACAGGGAAGGGTGTAAGACGTGTCACCCTGACTCTTCACTGAGCTGGTTAATAGGCAAATAGAAGCTGAGGCAGATTGCTTCCCTGCGTTTTCAGTGTCTTCAACAGTCCTCAACATTTGGGGGAGGAGCGGAGGGAAATAATTAGTTTCCTTCAAGATCCTGAAAACTAAGAAAAGACTGAGAATTATTACAGATCTGAGACAACTAAGGAGACATGACAAGTAAATGCAACCTGGTATACCGGATCATATAATGCTGGAACAGAAAAAACTGTAAAACTGGTGAAATATGAATAAAGTCTGTAGTTGAGTTAATCCTATAGTGCCACAATTAATTTATTAACTTGCACAGATGTGCAATAGTTAAAATGTTAAAATTAGGAGAAGCAGGGTGAGGGATGTACGGAAACCCTCCACAGTCTATATAGCGCTTCTGTTAATCTAATTGATTTCAAAAGGAAAGCATTAAAAATAGTAATCTCTATCACATTACCTAATACTGACAGATTATGAACATATTCTTTTTTTTCCCTCTAGATCAACCATTTCTCAGTCTAGCGTCCCTCTTTGCTTGTATGCTAATATCAAGTTTCTGTTTTAAGTTGTCTTATTTCTCTTTTAGTTGAAATGTGAACACTAGGGAATATAAAGCGCACTGTACCATCTGAAAAATACTAGAATCTTGGGAATTTATGATGAGCTGATATTTTCCTTCTGGGCCTCTTGCAGTGAAGGAGCATTTACTTGGGTATCTCATGATTCAGATCTGGACCCAGCTAAAACACTAATAGGCATGTGATGATGATTGCATTATTTAACCTTTTGAATTCAAATTTTGTATCTGAATATTCAATTATCTTTATCTAAATTTAAGGAATAGCAACTCTGTCATAGGTAGTCTTAGAAATCAGCTGTATTACTGAAAAATAAGAATTTAATGTATGTTTATCAAGGTTGCTAGTATAAGTAAATATTGAAAATAAATCACATATGTATATAGTAGCATAAAATAATTAGAAACCATAATTTAGAATATCATTTATAATATTAACAGAAAAGAGTACCTAGAACAAAATGGAACGTCTTCATGAATTGAATAATGATTCAGTGTAATGCCTATCTGATTCTAAAAGTTATATAAAGAGGAAGAGCAAGAGCAAAGACTTACTCAAAAATGTTTCAGTAATAACACTAGGTAAATTTATCCTGCCACTTGTCCAGGATAAATCTATAGTAATTAAGGAGGTTGGGTAATAACACAAAGAAAAATAAATAGACCAAATGGAGATCAGTGTTTACGAAAATGTTGATATGAAAAGGTGCTGCATTTAGAGTAAATGCAGAATGGTAGATTCTGCAGTAATAAAAAAAATAAAAATGAGAAAATCAATTATCTAAATAGGCAAAGTATCACTGACATCACAGACAACAATTAACACCAGGAAAATTAAAGATGTAATATGAAAAGCAAGACATTAAGATATGTGAAAGTATAAAAAGATATCTTTATATCCTTGAAAAAGGAAGCATTTTATTTAAATCAACATAAAAAACACTAAATACACAGGAAAATATTGATACCGTCAGCTACTGCAAGATTTTTTTTTTAAATCAAACAATACAGTAAATAAAATGAAAACACAAGCTATAAATTAGGACAAGACACTTGTTAAACAGTTAGTCAAGGAAGGATTGGCATTCAGAATATATAAAGAGTATTAAAATCAATAAGAAAAAATCATCCAAGAGAAAAATGATCAAATTACATAAATGAGTGTTTCATAGAAGTATCATAATTGAACATCTGAAAACATGCTCAACTTCATTAGTAATGAAGAGAATGAAAACTAAAATCATGGGAGATACTATTTACACACGTACTTCATCAAAACATCTACAGTCTTATTATTGGTAAGAATTTGGAGCAAAAGGGGACACTTAAGCCTAACTGGTATGAAAATAAATTGTTATAACCCTTTAAGAAAACATTGAGATGCAATGTAATAGTAGAGACAATTTCCATACCCTATAAACCAACAATACCATTCCCAGATGCACATGGGCACCAGCAGGCATTATAAGGCTGTTTACAGCAGTATTGTTCAAAATAGTAAGATAATATCAAACAGGGAAAGGGAATAGATGTTAGCTGCAATAGCAATGTAGATGGACCCCAGAAACTAATGTGCAGAAAAAAAATCTCAGAAAAATGTATTTAGCATAATACTTGCATAAGTGTGGAAAGACTATGACATAAATGTGGCCTGAAATAATAATCATTCAACAAAACAAGGACTTACTTCTCCTTATGTGGATGTGTATGTGAGTCAAGTGACACCTCAGAATGTTTGCTCAACATATAGTGACTCAGAAATCCCAACTGTCTCCAAGTATGGCTTTACCTCTCAAAATGTGGTCCCCATTACTACTACAAAATGAGAAAATGCACATGGATAATTCAGAATCTGCTCTTCTATGCTCTGGTCTGGAAGGGATACATGTCCTTTTAGTCATTTATCAAAAACAGTCAAGTGGTCCTGACTAACTGCAAGGAGGATAGTTAAATGTAGGTGAACATTTGGCCGCCTAAGAAATAGCAAATAGATTTATCTCAACAGTTTTTAACAAGGTCAATACAACAACAATAATATATCGTTTAGGGCTAACAAAATATGTGATAAAATTGAAAAACACAAAGAGAGGGTAAAAACTGAGAAGAATGCATTAGGGAAGGAGACGAAAGGATGGGGATCAGAAATGTGAAGATCGTGTCAGTAATGTTTTATTTTTGATTTTGTGTCACTGGATCAGGATATTTATTTTGTTGTAAGTAATTCCAAAATAACTTACATTTAGATTTCACACTTTCTTTTTTATGGATAAAAAGTTTTATAATAAAGATAAAGAATAGCCATAATGTGATCATTTTAGTTTTTGGAAAGATGGGCTTTCTTTTCTTAGAAGAAATATACAAGGAAAGTATTCACTATTACATTAAGGCATGAAATGACTCTTTAGTGAAAAACCTATAAATTTCTTCTGTGTTGTAAATTTTTAATATATTTTTCTTGACTGTGCCTCTCCCTTCTTCTCCTGAGTTATTAAACATATTAAATAGCATAAAATTAAACTTTATGTTACCCCTAAGTAATGGCAAATCAGGTCTTAAGATTGATTTTGATAATCCACAAAAGTCGAGATTTGAAATATTTTATTCATGCTCTAAAAATTAGCTGGACTGAAACTACATACATAAAAGTGTCTGGAAATTCAAAGCTGCAGCCAAACCTGGCCTTCGGGAGAATCCAAAGAAAATTGCATTCTCAGAGGTTTCCCCATCGAAACCTTCATTTCAGAGCCCCAAAGCACAAAACCTGGCCTCATGACTTATCAATAACTTCCTTATAAGCGATTCTCTTCCTTTCTTCTTATCCCATAAGCTATTTACAGATAATACTTTGGTGAAGTCAATCCCTGGTGACCTTCTGTTCCTCAGGGAAGACAAGTGTTAGTCCTCCATGATATACTCAAGTCAGATTCTGCACAGCCAATATAATCTTTCAGTTTTTCCTGAGGTTTTGGAACTCACTGGAACGTGACTTGCATAATAACTAGTCTGCAAAATGGAGGGAGTGAAAGAAATAAACTTCATGCTAGAACTGCTGTCAGAAGAAAAATCATAAGATATGAATGGAGAAAAAGTTTCTGTAGGGTTTTGCCTGCCCCACTTTCTTAGCCTCTGACACTCACCTGTGGTCCCAAGTGACACCACTTGCATGAATAGTAGAGATACCATATCTAGGTACCTCTGAGAAGATTCTAGTCTGTGTCCTGTGGGACTGAGGGATCTGTAGTTTTCTGAGTGGGTCAGTGGAGATTCCTGCAATTTTCAAAGGTATCCATCCTTCCTAACATCTGACAAGCCATTACAATGATTTGACCACAATAGAAGTGTAAGAATTAATCTTGGACATTCTTTCAAGAAGATGAAAACATATTATTGGAGAATTATTTTTAGGAAAAGTATAATGATCAAAGAATTTCTTCTATCACTACTCTTCTGATTAGAGCACATAAACCTGAATTACCTATTTTTGTACAAGTAGGTGTATCTTATAAATATGGTCTCTCTGTTTTTTTAGGTGAATATTGTAGATATTTGCGACAAAGTAATGGTTTTATAAATACATAATTTATATAGATAAAACAATAAATACTTTTTCTGGTGATTGGGGAAAGATAGAGCATAGTTTGTTATACTAAGAAATAATCAATTTTTACAATTAATAGAAACACTTGTAGTTTTAAGCAAGACATATTTTTCTTTGTGTATTGCCTCAAAGTTATTTATTGCTGGTGTACCTGGCATATTTTAAATTACTTCTGGCTGTGGGGAAAAGAAAGAGAGATCAGACTGTTACTCTGTCTATATAGAAAGATGTAGACATAAGAGACTCCATTTTGTTCTGTATTTGAGATGCTGTTAATCTGTGACCCTACCCCCAACCCTGTCCTTGCAAGAGACATGTGCTGTGATGACTCAAGATTTAACGGATTTGGGGCTGTGCAGGGTGTGCTTTGTTAAACAAGTGCCTGAAGACAGCTTGCTGGTTAAAAGTTATCACCATTCTCTTAATCTCAAGTGCCCAGGGACACATACACTGTGGAAAGTCGCAGGGACCTCTGTCTAGGAAAGCTAGGTATTGTCCAAGGATTCTCCCCAAGTGATAGTCTGAAATATGGCCTCATGGGAAGGGAAAGACCTAATTGTCCCCCAGCCTGACACCCATGAAGGGTCTGTGCTGAGGAGGACTAGTATAAGAGGAAAGAAGGCTTCTTGGCAGTTGAGATAGAGAAAAGCATCTGTCTCCTGCCTGTCCCTGGGCAATGGAACATCTCCGTGAAAAACCCGATT
The DNA here is from genome assembly GCF_003255815.1 of Theropithecus gelada. Lineage (NCBI taxonomy): Eukaryota > Metazoa > Chordata > Mammalia > Primates > Cercopithecidae > Theropithecus > Theropithecus gelada. The sequence continues at coordinate 24,256,614 of NC_037673.1, read as the reverse complement.
GTATGTTCTATTTACTGAGAAAGGAGAAAACTGCCTTAGGGCTGAAGGTGGGACTTGCTAGCGGCAATGCTGCTCTTTATGCACTAAAAAGGTTTATGGAGATGTTTGCATATGCATATCAAGGCACAGCACTTTTCCTTAAACTTATTCATGGCACAGAGATCTTTATTCACATGTCTTACTGCTGACCTTCTCCCTACTATGATCCTATTATTCTGCCACTTCCCCTTTTCCAAGATGGTAAAGATAATGATCAATAAATACTGAGGGAACTCAGAGACTGGTGCCAGCGTGGGTCCTCTGTATGCTGAGGGCAGGTCCCCCGGGTCCACTTTTTCTTTCTCTATACTTTGTCTCTGTGTCTCATTTCTTTTCTCAAGTCTCTCATTCCACCTAATGAGAAACGCCCACAGGTGTGGAGGAGCAGACCACCCCTTCACTGGCTATAGTATCTTTAATCAACATTTCTTTAATGGACTCTGCACTAATAAAAAATTATCAAACAATTTGAATATTAAGGAAGAATCACTGTCAGTGGCATGTGATTCCTGCCCAAGAGAGACACAAGCACTCAGCTCCAACCCCTGAGAGCCACATGGGCTCCATCCAGCAAAGGTGAGTGTCGGCTTCCCAGAGCCTTAAGAATCCCACTCCTTCCAGCCAAAGGTGAGAGTTGCAGTGTTTTGGATAAACTCCAGTGAGTCCTAAAGTTGGCATCCTTACACATGTGAACCTAGAGGGCAGAGCATTGAGCAAAAGAAGATAATTTTTGAATCTTAGTCTTTGGACTTGCTCAGGATCTGTTACTCCTTTCTTATTTTCTAATTCTTTCTTCTGGAATGCAAATGTCTATGCAATGCCTATCCCACCATTATAGTTTGGAAGCACATACCATGTTTAATTTCACATGTTCACAACTAGAGAGCAATTTGCCTCAGAATGAATCATACCTTGACTCTCAATCATCTAATTTAGATGATACTTTGAAGATACTTTAGATTTAGACTTTAAAGTTGAGGCAGGAAAGAATTAATATTTTGGGTTATTGGGATAAAGTGTTATTTTGCATGCAAGAAGGACATAAGTTTTGGAGGGCTGTGGGTGGAATGCTATAGCTTGAATTTTTGTCTTTCCCCCCCAATTCACATGTTGAAATTCTACCCTCCAAGGTAATTGTTTAAGAAATAGGGCCTTTCTGATGTAATTACATCATGGAAGTGGAGCCTTTCATATTTAGTCAAGCCTTCCATAATTAACACTTTTATTAAAGAAGCCCCAGAGATATGATTTCTTCCATATGAACACACAATGCGAAGACAGCCAACAATCTATGAACCACAAAGCAGGCCCTCCTCACCAGACACAGAATCTATTGGTGCCTTCATCTTGGACTTTGCAGCCTCTAGAGCTGAGAAAACAAATGTCTTTTGTTTCAAAATTACCTAGTCTAAGGCATTTTGTTGTAACAGCAGGAACAAACCAAGACAGAAAAGAAACACCTGTGATGAGAAATTTAATACCCACACTAAGTTTTGTAGTTTTTTATGTTATTAATTTTTCTTCCTTCATAAAATGGATAAAATAGAATGAAATTGTATTTGGCTATAAATATTAAAACACAAAAAGTGAGTAATTCAAATTCCAAGGTGGTATAATTATTTTTATCTACTAATAAGAATTGTATGAAATCATTTCACTTTTATTACAAAAATAAGTACTTTTATATTTTGACACACTAAACATTTATAATTTCTGAAAAGCATTCAATTTTATTACTCACAGATTATTTTTAATATTAAGAGTAACGACTATTAATGCTAGATATATTTATGTATGAGTTCAATCAAAAATTTAAAAAGATGCTAACTTTTCTATCCATGCATGCTACTTTTGACTTGAAATTGTAGGCAATGAAACTATTCTCCAATGGGTTAGTTATAGGTTTTAGGTGAATCTACCACAGTTGAGTAAACTAGTAAGGTTTTTAGAGAAATTAGAGTTCCAATATTGATAGGCCACTAACGTTTTGTTCTCCAATATCATCACACACATACATACACAGCCACAAAACAAACACCCACATACTTCTTTTGTTTTTTCCTTAGAGACAGTGTCTCACTCTGTCATCCAGACTGGCATGCAGATTGGCATGCAATCATAGTTCACTGTAACCTTGAACTTCTGGGCTTAAGGGACCCTCTTACCCCAGGCCCCTGAGCAGCTAGGACTACAGACATGCATCACCACGCCCAGCTAATTTTAAAAATTTGTTTGTAGAGTAGGGATCTCCTTTTGTTGCCCAGGCTGGTACTCACACAATTCTGAAAGGAAATCTTCCTTAAGAGTTACTGGACAGGAGTCTGTCTACCTTCTGTTCACAGAGTGCCTCTGGAAAGGCAATGATTCTCTACTAATTACCAATTTAATTATTTACTTGAGACTGTTAGCTGAAATGCTTCCACAAGAAACTTTAGATTTTTTTGATCCAATTTATAAATATTGCTCTTGAAAAACATTGCTAGACTATATATTCACTAACAATTTTATATTTAAGTTTTGCATTATGTTTCAATTAAAATAACTTGTCCATAATATTATTAGGGTAAAATTACATATCATTTCAGTCTTTATATATATATATATATATATATATATATGTGTGTGTGTGTATATATACACAGACACACACACACATATATATTTATATTTCTTTTTAAGACAGAGTTTTGATCTTGTTGCCTAGGCTGGAGTGCAATGGCATGATCTTGACTCACTGCAACCTCCACCTCCTGGGTTCAAACAATTCTCCTGCCTCAGCCTCCTGAGTAGCTGGGATTACAGGTGTCCACCATCATACCTGGCTAATTTTTGTATTTTCAGTAGAGACAGAGTTTCACCATGTTGGCCAGGTTGGTCTCAAACTCCTGACCTCAGGTGATCCTTCTGCCTCAGCCTCCCAAATTGCTGGGATTACAGGCGTGAGCCACCGTGCCTGGCCCCGTCTTTATATTTTGATATCTGCATGGTATTAAACTAAAGATATAGTGTTCCTTTCAATGATATTGCATTAAAAGTGGGGCCTGCAAATTTTTCTGTAAGAGGTCAGTTAGTATTATATGATTTGATATCCATGTATGGTCTGTGTCGTAAGTACTTAACTCTATCATTGTGGCACAAAAGTAGACATAGACAATTCGTAAATGACAGCATGGCTGTCTTCTAACAAATATGTACAGATAGTCCTTGGAATTATTTATAATGTTACAATGGGTTAATTGGGACATCAACCCCGTGGTAATTCAAGAAACACCTGTATGGTATTTATAAAACGGGCAGCCAGCTGGGTAGCTGGGTTTGGCACTCAGGATTGTTTGAAAACCCTTGCACTAAAGTTAAAGTTTCACAGAAACAAAGATGTTTTGTTATGCTGTTCCATAAGTCCTTTGAAGCAAATATGTGCATATAATCACCTATATCTTTCTCCCACACATTTAATATAAATTTATTTTAAATTTGCTTCTCCAGTGATTGTCATTTTTTCTCTTGTCATGCAATATCAACAAGAGAGTATGTCTTATTTCATTCTGGAGCATTACGAACAAGCTTTGTTTTATGTATTCATAATTGGGTCATCTTTTCAATAAAGATTTTATTTGTATTGTTAAATTTTAACTACCTTGAAGTAACAAAGATATAAGAAAATACATAATACGATAAAACATACAGTAGAGTTGCATTCATAATTTTAAATTATTTATGCATAAAAGAAGCAACTGCCTATTCTATATTTGGGGAAAAGACTGCAGATTCATTATATTGGGGAAAGAAAGCCATAGGATAAATTACTAAAAACGAATTAAGTGACCATCAGCAATCTGGATGCTGATCCCAACAGTTTTTTTCTTCTAGTTAGATAACTTTTGGGAGATTCCACTGTAAAAATTTTAAACATGAAGGGAAAAACATAAAATTATGACTTAAGTCTAATGAATGAATCCTTCCAGATTATCTTACAATGAAATTCAAATTTGAAAAGCCATATCGATATACTGAAGGCTTTCAATCAAAATTTTCAACTCTGTAGAGGGGAACTAGAAAAATAAAACCGAAGGAAAGCTGACATTTTAATAAAGAATCTACCATAAAAGTTAGATATGAAAGCAAGAAATAAATGAGTATGCAACAAAATCAATACAGGAAGGGAAAAATTAAAATAGAAATATTGTCAAGATAAGAGAAGATTTCAGAATAATAAAGCAAGATTAGGATATTATCAAAAATCTGGAAAATGCAGAGAACAAAAATTCTCAAAAATGAAAGAGAAAAATTAACAAAAAAATTAATAGAATTTTTGCGAAAGACAGTAGAACAGGAAAGAAAAATAAAATTGAGGAAATGAAAGAAAAAATGAAAAGAGATGGAAAATAGAAAATAACATTTAAGAATATTAGAGGACTTGTCCACAAATTTCAATAATCAGGAAATCAAAGTTCCAGAAATAAAACTGAAAAAGTTGCAAGGAGATTTTTAACAAAATTTTTTTTTTTTTAATTCTGGAAATAAAAGAAAGGGTTTTCTAGGGTAAAGATGTCCAGTGAAGGATAAGTTGATGAAACTAAGCCAAACAAAGCCCACTTTTTTTTTTTTTTTGAGACCCCTGTCACTCAGGCTGGAGTGCAGTGGCGTGTATTCTTGGCTCAGTGCAACCTCTGCCTCCGGGGTTCAAGCAATTCTCCTGCCTTAGCATCCCAAGTAGCTGAGATTATAGGCGAGCACCATCACACCCAGTTAATTTTTTGTACTTTTAGTAGAGATGGGGTTTCATCATGTTAGCCAGGATGGTCTCGATCTCCTGATCTCATGATCCACCTGCCTTGGTCTCCCAAAGTGCTGGGATTACAGGCATGAGCCACCGCACCAGTCAACATTCACTATTTTTTTTGGAGGGAGAATAAAATGAATGGAGTTTACTGGAGAAACTTAAAGCCAAAGGCTGGCATATCATGTGTGCAGTTCTCCATGCTCTTGTCCAACAGAGGCAAAGCCAGGCTATGCATAGGAACACATAGTGGATTTACATTCATATGGACACGGGGAGGGGAACAACGCACACTGTGGCCTGCTTGAGAAAGTATCAGGATAAATAGCTAATGCATGCTGGGTTTAATACCTAGGTGATCGGTTGATAGGTGCAACAAACCACCATGGCACACGTTTACCTATGTAAAAAACCTGCACATCCCGCACATGTATCCTGGAACTTAAAATTAAATTATTATTTTTTAAAAGAACCCTATTTCTTTATTGTTTACTTTTTAAAAATGGAAGATACATTATTTTGAAAATTTAGGAGAAACTTAGGAGAAGAAAACCCTCTAAGTTTCCTAAGAAAATGAGAGTTGTATTAAAGGGATAGAGGATGAAGAATTAAGATTGCACCAGATTTTTCAAATGTAACATTAAAAAAGAGAAGTCAATGCAACCATAACCCTAATAACATTAAAATTACTCCCTATCTCTTATTCTATACTCAATCAAACTCTCTAGCAAATGTCCAGATAGAATATATATATAAAAAACTTATATATATATATAAATCTCATATATATATATATATTCCTGAGGTACAGAGTTAGAAAACTGTAGCTCACCGAAAACAATGGAGGGAGAAATTTGAGGCAGGACATATAATGTTTACTCTGGAAGATAAGAAAAGCAATTTATAAAATTATGGAGAAGGAAAATCTCATTCTGGGTGATGCACCAGTCCACAATGAAGCAGATCGCAATCTCTGAGAGACACCCCTAAGACAGAAAACTAATCGAATATCTGAGGTTTTTAGTTATCAAATCATAAATGTGTGTTTTTGACATCTGTGAGGTTGGACTAGTGAGAAGAATAGAGCAAGCAAAGTGAACAAACATAAGATGAAAACTACACAGAGAAAACAAATCATGCATAGAAAAGAAAAGGTAATTATGATTGCATACATGGCTAAATTCAATTTAGTGATAAAATGTTAAAACAGCATATTGGTTTAAAGCTATGATAAAAACATTGAGTGCCTCAAACAATGGCAAGAGTGTACCCATGTAGTAACTTGTGATGACATAAGAAAGCCAAATACTTATTTCCATATCGGGAAGTCAATACATAATAACTAAATTGGAAAAATCCACAAGTTGTCATTGAACTTTATACTTAGAGAGAAAGATACAAAGTATCAGTTAAACAAATGGAAAATAATTGGCACTGTAGAAGAGTAAGTACAGGACTCACTAGTGGAAGTTATTTTTCTCCCTGAAATAATTTGATTAAAGGATAACAAAACAATTAAAAGTTAAGGAAATAAACGTTAAAGAACAGATAGAAAACGCATGTTAAAAAGGCTTTCATAGTAAAATATTGGATTTTATTCTGAAAGAGTATGTATGAAACAAATCCGAGATGTATTTCAAGTAAGCAAGAGGGAAGAATTTTCTCAAATTATCACTAAGAAGAGCAGAACCAAAAATATGTAATTTTTCTGGTCTTTATATTACATGATACTTCTATTTCTAACATCAAGAGGATCTTGATTTTCATGTATTATTTTGTTAACACATATTTGTGTGTGTGTATGTACACATATATACATACATATATACATATATATACACATCTATATCTATATCTATATCTATATCTATATCTATATCTATATCTATCTATCTATCTATGTATCTATCTATTTTTTTTTTTGAGACGGAGTCTCGCTCTGTTGCCTAGGCTGGAGTGCAGTGGCTTGATCTCAGCTCACTGCAACATCTGTCTCCCAGGTTCAAGTGATTCTCCTGACTCAGCTTCCCGAGTAACTAGGATTACAGGCGACTGTCACCATGCCCAACTAATTTTTTTATATTTTTTTATTTTTAGTAGAGATGGGGTTTCACCATGTTGGCCAGGCTGGTCTTGAACTTCTGACCTCAGGTTATTCACCCGCCTCGGTCTCCCAAAGTGCTGAGATTACAGGTGTGAGTCACTGCGCCCGGCCTATAAAGACATTTTTAAGAGAAATTGATCTTTTCCAGCTGTGAGTTTGTGGTGGTAAAGGATACAATGACTATTTCATAATTTGATGACATATTAAGAACTACTAATGTAAACTATAGAAGAACTACTAGTCTAACTGTGCTTTAAATTAATCATATACGATGTTTGTTACAGTAAATTTTAAGCAATCCAATATTCTAGATTCAATACATTATAGTACCAATTTTGGGTCTTGCATGCATTTGTCTCTACCAACAAAATATTTCATTCTAAGAATTCCTAAATTTGAAGTGACAATTTATTAGTTTGTAAAATAAATATTTTATGACCTCCATTAATAATCAGTATAGAAATGAAAAAAATAATTTCTTTTATTATTTATACATGTATATGAAAAAATACACACATTCACAGCAATTTCTGTACCAGATATTTTGATAAGGAGTTTCTGGCAAAGATTTTACTGATGGAATTATTTATGATGATAAAAACAACTGATTTGCTCATTCGAGGTAATATCAGAATGCTTGAATGCTTTCCTTACTATGTAATTTGGGGATCTTTAAATATTTCTTTTTCTGTTTTAGTGGATTAATTCCTAGTAAAGAGTAATTAGTGAGCAAAATGAAGGGGAATATGTTTTTAAAATTTTAAACCCTTAAGGCAACTTAAAAGAACCCTTGGATGTTTTTGTATATTTTATTTTTTTTAATACATTACATTTAAAAGTAGGTAAAGCTTACAAAGAACTCTGAATAAACATTTATTATGTATAATAATCAGATTTTACATAATCTTTGAGGGAGAAAGTATTATAGTTTATCTCAAGAATAAAGCATGCTCAAAATTCTGTCTAAACTCGAAGCGAAAGTTCTCAGTGCTTTATTTTTCATAACTATGGCTATATTTCACTAGGGTTGCTACTTTCTAAACCTAGTTAAAGCTTTGATAGAAAATCAAATGTCATCTCTTTAAAACAGTATTTTATCAAATGCCGATAGAATTTACTTAAAATTGTCATAAATTAGTATACTTATACAACAAATCAGAATACAACAATTATTAATATTCTTAAATGTTCAGCCTATGTGTACACAAACCTATTGTTGAAATATGAAAAATTACGGAAGATATTTACATTTCTTTAAAATTAGAATTCACTGCTGCAATTTCTTCCAGATGACTATCTAATTCTTGTGATGTAAACAACTTCATGGACAGTACTGAAACTGTAACACTTTCAATTTTCTCCCAGCTGGACAAACACCTTGCATCAACAGCTGCTCCATCTTTGCCCAGGGGCCAAGAAAAGCCTGGATTTCAAAAGAGAGACAAATTGGCTAAGAGCAACGAATTCATAATCCAGTCATTTGAATTTGGACAGTTATTCACTAACTTGTTTGGAAAAACAGTTTTGGCTTCATGTTTTATCATGTAAAGTTTAATCATTTGCTTTGAAATGATTGATCTGATAGCAATTTAATATTGAGATTTAATATTGGGTAACTAGAAAATTATGGGCTAGAATGTTTCACATGTGAATTAGGAACTAGCTGGATTTTTTAGAAGATTACCCGAGACATTTTTAAGAAGTTCATTCTCTCTCTGGACATTTATATTACCCAAATAACCTAACATTAATTTGATAATATTATTATCAAATTATAATATCATTATCAAATATTAACATTTATGTCAAACAGATAGAGCTTTGGTGTGGACCATAAAGATGGCTAGGGCTAAGGAGATGTGGATATTCAGGGTGACATAAGAGAAGCAGGACAGGCCAGAAAGAGTAACATAAGGGAAACCCAACAGGCCAGACTCAGTGAAATCTGAAAACAAAGAAAGGAACTTTAAATTTCAGTTTAACACCTTCCCAACTGAGTTATTTCACAATAACTCAGTAAAATCTACATGCCCTTCCCCTCTCCATTTCACTGCCATAATGTCCAGGACCCATGGCAGGAAGTATTCATTTCTTCTGCTAGTGCCCCCCAAATAGTTGAAAGTCTCCGAAAACACAGAGATGGGGTCGGAAGAATGCAGCTTTCGTTTCTGCATCTTTAAAATGGGAACATTCCAAATGAGTGTATGGTGTAAGAAGTCTGAGAATTGTTTACTCTAATGGGAGGAATGGTCAGGTTCCATTTCTTCATTGGGTTTTGGTTACAAATTTGCAATGTTTTTATAGTTACGAACCAATATTCATAAAGACAACAAGTACATATTGAGTCTATAAGTTATGTTATGTAGAATACACATGTTTCTCCTCGTTTAGGAGAGATGACACAGGGTAGTCAGAAAATAAGCAAGTAAATGAAAAATCGTAGCGTTAAGTAGTTAGGCTGACATTAGTAGCTGGGAGGAGGTAAGAGAAAGAACAGAAGGGCTGTCACTAAGACAGGCCCTGGCCCACGTAAGTTCAGCACCAAGACCGCCCAAACTCCAACCTAATGGATGGAGTTTGTGGTAAAGTCTGTGGCCAGCACATCCTGGAGAAAGAAAAACTGAGGCACAGATAAAAATCCCCTACAGTGGCACATACCCGGTCCATGTAGGCCATAACCCTGGGTAACTCCATCCTCATTACACAGTCATTTAATAAAATTTATGAGTGGTTTTGCCTCCCCGAGTGGACTTTTATTAACAAATTATGGGTAAAAACACGCACAGTTTAATTTCAGTTATATAACATAAACTGCCAATCAAATGACATCACCTTGTCACTCAAACACAGCCCAAGCTTCAACTCCTCCCCACAAACCCCATAAAAGTATTAACACCCTGAGCTCTATAAAGAGTAGCTGATTTCACTTCACAGAAATCAGCCCACTCTCCCTCTGAGAACGTATTACTTCAATAAACTCTGCTTTATGCTTGCATTTTGGTGCCAGTTTGCAATTCTTTGCTCATTATCACAGGAACAGAGATTGCTGGTCCAAAAGCTCCAGCTCTGTTGATCTCCTTGGCTGGAGGGTTCACCCCAAGGCAGAATCCCCGGTAACAATAGGACATTTTGTTCATTGACAGAAAAGAACAAGAAATGGCATATTACTTTTATTAGGGCTGCCACAACAAGTTACCACAAGCTTTACAGTGTAAAACAACAGAAATGTATTCTCTTACCATTCTGAAGGCCAGAAGTCTGGAATCAAGGCGTTGCCAAGGTCAAGTTCTCTCCAGAGGCTCTATGGGAGCCTCTTCCTTGACTCTTGCAGCTTCTGGTGGTTCCAGATCTTCCTTAGATTGTGGCTGCATAACTCCAATTTCTGTCTCCGGCTTCTCACGGATTTCTTCTCTTCTCTGTGTTTGTCTAATAAAGATACTTGTCACTGCATTTAAGCATCATCAGTATAAAGCAGAATGATCTCTTCTCTAGATCTTAACTTAATTACATTTATAAAGACATTTTTTTTTTTCCCCAAATGAATTCACATTCACATTGGGGATTAGAATATAAAAATATGTTTTTGGGTGCCACCATTTAGCTCACTACAAAAGGCCTGTCCTCTATGAGAGAGGAGAAAATAAATGAGAGAACAATTTCCAAACGGGTGTTCAGGGAGAGTGTAAAAGATCAAAATATAATTATTGATATTAAAGCATTATTATCATCACAAGAAAGAATAATCCAGGCTAAGAGCTTGGGCAAGTTTCTCAAATGCTATAAAATAATATTCAGGGCTTTCAACTGGAAGTGTGGCTGGGTGTTGCAGACATATTTAGTATGGAAATATGTTCATATCATAGTTAAGCACAGGCTGAATTTGGTGATTTAGGCTGGGCAATTTCAGGTAGGACACGCAGCATTTAAGAATATATCATTAGAATTCTCTGTGAGAGAGAGAATCCAGTGAAGGCACGTGAATCCCCTTTCCAGAGCAGATATGGGTGCAAGGATGAATGAGAATAGACTTTAATTGCTATCGAGTTTATATCCAAGATATTAATTATATCTATTATGGGAAAGTCAAAAACAGAAGTTCTCAGATGCTCTTTAAAAAGATACTGCACTTCACAAGCATTTCGTGGCATCCTCTAGCAACTATCTCCATGAGCAGTGGGGAACTGGGTGGTTCTCAAAGACTGGATGTTAATGATGTTCTTACAGCTCCATTCCACTTTTCTAAAAATATGTCAGATGAATTATTTTCTTTCAGGTAGCTTTTTTATTGATTATTTTCACTCCCATTATTTTAAGTTTTCTATCACATCCACAGTGTTATTTGATAGTTTGTAGTTTAAAGTTTGAATGTATTTGTGAGGAGTTAATTGATACTCTCTGATGATGATGTTAGAACACGACTCCTCTTTATCTGGGGTTATTTCTCATCCTTATTGCTACATGTTGACCCACGGAACTGGAAGTTGACACTACCACATGGACAATTTGTGCTTTTGTGCCACTAAACCAAAAGGAAAATAAAGGAGATGACTGAATTAATTGTAACATTTGATTCTGATTATAAGAGGGGTGGGAATTATTTTACTATCACACACTGAGATTATGGGCACGAGTAGCAAGTAGTACTTTCATGTCTAGTAAAATAAGTCACTAACACATGCGGGTGTGATTACTGATACTTTAGACTCTCTAAAAATTGAAGTCTGTTTCTCAATGATTTACCTGTCAGGTGAATTGTGGGTAAAGGCGAAAAGAATACGGAACAGGTAGCAGAAGAATGAAATGACTAATATCAAAATTTGACCATTTGACCAGATTTTGCAAAAGGTATGAGTGAATGAGGACTGGAAGAGTCAGGTGTCTTTACAAGCACTTTTTTTTTTTTTTTTTTTTGAGACGGAGTCTCACTCTCTCGCCCAGGCTGGAGTGCAGTGGCCGGATCTCAGCTCACTGCAAGCTCCACCTCCCGGGTTCACGCCATTCTCCTGCCTCAGCCTCCCGAGTAGCTGGGACTACAGGCGCCCGCCACCTCGCCCGGCTAGTTTTTTGTACTTTTTAGTAGAGACGGGGTTTCACCGTGTTAGCCAGGATGGTCTCGATCTCCTGACCTCGTGATCCGCCCGTCTCGGCCTCCCAAAGTGCTGGGATTACAGGCTTGAGCCACTGCGCCCGGCCACAAGCACTTTTTTCTTATTCTTATTACTCTGCCGTCTAAAGTGCTTATATTAATAGTGGTTAAGGATATTTATAGTTACTATTGGATATCATTTAATGGCAGAGTTTGAAACAGGTTTGTGGTTAAATTAAAAAAAAAAAGTTCCACCAGATGGGTAAAGTGTGATATGGGATTGTTTGTATTTTCTTTTTTTTTTTTTTGCAGGAATCAGTCTTTAGTTATGTGAGCAGCATTTATACCGCATTAGGTGTTGTAGTACATTGCTATTGTCTTTATTAGGAATGTTGAGTATGGATAAAATTTGTGTGTGGATTCACCCCTGCCATAAGGTGTATTGAGTTTTCTCGTATCATCTCAGCATGACTATCAGACCCTCCTTAGTGTCTTATGCATCATAGAGAAGAATCTAAGAGGTCCATTTCCCAGAATCCTGTCCTTGTATGGACCTGGGTTAGAGTTTTCAAATGCAGCCACTTCCTCAAGATTTGGGAGGCAGAAAGGGAGAGGACATCTTTTTTCTGAATGCAGCTGCAGCCTGATGAGTAGACAGATGTGACACCCTGAGAACCACCCTAATCCCCTGCTCATGGAGATGACTAGTAGAGGATGCTCCAATGCTGGTGAAATAAAGCATCTTTTAAAAGAGACTTTGATAATTTTTTTCACATTCTTATAATAGATATAATTAACATATAGAATATAAACTCCATAGCAATTAAAATGTATTCTCAATATTTTTGCTTTTACACAAACTATTTTAAAATACAAAAGATGTGGACATAGCCTATTTTGCACATATATTAGCTACATTCAATCTGGTCCTTAATATTGTCATAATTAATAAAATAATGACTTTTAATATCTCACAACTGTGAAGAAGATATAGAAATTTGAATACATTAAACTGTATGCTCTAAACAGATATAGACTTCGGATGAATAAGTAGTAATTTTCTTGTTTATAGACAATAGCAATATCAAGGAACTTTTTCGTCTTTGTTATTATTTTTGGTTTAAATATTTGTTTTCTTGTTTATACTAACCTACCTTAAAACTTCTGAAACAAGCAATATAACAGAATCTCATTTAAACCTAGGTAACTCGAGTCTGGACATTTTATTGTATTCTTTAGCCTGTGTTGTTTTCTCTGTCTTTGTTAAAATCTCTGGAGCCTGAATGAATGACTTGGCTTCTTTATGAATATAAATCCTTAGCATGTCTGTGGCAGTCTTTCTAGTCCCTGTATTTAGAGAGAGTTACCTCACTGTGGATAGAGATGTCGTCTTTTAACCCCATAAAGTTATTTCCAGTTATCAAGTGATAGTGAACTGGATTTAAGCTCATCTAAAGAACATCTGCTTCAGATCATTTTAATTTATCATGAAGACACAACTATTCTATATTAGCCACATCAAATAAAATCTCCGTGCAAACCAGAAAAAAGACTCAAAGAGAACGATTTTCTATTTAACAAGTCCACCATATTTGCACTCAAACTCAGTCTTTTGTAAGTTAGGCCTCTGTGTTCAACTCTCCATTTGGTATGACTGTATGCTTGTCCTTGTAGAACCTGATTGTATTGTAAAAATAAATCTGTTAATTGGAAGGTTCAAGAGGGGTTTCAGAAGGATTAATCACCATCTTTCCCCTGAAAACTGTTTTTTGTCCAAATCTAAATAAGCATTATTTGAGGTCGTTAAATAAGCATTATTTGAGTTCTTTTTTGGAAATGGAGTAAGGTGATTTGTTTCCATTTTTTAATTCTTTATATTTTATCTAGCTTCTGTTGGTTGGAAAAAAGTGTCATATGATTGCATATGAGTGTTTTTCTACTCTCTTACTTTTTTTTTTTTACCATTCTGGGAAATGTTAAAAGAATAATTTCAAATAGTGAGAATTAATTAGGGGTCTTAGAGCAAATAATATTTCACTGCAATAGCTTAGTTCATATTAGTGGCAAGCGAATGCTTTCCAAAAAATTATACATTAATCAATCTGTACTCTAACTCATTTTAGTCATTGTAATTAATGAATTAAGTCAGGTAATTAAATTAATTAATTACTCTACTTTTTTCTATGACCCTTTACCTTCTACTGTTCTTTAGTGAGGTTTCTATTCAAGTATATTTTTTCATGAGTATATATGTAAAATAGATATATATTAAGGTTTCTATTATTGATGTATTAGCCAGGGTTTTCCAGGGAGACAAAAACAGTGATAGGATATGTGTGTGGGGGACAAGATTAGTCTGGGACACACAAACACACACACACACACACACACACACACACACACACACACACGGAAAGAAAGAAAGAGGAAGATTTGTTTTTTAAAAAAAGTTGACTCATGTAATTTTGTGGGCTGGCAAGACCGAAAATTGCAGAGCAACCCAGAAGGCTAGAGCCCCAGGGGAGACAATGCAGCTTGAATCAAAAGACAGACTGCTGACAGAATTCCCTTTTCCTGGGGCAAGCTCAGTCTTTTTCTCCTAAGACATTCAACTCATTGGATGAGGCTCACTTGATATGGTTTGGATTTGTGTTCCTGTCCAATCTCATGTTGAATTGTAATCCCCAATGTTGGAGGAGGGACCTGGTGGGAGGCGATTGAATCATGGGGGTGGATTTCCCCCTTGCTATTCTCATGATAGTGAGTTCTCACGAGATCTGGTTGTTTCAAAGTGTGTGACACATTCCCCTTTGCTGTCTTCCTCCTTCTGTGGTCACATAAGATATGCTTGCTTCCTCTTTGCCTTCTGCCATGACTGTAAGTTTCCTGGGGCCACCAAGCCATACTTCCTATACAGCCTGTGGACCCGTGGGTCAATTAAACCTCTTTTCTTTATAAATTTCCCAGTCTCAGGTAGTTCTTTATAGAAATTCAAGAATGGACTTCTACACCCACATTACTGAGATTAATCTGTTTACTTAAATTCTATTGATTTAAATGTTAATCACATCATAAAAGTACGTTCACAGAAACATCCAGGCTGATATTTGGCCAAATAGCTATGTACTGTGGACTGTCCAAGTTGATACATAATATTAACTATCATATTGATTTATATTTATTCTAGAAATATTTATATTTAATATTTTAATAAATTGGTAATGCATATTAGCTATAGAAGATTTTCAAACATTTAAAATATCTAAATTTTAAAAAATGAAAACATTCTGGTATGTCACTAATATCCGGAAACAAACTGATTTTAGTGCGTGACTCCTTACTTACCTACCTACATACATACGGCCACATAGAACAAGAAAGGGAATAATATAAGTTAAATAACAGGTACAGAAGTTTTGATTTTCAGGAAATCTTTGGAAAAGTTGCATATTTGAATTGTGTGTGTGTGTATTTTAGTTTGATGCCTTAGTTTGATGACTTTCCAGGATGTCTCAAAAAACCTGAGAAGTTACTTGAACTGGTCCAATGGTGTTTGTGGTGATGATGGTTTCCTCAGATAAAAACACCCCTCAACATAGAAAAAGGTAAAAACGACATTCATCAAGTAGTGTAACAAAGGAATTTGGTCCGTAGTAGGAGTTGTAAAAGGAGAACAGGTAAATTTTCTTTTTAATGGAAATCCCAAGGAATAAAGGTACATTTGCCTTGGGGCCATACAAAAGTGATAGCCATCACTAGGGCATCTGTGGTAGGATCTAAGTGTTTATTTTGGCAGTCATGAGCTCCTGTATATATATATATATATATATTTTTTTGAAATGCTGAGTCTTTCCTCATGTTCTTAATCATGTCCAGAAACAAAGATTAATCACCATGGTAACCATGACGGAGCTGCATATTTAGATAGATAAATATATAATTTGATAGATAAACAGACTAGTAATAGAAATTTGCATTTAGATATTTGAAAATGAATTCAAAAGGATTGTGAACAAAGGCACTTGTCCTGTATTACCAGACACTTTAATTTTAAAGGAGTTAAAATTTCCCCTAGGCCCATTATTTGTTTTGTGTGTGTCGGCAGTGGGGAGGAAAGAGGGTACAGCAGTACATTGAGAAACTTCTAATAAGGAAAACAAAGATCTTATAATGGATCTGTTTTGTTCACAGAATACCAAAGTCCTGGTACTTCTGTGTAAAATATGACAATAAGGATTTCTAGTGGCTGGTCTAAAAAGTTACCCAATGTGATTTAGGTCCTTGTAAGTGTGGAGAGAACTTAACGTTTTTTGGACAAAGAGCTATGGTCATAGTTGAGAAGCATGCATGATGTGTGAGCATGTGATTCAGTGGCACTCACATGCACCAGATGAGCTTAGAAATATGGCATGATTCAGAAGGATGAGGAGGCATATCAGTGCGTCTGATTGATTAGGCCACATCAATTGCGATAATCCTAGAGTTGCAATTGTATATTACCAGGATAGTGGTAGTGCAGCTTAAAGAAGTCATTTTAGCCTCTATGACTGGGCATGAAAAATTGCTTTCAAAAGCTGGATTTATGTAAAAGGATACAATTATGAGCCTGGGTCTTGGTTTTTGATACTAGAAGATCTGCTTTAATACATAAAGAGTGAATTTCTGATATGATAAGTTTCTCAATGCCAGTTTGCACCTTGGTTAACCTAGACATGGGTGACAATAGCTGGAGCAGGGGAGTAGGATACATGTGATTCATGGAGTGTTAGGAAAAGGGAAAACACAGGGCAATTTCACCAAATTTTGCACCTGCAACCATGGTGCTCATGGTTAAATAGGAGGAACAAATCATTTAAACTAGTTATTTTGGGAATGGAAAATGTATTGTTAATAATTAGGTTAGACAATGGGTGTTAATGGGGATGTTTGGGCACACTCATTAAGGCAATTTTTGCATGCATCAGCTGGCACGCTCATGAAATGGGAGAGCATGATTCATGGAATCACTCAAGGCTTTGGTTCTGTGTCATATTGGACCTAGTAGTGCTGTCAGGACTGTGAGGAGTGATGACTTCCCAGGCGTTTATCACCTAGTGAATTGTCTTTTTAGTTACATCTACATAGGCCTCATCTTTAACAAAATTGTAAATTTCTTGAGAGAAGAGGCTATGCTTAGTGCTGTATATGGCATAGTAATGTATACATTAAAGGTAAAATCAAAAGAAAAGCTAAAGTGGGAGGGAGGATTACTCAATTTGTGATATTGAAGTTAAATGTAAATCTTCCTTTTGTTACTCTTTCCATCTTGTGGTAATTAAAAGGAAATATGATATAATAATAAAACATCAAAAGTAACAGAAAGTTACCAATTTAAATCACATAGTATGCTAATTACTTTTTAAATTTCTAAATTGTCTGTTTATAAAACCCTTTGCCAATATTTTGGTATTGGTTATAACAATAGTTTTAATTTCATCTTTATCCTCATCAATTTAACAGAAAAAAAGTAAATTAGCAAACTAGTAAAAGAGTTAAAATATTCAAGGCTGAATTTTTCACAAACATTCCAGCCACACTTTGCAGACATTATTTTTTTCCCCAAATATAGCAAATAAATATATGCCAAAATATAGGAGTGAAACTTACCAGATGTCCAACAGCCTCAAGCCAGACAGATATTGGTCAAAACTTGAAAATTCACAGATGTAAGACAGTCTGTTGTTCTGCTTCAAGCACTATTTTTATTCCAGTAAAGGCAGTGAAGTGTATGACATTAGATAAAAATATTTATATTTTAATTTTGTAATTCTGATTAAGTGACGACACTCCAATTATGGTTTATAAATATCATTTCATTAATTCTATTTATGTCATTTTATCCATAGTTATATGGAGGGAATAAAATAATTCATAGACTAAATAACAATTAAATATACATACTTTTAGTTAAATGCTATTACTTTATTTCTTAAATCAACTTTATACTTTAAACAAAGTGCTTTATAAAAATAAAAGAAAACACATGAATGCACTTTTAAAGTATATTTTATTTTTTTTAAATTAACTTGTATTTAGTGCCTACTGTGCAGCAAGCATTTTGCTAAGCATCGTGCCAGGACAAGAGAATCTTGATTCTTTCTCTCATAGAGGTTACATTCTATTAGAAAGTTGTCTCACATTTCCTGTCCCCTTGAGGGAATAGACCAATCATGTATTTTGCTTCTTGTATTAATGCTTTAAAGAAAACACATAAAGAGCTGAGATGAAGAATAATGGGGTGGAAGGGGCAAGAGCTACTCTAGATAGGATGGTGGGAAAAGTCTCTTGATGAAGAGGTACCATTTATTTTAAGACTTAAGGAGAGAGGTGCTGGTCATGTGAGGAGTGGGGAGATGGAGCATTACTGGCTGAGGAGACACAATGTGAAAGGGCTGTGAGGAAGAAAAGAACTCTGTGTGTATGAAGAATTGAAAACAGTCTTTTGTGGCTAGAGCAGAGTAATGTGAAGAGACATGGAGAGAGCTTGGGTAGATGGGGCCATGAAAAAAAAGCACAAGTTTATTCCAGATGAAATGAGAAACCATCAAAAAACTTTAAGAAGCAGAATGCTGTGATCAGATCCACACTTTTATGGGTAATGCTATTCTGTATATTACAGAATAAATGACTGGGTATAAATAGAGCAATTAATCCATTTAGAAGAGTCATAAATTAATAGTGGTGAAAGATGATGTATAGCTAAGACTAGGTGTTGCCGGTGGAGACGAAAGAAGATGAGAATAGGAACGGCAGAGTATTGCATTGCTGCACTTAGGAGATGAAACTGTTAGGGACTGTTGAATGATAAGTTGGGAGGAATGTTATGAAGGGAATGGAAAATTATGGATTATTTCTTAGGTGTCAAGTTTCAGTAGCTAAGAGGACTGTGATGTTCTTTATTGAGACAATAAAGATTAAATTGAAGGAGTAAGTTTAGATGGAGAAAAATAGAATTGAGAGAGTTTTGGGCAAGTTCATTTTGAGAGATATTTGAGGAATTCACAGGGAAATGTCAGTGCAAAATTGAATGTGCAGGCCTGTGTTTGGAAGAATGTTCTGTTTTGGACCTATATTTTTGGGACTCATTGTTACTGTGATAATAGAATATTTTAATTCACATAAATTGGTGATATCATTCAGGAGAAAAATCTTGAAAAAGAAGAGAATCAAAAAATTAGTCCAAGTATGCAAAATATTTGTTGGTTGGATAGAGCTTTTGGATCACATCATATTAATTTTGTCCCACTAACATTAAAAAATGTAGAGAGAAGAGAAAAAATTTCAAACAGTTTATTTGAAATAAGTGTTTGGTAAATAGTCTCGTTTAATTTTTTTCCAAGTCCATTCAAGTTATATATTATACTTAACAGATAATAGTAACTGAGAATAACATTCATATAGATCTTACAAGCTTCAAAATGTACTTCTAAGCATTAAGAAACTGATGCATCAGGGCTTTGCAGCTCATGTCTGTAATTCCAACACTTTGGGAGGGCGAGGCAGGAGGATGACTTGAGACCAGGAGTTTGAGAACAAGCTGGGTAACATAAACAGGAATAATATTTACATAAGTCTCTTAATAATTAATATCATCAAGTAGGGTAATGTATAAAACAGTACTAATGGTTCATAGAAAAATCCAGTTTTTGTGGTGAATATGGCTAATTATTCTAATAGCCAGATCCCATCTCTTTAAAAAACGATTGGCTGGGTGTAGTGTTGCACGTCTGTGGTCCCAGCTACTCATGTGGCCCAGGAGTTAAGATTGCTACAGGTTGAGAGTTTGAGGCTGCAGTGAGCAATGGTGGTTCCACTCCACTCTAGCTTGGGCAACAGAGTGAGACCCTGTCTCTTAAAAACAAAACAACAACAAACCCAACAACAGCAAAATTTTTTGCATGAGGAAATTAAACAAATTAAACAAAAAACAACTTTAGGACATCTGCCCCTAACCAATTTCCCCAATTTTCTTTGGGGAAAGAAAATTGCAGAAAGAATTGGTTACTTCTAAATGTGGGATTTCTAGAAGGAGGGTCTAAATCATGGAGCATTTCCTGAAATATAGACCCTGGATCAAAATATAAGAGTAAGACAGGCCAAAAACCCCCTGCACAGCAAAGGGAAATTACATGACCAACAGTATTCTTGAATGCAATAAATTTTACTCAACATTTTGTACATGCCAGGCAATCTTCTAGCCACCTGGAATACATCAGTAAATAAATTAGATATAGGCCCTCACTTTTTGGGAACTGACATTTGAGAGGGAGAAGGCACTGAAAAATACTCATAATAAATGAATACATTATATAACATGTATAAAAGGGAATTAAATGATAGAATAAGGTAAGAGATATGTGAAATACCAGTGTAAAGGTGGGGCAAGGTTGGGGCAGACACTGTTGAAGAAAGAAGATTTGAGCAGAGAAGTGGAGGATGTGACTAGTTAGTCAAAAAGGTACCTCTCAGAAGATGCTCCCATAATGAGAATGGCTCAGGCAAATGTACCAAGGCAGATGCATGCGCAGAAAGTTTACTAACAGAAGGAAGCTAGTGTGACTAGAGCAGGTGATAAAGGAAGGGGAAATGTTGTGGCCAGATAACATAAGCTTGTGGTAGGTCTTTGAACAAGGGTGTGAGATTTTTTGAGCTACACTTCAAAAGCATGATTTGAGTTAGTGTGTTGACTATGGACAGGAGAGGATGAGAGTAGAATCAGAAAAGTTATCACTGCTATACCAGCCCTATTCAAAGATTTATGTAGAACTGTTTCTTTCTAGATATGCCCTGCCAGAAGACAGGTGGGCTGGACTTGGTGTGATTTTTACCGAAGTAACCAATCATTTAAACATTGCTAAACTAAATGGTCAAGTTTCAGCTTTCATCAAATCAATCAACAACATTTGGCAAGTTGATAACTACATTACCTTTGAAACAGTTCATTAACTTAGCATTTCCACTGCTTCATCAGCTACTCATCCTCTTCCTTTCCTGGTTCCTCTTCATATCCCAAGCTCTCAACCTTGATACTTCCAATAAATCCCTTTCTTTTCTCACTATGCTTACTACTTGAGTAATGCTATCGTGCCCCATAGCTTAAAATACTACCTGTATGCTCAGAGTCATAAAGGTAGTATTTATATGTCCCTTTTTTAAATGGTAGATGACTACAACTATTACAAACATTTTATGGAGGTGTCTACTAGGCATTTCAACCTTAAAATATTGATGATGGAACCCCTGATCTTTCCTTCTAAATCCTCTTCTTCTACCTCTACAAACACAATAAACACAATAACTTCAACCTTACAATTCATGAGTCCAAAACCAAAAATAAAACTTCAGATTAATATGTGATTTATTGCACATTTAAATAATCAGCAAATTTTAGACACTAAACTCTGAAAATACATCCATTTTCTGTTCACATGTAAATTAGGAGATGAGAGGAGATAAAATTCAATATAGAAACTGAAGAATCATAGCAGATTATCTGTAGATATAGGAGAGAGGGCGCAGTAGATTAGTACAAATGCAAGTTGGTGGATAAATGTGGTTCCAAGAATGTATATAATCATAATAGTATTTACTCATTTTGCATATTTAATTATTTTTTCAGAAGTGATAATGGATTTGCATTTATTCGTTTCAATTTGTTTCTTAAATTCCTCCAATATTTCTATGGAATTGACTTAGATCTCTAAAATAAATACTATGTTATAAAAAACTTAGCTATCACAAAGTGAAATTTGGTGTAAGCTTCATTAGTTTTTGTTTTATTGACTCCAGGTGAGAACAACAACCAAAAAGAACTAGAGGTGAAGGTATATCTATCAAATTTTTGTTGCTGCTATAAAAATTACCATAAACATATGGGCTCAAACAAAATAAATGTTATCTTAGAGTTTTTCAGGTAAGAAGCCCCAAATAGGTCTCACGGGACTAAAATCAACAGGTCATTTTTTTTTCCACCTATTGTAATACACTAAGACATCTCATTGAGTGGAAAATAGACACAAGGTTGAGTTTCAAAATGCTGCCACCTCTAACTGCCTGCTGCAAGCATCAGTGAAGTCCTAGATTTATGATGAAAATGCTAAATCAAGTATTTTATTAGTCTGTTCTCACACTGCTATAAGGACATACCTGAGAATGGGTAATTTATAAAGGAAAGAGGTTTAATGGACTCGCAGTTCTATATGGCTGGGAAGGACTTACAATCATGGCTGAAGATGAAGGAGGAGGAAAGGCACATCTTACATGGTGGCAGACAAAAGAATGTATGCAGGGGAATTGCCCTTTATAAAACCATCAAATCTCATAAGAGTTATTCACTATCACAAGAACAGCATGGGAAAAACCCATACCCATGATTCAATTACCTCCCACTGGGTCCCTCCCATGACATGTGAGGATTATGGAAGCTATAATTTAGGATGAGATTTGGGTGGGGACACAGCCAAACAGTATCAACTATCAATATTAATTTCAGATATGTTTTAAGTGATGACTCAAATGGTATAAATTTTTAAGATAAAATAAAATTAAAACTTTCAATGGAAATTACTTTATATGACACAAATAAAATAGGTACTAGTATAATTACTATTTCTAGTTGTATAATTACAACTAGAAAGATCTTTGGGAAAAAATATAGTTCAACTCCCCCATTGTATAAATAAAAAAGATTCAGAGGAATAAGTGGTGTTTCCATGATTATACGTCTAATTAATGACTGAGTAATGATGAGAACCAGGGCTCATTTCTATCTTTAATGTTGGGGACAGTCCTTAAATCTGGCTAAATTCAACAGCCTCCAAAAAACAAATAAAAATACACCACACCCTCTGCTTCTAACAGTTTTTTTTTTCATTTATTTCTGTTATTGTGAATTTTCCTATAAGATTATCTTACGTCTATACATTTTTATTAAAAACGGAAACCTTTCAAAGTACTTGCATGATTCTTATCGTTTTACATAATGTGATGATGAAAATAATTGCATATAAAACAATAATTTCTCTTTCTGAAGGAATTAAATGATTGCTTTAGAGGTCAGATTTTTTTTTCTATTTAAGAAGCTCATTTCTAATAATCATTTGGAAACAGACAATTAATGGATTTGTTTTTGAATTGCCATTTGAAACTATTTTAATTTGAATGGATTCTGGCCTCTTATTCTGAAATGAGGCAGGACCCAGAGATAAACATCTTAAGGTATATGAAATTGACTTGTGATGATTTTAGATGGTAAGATACTTTTAAGTCTTATTTCACTTATGCTTATGATCTCTGAATGTGTCTGAAGCTCTGTTTTTGTTTTTGATAAACTCACCAATTTAAATTGACAAAGATAAAGTAATTGTATAATTTAAGTTGTTATAGTTATTGGATTAGTTCTTTCTCTATGTGAAAACTTGACTCAAAGAACACTGTGATGCCAAAAACATAGCAGAGGAAGACAACCAGTTATTCTGTCACTTGATAATGGCAGCTTTTTATCCTCTGACCCAAGGTCAATTGCACTGTCTTTGGTGAAAGATAGAGAACTATCGCTAAAAAAGATTTTACTGGGCAGCAATTCTGAATCTATTTCCTCTGATGAAATGTCAATAGCTTTCTAGGACAAAATGTAGTTTTTCTAGAAACAAAGGTGAAATTGGTTTGAAAATGTACTCCACAAATCAATTCCTTTCAATATAAAACATTTGAGAAAGAAAAATTAAAAAGTAATCCAATATGCTGTTATGTTTCCATCTTCTTATTTTAATTCATCAAACATATTACATTTTCTCCAAAAAACCAATTTAGGGAAGCATTGATGATCTTCTAATGGTTTTAAAGTCATAAAATGTGTAGTAAAAAGTCAGCTGCTGTGAACCTGGAAATCCTTGAAAACTAACAAGAGATAAGATCTTCTGAAAAGAACAGACTCACAGAGCTATATATGCTATGAGACATTATAGAAAATAAATAAGAATATGAAAAATACTTATGTACTCAAAATTATACACCTTGACAGATGATAGTTTAGGACTATGGTAAAAAATATATTTATAATATATTGAATCATCAAATTCTGTCTTCTTAATTTTTCTGTCAATACCATTAAATTTTATGAAAGCTTTTTTTGTTCATTTTTAAGAAATGAAATCCTTTTTTCTCAAAATAGTAAAAATGTAACCCAACCAAAACAGAAAATATAAATATGAATTTTCATTATGAAAATGTTAAATCCCTTATTAGATCTTTTGTAAGTAATGTTAGTTGCTAGTCAATTCCCTGAAAACTGTTTGCAGTGCAGATGGTCACGCACCATAAGGAATTTCCTGTGTAATTCAGTAAATTCCTAAAGGTAGAGTTGCACTGAAATGCATATGCGAAAACTGATTTCAAATGGAAACATAATGAGGAAAAGAAGGAAAGTGAGAAAATACAGGAAATACTGGGGGAAAAGCCACAAATAAACCTAGATTATCCCTATGTAGAAAGACAGATCCCTGGCACCAGGTAAAGCTCAAGTGAGCATGGTCCGTAAATCAGCACAGGGGTGATGGGTGGTTAAATAGTGAGCCACTCTTTTACAGCACACACAGAACCACCAGGATGACCCTCCTAAAATATCAAGAGATTTTCAGAGGATTATTTCAAGTTCCAACAGCCGGCAAGGGTGATTCTCAGCTTCATGGGCTCCACTACCCCTAAGTGGAAGGAGCCTTTGAAGGACTGGTGACCTAATTTATTGCCCTGCACAAACCTGTTCTGTAAAAATTTGTAGATGTATTGAGGCATCTGGTACACCATGAACTGATATGAACTAAAGGATTGCATTCATGGAAGCAAGCCATTGCACTTGGGCAGGAGGGACCTGAGTGTCTATTCTACCTGCAGAGCCACTTGGATCTCCAGTAATGTTTACATACATGAAGCTCATGGAGCATGCTCAATTCCATCATTAACCTAAAAGAGAAGGATTCAAATCCATAAGCAGATGACATCTGGCCCTTCCTGGAAAGAATAACAATTTTCAAGGCCACCACCAAAGAAAATGATAATGTCGTAAGTGTCAATGTTGTGCTTACCAAAAGAGGGAGGGCACAACATGGATTGACCTAGCATCTCTGCTTCCATATAACTAAACTTACATATGAGACTCCTGTGAATGTCCATACCAATAGTTCCCTCATCTCCTGTCTCAAGAAAATCTTTTTTCTTCTGCCAGGGTTAGTTTTTCTCCAAAGTGCAGCATATTGGTATAGTTTCCTATTATCTTTGAAAACATCTGTTTCCAAACATCTGGTTTCAGAAATAAGAACCACATGGATCTCCTGTAGAAGCCAATCTAATCACCAATCTCATGTGACTGACGCCAGTAACTTCAATTGTTTGAACATTTCCATGTCCATCCTGTAGTAAAGAACTGGGCTTGTTCTTCTAGCCAGGCAGCTGAACAGCTGTTTCTCATCCCACCTGTGTAGTGTTTACATTTGCCTCTAGTCTTGGTCTGTGGAGTGACAGTCAAGCTGATGCCTCTGCCTGAGAAGGTGAAGTCGTATGGTGCTTCCTCAGAAAGATCTGTGGCACTGTTAAAGTTAATGTCGAAGACGACCAATTAGAGTTTAGCAATCGAACTCTCAACCCCTAAGGCTCAAGGAGAGGAATAGAGTGAACAGAATAAGTCAATCTTGGGTGAATATGAATTTCCGCCACAGCCTGCAATGACTGTTTTTTGTTATCCTAAATAGATATAGTCACTCGTCAACCAAATAATGTAGGTTGCAGAAGAGACATTGGCCTTAGCAAGTAAAGACAAATAAAGAGCTCAGCAAGTATAATCATTTCAAGGACAAAATGTGTTATGTTTTGTCTTTTAGAGAGACTGCCTGTCTTCCCTGTGGCAGTACCCTTACGTCTCAACTCATCTGATTTAAGGGAACAGAACATAGTGACGCAAAAATGTATGTCCACCTAATATGATGGGAACTCCATTTAGCAAAGTGGGAAATCACTGGATCTAGGTATTCTCTGGTGTTAGAGTGGCTCCTCTAAGTATTAGACCTTCCAATTTACTAAGAAAATTAATATGTTATTTCTGTCTCCACTATGATAGGCTTTGGCAGTGTAGTGGTCTTTGTTCCAAAGGGAAGAATATTCTATGAGGGAACAGAAAAAAGACTTCCTTGAGCTAGAAGTTGAATCTTTCACATGGCCTTTTTGGGGTTCAAATGTCATTGAATTAACTGGTAAAAAAGGGGGTTACTGTATTTGCTAGGAAGATTGATCCTGACTTACAAGGAAAAATTGGTTTGCTACTATACAATGGAAGTAAGTATTGTGTTGTCTAGAAAGTAGAAGATCCTACTCCTACTTACATACTAACATACACTAAACTATTCTAAAATTTAAAATGTATTAAAAAGTTATATATAAGTCGTCATGAGCCATTGAACTTAGTGATATCTGAGGCCTATATTTTGTTAATGCCCTATTAATATTATATAACTGACTTTCATTCCACAGATATAAAGGAATTTAAATTTCTAAATAGCCAATATTATTTTACTCTCAGTCAGTTACTATGTCTAATTTATCATATGGGGTGTTTCAAGGCATTTGGAATTTTGATCCTCTCTTTGAGACTACATCTGATAAGGGCATTCTAGAGAATACCTTGAATTTATTATTGATACTATTTTGATGATAGTGTAGCAGCAGTTTTCTTGATATCTGGATATCAAAATGAGGACCACACAGCTGATATAATATTTTATTATATAAATGAAGAATACTGAAATAACTGGTTTTTAAAACTCTGCTTTAATGTTCATAATCCATTATATGGGTCAGTGAAGGCTACCTATTTGTGACTTATGAAATAATGAGATAAGAATTCACTGAATAAAGACCAGAGGATATTGGTGAAGTTTCATATATATATCTAAAAGTACAGTGAAAGAGGCAGAGATGAGCTACACTTTTTATACTCAAGGACATAATCACTGAAGTAGCTTTTACTTTTATCATGGTGAAATGTCTATACATGGACTGATGAGTAATGATGACATGTGTCCCAGTCATTTCTAGGACCCTGCTAACTCAGTTCATTAAATGTATTCAGCTAATGAAGCTGAGGTTATAAGATCAATCACCCCATGGTCTTTATATTTTCCTAACTGCCATCACATGAAATCATTTAGAGAATTCAGACTGGAAATATATAGGCATCTTAATTAGGTCAGTCCTCTGCAATCAGAAAACAGCATCTCTTTCAAAGCATTTTGGACAAAAGCCTTTTACACTTTGTCTCATTATCTACCATTCAAACAACTGCTTTCTCTTCATTTGTATTTCAATATGCTGATCTGAGTACCAAACTATATCATTAATAAGAGTGTTAAGGTCACATGAACTTGTAACAGAAGCAACACATTTATCCCATTTTCTGTTTTTTGTTTTGTTTTGATTTTTTTTTTTTTTTTTTTTGCTTTTGGTTAATTTTCCATTTGTCCTTCAGATAGTGAAAAATGAGGCAGCCAAAATGATATTTAGGATTCTGAACTATGCAGATATTTTCTCAATTACTGATATTTCCTCTTATTTTGATACAGAGTATTTAAACATTGGAATGTGTGTAAAGGCTATAGCTAATAGCTAGATAGCAATATAGTGAACATGATTTTTTAAAACCACAAATTTGTGTTGATGAGTAATCAACTCATGTAATGGATACATAAGTATTCATATACCAAAAGCCCAATCCAAGTTCGTCCTAAAAAATATAAAATTTTGGGAGGCTTGGGCAAGATGGCTGAATAGGAACAGCTCCGGACTGCAGCTCCAGCAACACCAACACAGAAGACTGGTGATTTCTGTATTTCCAAGTGAGGTACCTGGTTAATCCCATTGGGAATGGTTAGAAAGTGGGTGCAGCCCACAGAGGGCGAGCAGAAGCAGTGTGGGGTGTCGCCTCGCCCAGGAAGCACAAGGGGTGGGGGAAGTCCTTCCCGTAACCAAGGGAAGCATTGAGGAACAGTGCTATCTGGCTCACATACTATGCTTTTCCCATGGTCTTCACAACCCGCAGACCAGGAGATTCCCTCAGGTGTCTACACCACAAGGAACCTGGTTTTCAAGCATAAAACTGGGTGGCTATTAGGGCACACACCGAGTTAGCTGAAGGAGTTTTTTTTGTACCCCAGTGGCACCTGGAACACCAGTGAGACAGAACTGTTCACTCCCCTGGAAAGGGGGCTGAAGCCACAGAGCGAAGAGGTCTTGCTCAGTGAATCCCACACTCACAGAGCCCAGCAAGCTAAGATCCACTGGCTTGAAATTGTGACTGCAAGCACAGCAGTCTTAAGTCAACCTGGGATGCTTGAGCTTGGTTGGGGGAGGGACATCCACTGAGGCTTGAGTAAGCGGTTTTCCCCTCACAGTGTAAACAAAGCCGCCAGGGAGTTCAAACTGAATGGAGCCCACTGCAGCACCTTAAAGATGCTGTAGCCAGACTGCCTCTCTAGATTCCTCCTCTCTGGGCAGGGCATCTCTGAAAGAAAGGCAGTAGTCCCAGTCAGTGACTTGTAGATAAAACTGCCATCCCCCTGGGACAGAGCACCTGGAGGAAGAGGTGGCTGTGGGTGCAGCTTCAGCAGACTTAAATGTTCCTGCCTGCCAGCTCTGAAGAAAACAGCGAATCTCCAAGCACAACACTCGAGCTCTGCTAAAGGACAGACTACCTCCTCAAGTGGGTCCTTGATCCTCGTGCCTTCTGATGGGGAGATACCTCCCAGCAGGGTTTGACAGACACCTCCCACAGGAGAGTTCTGGCTGGCATCTGGAGGTGTCCCTCTGGGGCAAAACTTCCAGAGGAAGGAGCAGACAGCAATCTTTGCTGTTCTTCAGCCACCACAGGTGATACCCAGGCAAACAGGGTCTGGAGTGGACCCCCAGCAAACTCCAGTAGACCTGCAGCAGAGAGGCCTATTAGAAGGAAAACTAAAAAAACAGAAAAGGATAGCAACAACAACAACAAAAAGGATGACCACACAAAAACTCCATCCAAAGTTCACCAACAGCAAAGGCCAAAGGTAGATAAATCCATGAAGATGAGAAAAAAACAGTGCAAAAAGGCTGAAAATTCCAAAAGCCAGAATGCCTCTACTCCTCCAAAGGATCACAATTCCTCACCATCAAGGGAAGAAAACTGGATGGAGAATGAGTTTGACAAATTGACAAAAGTAGGCTTCAGAAGGTGGGTAATAACAAACTCCTCCGAGCCAAAGGAGCATGTTCTAACCCAAGGCAAGGAAGCTAAGAACCTTGAAAAAAGGTTAGAGGAATTGCTAACTAGAATAACCAGTTTAGAGAAGACCATAAATGACCTGATGGAGCTGAAAAACACAACATGAGAACTTTGTGAAGAATATACAAATATCAATAGCTGAATAAACTAAGCAGAAGAAAGGATATCAGAGATTGAAGATCAACTTAATGAAATAATGCATGAAGACTAGATTAGAGAAAAAAGAATGAAAAGGCATGAATAAAGCCTCCAAGAAATATGGGACTATGTGAAAAGATCAAGCCTACATTTGATTGGTGTACCTGAAAGTGATGGGGAGCATGGAACCAAGTTGGAAAACACACTTCAGTATATTATCCAGGAGATTTCCCCAACCTAGCAAGACAGGCCAACATTCAAATTCAGGAAATACAGAGAACACCACAAAGATACTCCCTCAGAAGAGCAACCTCAAGACACATAATCATCAGATTCACCAAGGTTGAAATGAAGAAAAAAGAGTTAACAGCAGCCAGAGAGAAAGGTTGGGTTACCCACAAAGGGAAGCCCATCAGGTTAACTGTGGATCTCTCTGCAGAAACCCTACAAGCCAGAAGAGAGTGGGGGCCAATATTCAACATTCTTAAAGAAAATAATTTTCAACCCAGAATTTCACATCCAGTCAAACTAAGCTTCATATGTGAAGGAGAAATGAAATTATGTACAGACAAGCAAATACTGAGGGATTTTGTCACCAGCAGGGCTGTCTTACAAGAGCTCTTGCAGGTAGCACTAAATATGGAAAGGAAAAACCAGTACCATCCACTGCAAAAATAAACCAAAATGTAAAGATCATCAACACCATGAAGAAACTGTATCAACTAATGGGCAAAATAACCAGTTAGCATCGTAATTACAGGATCAAATTCACACAGAACAATTTTAACCTTAAATATAAACAGGCTAAATGCCCCAATTAAAAGGCACAGACTGGCCAATTGCATAAAGAGTCAAGACTCATCAGTGTATCGTATTCAGGAGACCCATCTCATGTGCAAAGACACAAATAGGCTCAAAATAAAGGGATGGAGGAATATTTACCAAGCAAATAGAAAGGAAAAAAAAAAAAAAAAAGAGCAGAGGTTGCATTCCTAGTCTCTGGTAAAACAGATTTTAAACCAACAAATATAAAAAAGACAAAGGAGGGCATTACATAATGGTAAAGGGATCAATGCAACAAGACAAGCTAACAATCCTAAATATATTTGCACCCAATACAGGAGCACCCAGAATTATGAAATAAGTTCTTAGAGACCTGCAAAGAGACACAGACTCCCATACAATAATAGTTGGAGACTTTAACACCCCACTGTCAATATTAGACAGATTGATGAGATAGAAAATTAACAAGGATATTCAGGAGTTGAACCAAGCTCTGGACCAAGTGTACCTAATAGACATCTACAGAACTCTCCACCCCAAATCAAGAGAATATACATTCTTCTCAGCACCACATAGTACTTATTCTAAAATCAACCACACAATTGGAAGTAAAACACTCATCAGCAAATGCAAAAGAGTGGAAATCGTAACAGTCTCTCAGACCACAGTGCAATCAAATTGGAACTCAGGATTAAGAAACTCACTCAAAACTGCACAACTAAATGGAAACTGAACAACGTGCTCCTGAATGACTACTGCGTAAATAACAAAATGAAGGCAGAAATAAAGAAGTTATTTGAAACCAATGAGAATGAAGACACAACATACCAGAATATCTGGGACACAGCCAAAGCAGTGTTTAGAGGAAAATTTATAGCACTAAATGCCCACAGGAGAAAGCAGGAAAGATCTAAAATTGACACCCTAACATCACAATTAAAAGAACTAGAGAAGCAAGAGCAAACAAATTCAAAAGCTAGCAGAAGACAATAAATAACTAAAATCAGAGCAGAACTGAAGGAGATAGAGAGATTGAAAACCTTCAAAAAATCAGTGAATCCAGGAGCTGGTTTTTGTAAAACATTAACAAAATAGACCACTAGCCAGACTAATAAAGAAGAAAAGAGAGAAGGATCAAATAGAAACAATGAAAAATGATAAAGGGGATATCACCACCAATTCCACAGAAATACAAACTACCATCAGAGAATACTATAAACACCTCTACTCAAATAAACTAGAAAATCTAGAAGAAATTGATAAATTCCTGGACACGTACACCCTCCCAAGTCTAAACCAGGATGAAACAAAATCTCTGAAGAGACCAGTAACAAATTCTGAAATTGAGGCAGTAATGAATAGCCTATCAACCAAAAAAAAAAAAACAAAAAAAAACCCAGGACCAGATGGATTCACAGCCAAATTCTACCAGAGGTATGAAAAGGAGTTGGTATCATTCCTTCTGAAACTATACCAAAAAATAGAAAAAGAGGGAATCCTCCCTAACTCATTTTATGAGGCCAGCATCATTCTGATACCAAAACCTGGCAGAGACACAACACAAAAGGAAAATTTCAGGCCACTATCCCTGATGAACATCAACGTGAAAATTCTCAACCAAATATGGCAAACCAAATCTAGCAGCACATGAAAAAGCTTATCCACCATGACCAGGTTGGCTTCATCCCTGGGATGCAAGGCTGGTTCAACATACACAAATCAATAAACATAATTCATCACATAAACAGAACCAATGACAAAAACCACATGATTATCTCAATAGATGCAGAAAAAGCCTTCAATAAAATTCAACACCATTTCTTAATAAAAACACTCAGTAAATTAGATATTAACAATATATATCTGAAAATAATAAGAGTTATTTGTGACAAACCCCCAGCCAATATCATACCGAATGGGCAAAAGCTGAAATCATTCTCTTTGAAAACCAGCACAGGACAAGGATGCCCTCTCTTACCACTCCTATTCAACATAGTATTGGAAGTTATCATCAGGGCAATCAGGCAAGACAAAGAAATAACACGTATTCAAATAGGAAGACAGGAAATCAAATTATCTCTGTTTGCAGATGACATGATTGCATATTTAGAAAACCCCATTGTCTCAACCCCAAAACTTCTTAAGCTGATGACCAACTTCAGCAAAGTCTCAGGATACAAAATCAATGTGCAAAAATCACAAGCATTCGTATACACCAATAATAGACTAACAGAGATCCATATCATGAGCAAACTCCCATTCACAATTGCTACACAGAGAATAAAATACCCTGGAATACAACTTACAAGGAATGTGAAGGATCTCTTCAAGGAGAATTACAAACCACTGCTCAAGGAAATAAGAGAGAGCACAAACAAATAGAAAAACATTCCATGCTCCTGAATAGGAAGAACTGATATTGTGAAAATTACCATACTGCCCAAAGTAATTTATTGATTCAATGCTATTCCCATCAAGCAACCATTGACTTTCTTCACAAAATTAGAAAAAAAACCCAAAAAACAAAAAACTACGTTAAATTTCATATGGAATCCCCCCTCCCCCCAAAAAAAGAGCCCATATAGCCAAGACAATCCTAAGCAAAAAGAATAAAGCTGGAGGCATCATGCGACCTGACTTTGAACTATACTACAAGGCTACATACAGTAACATACTGTATATATACAGTAACCAAAACAGCATGGTACTGGTACCAAAACAGATATATAGACCAATGGAACAGAATGGAGGCCTCAGAAATAATACCACACATCTACAACCATCTGATCTTTGACAAACCTGACAAAAACAAGCAATGGGGAAAGGATTCCCTATTTAATAAATGGTGTTGGCAAAACTGGCTAGCCATATGCAGAAAACTGAAACTGGACCCCATCCTTACACCTCATATGAAAATTAACTCAAGATAGATTAAAGACTTAAATGTAAGACCTAAAACCATAAAAACCCTAGAAGAAAACCCAGGTAATATGATTCAGGACATAGGCATGGGCAAAGACTTCATGACTAAAACATCAAAAGCAACTGCAGCAAAAACCAAAATAGACAAATGGGATCTAATTAAACTAAAGAGCTTCTGTACAGCAAAATAAATTATCAACAGAGTGAACGGCAACCTATAGAATGGGAGGAAATTTTTGCAATCTATCCATCTGTCAAAAGGCTTATATCCAGAATCTACAAGGAACTTAAATTTACAAGAAAGAACCCCATCAAAAAGTGGGCAAAAAATATGAACAGACACTTCTCAAAAGAAGACATTTATGCAGTCAACAGACATATGAAAAAAAACTCACCATCATTGGTCATTCGAGAAATGTAAATCAAAACCACAATGAGATACTGTCTCACCGCAGTTAGAATGGCAATCATTAAAAAGTCAGGAAACAATAGATGCTGGAGAGAATGTGGAGAAATAGGAGCACTTTTACACTGTTGGTGGGAATGTAAATTAGTTCAACCATTATGGAAGACAATGTGGCAATTCCTCAAAAATCTAGAACCAGAAATACTATTTGACCCAGGAATCTTATTACTGGGTATATACCCACAGGATTATAAATCATTCTACTATAAAGACACATGCACATGTATGTTTACTGCTGTACTATTCACAATAGCAAAGACTTTGAACCAACCCAAATGTCCATCAGTGTTAGAATGGATTAAGAAAACGTGGCACATATATACCATGGAATACTATGCAGCCATAAAAAAGGATGAGTTCATATCCTTTGCAGGGACATGGTTGGAGCTGGAAACCATCATTCTCAGCAAACTAACACAAGAACAGAAAACCAAACACCACATGTTCTCACACATAAATGGGAGTTGGGCAGTGAGAACACTTGGGCCCAGGGAGCAGAACATCATTCACTGGGGTCCATCGTGGGGTGGGGGGCAAGGGGAGGGATAGCATTAGGAGAAATACCTAAAGGAAATGACAGGTTGATGGGTGCAGCAAACAACCATGCCACATATATACCTATGTAACAAACCTGCATGTTCTGCACATGTATCCCAGAACTTAAAGTATAATAAAACATAAATAAAATTTCCCCAGTTTAAAATTATTTTCATGTTTATAAACGTGAAAAATTTTTATTAAATTAATTTCACTACAGTAATTTAACATAAACATGGTTTGGAAAGTTTATAAGCATTTATTGATCTAAAACAAGCCTTTCCCTAAAGATTAATTGTAAATTAAATGTGAATGCCAAAATTATATATGTACGATGAAGATTTGTAGTATATAAAATAAGCTGTGATTATGTAATTTATGTTTATAATATGTATTTTTTTATTTCCTTGATAATTACATAGAACAATGAAAAGAAACTATTAATAGATTTAGATTTTTTATTCACTTGTTAGTGAAATATTAAAGTAAAATTGTTTGTAGATTTTTTTCATGTCTGTTTCTCACACATATAGAATACATTCACACACATATATTTATATATTTGTGTTCCACTAAATTTTAGAAATAAAAATTAAACCTCAAAAATCTAAACTATTGATACACATAATATGTTAATTTATCTTTAAAATGTTGCTAGCTGGTATAAATTTTTTTTTTTTATATGCAGCAAGGAGAAAATGAGGAGAGACGTTATAGTGTAGGGTTTAATGCCATATAGTAATACATGACAAAGGACAGAATAGGTAGAATAATACCGTTTGAATTTGATTCTTGATTCTATCACTTACCGGTCATGTAACTTTAGTTTCTGCCATGTTTCTAATACTTAAGTTTTGTTGTGGTATTTAAAAGAGTTAATATAAAAAGAATATGGGGAAGTGTCTGGTACATGGTAGTGTTATATGTGTATTTTTGCATGTATTTACTTTCCATTACCATAATAATCATTGTATTATAAAATGGCTACAACCATTTTATGAAGAATTTGAACTGTATCGCTCATTAAAGTTATTGGCTCTGACCATATATGTAAAATTAAGAAGTCTATGTAGTAAAAAAAATGAATTTTTTTTTGTTTATTTTGAGTGCTTCTGATTAATTTTCACTTAGCAATGAAATTGACAAATAAGCTACTGATTTTGGCCTACATGTTGAATTAATCAAGGGATGACAGCTTCTTGTCAGAACGTGAACCTTACTGATGTAAAAAACCACCTTAAAAATAGGCGCTAAAATAAGGCAGATAATAAGCAGGCAATACAATGGAGTCCTGAGGAAAGTTACAATATGCCAATGCTGTACTTGTGGGCAACTTAGAAATTAATGAGTATAGGGAATCTCTGTTGGATTCTATTACCTACTCTGAAAGATTTAGGTTTCTAATTTGTTTTTCTTTTTTTCTTTTCTTTCTCTTCAACTTATTTCTTTCTTTTCTTTCTTTCTTTCCCTCCTTCCTTCCTTCCTTCCTTCCTTTTCTCTCTCCCTCCCTCTTTCTTTCTTTCTTTCTTTTCTTTCTTTCTTTCTTTCTTTCTTTCTTTCTTTCTTTCTTTCTTTCTTTCTTTCTTTCTTTCTCTCTCTCTCTCTCTCTCTCTTTCCTTCTTCCCTTTCTCTCTCTCTCTTTCTTTCCTTTTTTTTTTTTCGACTTGGTATTTCTATGTTGCCCAAGCTCAAATGCAATGGCTATTAACAGGTGCAATCGCAGTGTACTACTGCCTCGACTCCTGGCATTAAGGAATCCTCCTGCCTCAGCATCTGGAGTAGCTGCGATTACAGATACGCACCACTGTGCCCAGCTTGCTAAAATATATCTTATCAACGAAAAATCAACCTTTGGAGTTTTCTCATACAAAAGGTCCTCTCAGATATCAGTTGCTAAAAATTCAAAAAACACAATTTTTATGCAGTAACATAATGTAGTAAAGTGATGTTGATCGAACAAGTGAGCAAAACATAAAAGCAGTAAATACAAGTTAGTTTAAAGCTCAAGTTTACACACACACACACACGCATGTGCACATATTCACTTACATACATATTCACAAAACGCACAAACACATACATGTATTTTTTCTTTTTTTGAGACAGAGTCTCACTCTGTCATCCAGCCTGTAGTGCAGTAGCGAGATCTCGGCTCACTGAAACCTCCGCCTCCTGGGTTCAAGTGATTCTCCTGCCTCAGCCTCCTGAGTAGCTGGGATTACAGGCATGTGCCATCATGCCTGGCTAATTTTTGTATTTTTAGTAGTGACGCGGTTTCACCATGTTGGCCAGGCTGGTCTCAAACCCCTGACCTCTGGTGCTCTGCCCACCTCAGCCTCCCAAAGTGGTAGGATTACAGGTGTGAGCCACCGTGCCCTGCCCATATATGTATAACAGTTATGGTTAAATATACATATGTTTAACAGTAAATATACCAAACAAATGTACATTTAACAATACAACAATTATGTTAAACTATATATACACACATATAATTTTATCATATAAAATAATGGACATTGACATTTATTTGGAAGCTTAAGAAATAAGAACAATTTGGTTACAATAAACTGTTCAAACTTTACAATCCTAATTTAACTTTAAAAATCTGGAATTGAAAGAACTTGCTTATTTCCTAGGAGAAGAATGTTTACAGTTTGATAATAGGAAAGGTGGGAAAGGAATAGAAATGTTTTAAAAACTGACATAATAGCCATCCTTTGTTTTCCTCTGCTGATTTGGAATAACTCCCTGGGGAGAATTTGGTGCCCCTGGACGGATGTACAAAACTGTCCATTTCCGTTCTCAAATCAAGCTCTTAAATTCATCTCCCTTTATTACACTTTCACTATCATACAAAAAGTAAATGGGGGTAGTTCGGCATCGGGAAAGTCTTTCCTGGATGGTAACTCTAATGATGCCTGATTAAGTTTTTCTGATGTAAATTTTGCAAAGATTCAGGCAATTCTCATTTTGCTTCTATAAACTAGTTAATATTAAACTGACCCATCTCTTTTTGCCTTCACTGCCCTTGTAAGCTTGGTTCTGTTTTTAGAGCTGTTTGTACGATTTCATAGATAATTATAGATATTTGTTTTTTAAATTCTATTAGAACCTGAACATCTTAGTATGTTTTATGGTCAATTTTATTCTTTCTCATTTTAGTTCTAAAATTATCTGCAGAATATCTCTGAATATATTTTAGCTCTACCGCATGTGGCTACATTTCTAAGTGCTATTTACTTCATTTGCAAATGGCTTTTCTCTTTATATTGTCAATGCATGGGGTGCAAACCCATTATCAGGGCAAATGGAAGTGATATCTGCAAAGTGAAGCCTCTTATAGAACTTCATCTATTTGTTCAAATCCTGGTTTCTTTTCCCACTTCACAAGAAAGCAAAACAACCAACAATGGCCTTTATGTAGATACACACATAAGTCTCCACAATAGTTTTTTGACCTATGTTCATTTTATACAATTTACTAATTTTATAAATTTTTAAATTCTGACTACCATATTTCATCCTTTTTTGATCATTATCATCAAAAGTCACCCACTAATTAATAATGTTCACTTACCAAGCTTTGGGCTATGATATGGGAGATAACTGTGTTTTTGTAAATACGCTATGGGTCAACCTCAAGAACCCATATGAAATTTATAACATCCAAACTGCGGAGATGTTGGACAAAATAAATTGATCCAGTGAATGGAAGAAAAGACAACCTGGTAAAACAAAAACAAATAAGATGATAGGACCACATCTTAAACTTCCAGTAACTACAATAAATGCAAAGTTATTGCATTTTTAACTAAAATAATTAGTTAAAAGTAGAAAAGCTATAATTTGATTTAAAAATAATTCAGCATTATATTATGTCCAAAGATACATTTAAAAATAAAAGGCATGGAGACCTCAACCATAAAATTATGGACAAAAGCGGGTCAAATAAAGAAAATAATAGGTCAAATAAAGCAAATAACTGAATGTAAACATTATGTTTTAGTGTAATCATCTATGAAGTAATAATAGAACCCACATTCAGAAAAGTGTACAAATCGAAAGTAGACAGCTTTATACATTTTCAAAAAAGAAGCAAGAGACACAAAAAATTCTCTTCAGACGACTTTCAGACACTCTCTATTTCCAAGGATAGCATTATGCTAGCCCCGAGCATGAGCATTATTTTGGCTTCTAATGCTATAGATAAGTCTGGCCTATTTTGGGGGTGTTTGTACATGGAATCACTTAGTATACACCATTTTGTGCCTGGTTTTACTGTTTCAATTTTTGTTTGCAATATTTACCCAAGTGTCTTAAAGATAATCGTAATTTGTTCATTCTCATAGCTCTCTTTCATGTTGCACTGAATTACCTGTCTACTGCTGTAAAATAAATTACCTTAAAACATTGGGGCTTAAGGAATCAAACAATTATTACTTACAGTTTCTGTGGGTCAGCAATCCAGGTAGAATTTAATTTAGCTATGTAACTCTGGCTCAGGGCCTGCCTAAATATTGCAATTGAGGTATGAGCCAGGATGGCAGTTGTCACCAGAGTTTCAAAAGAAGAAAGTCTGATTCAAGGTAACTCACATGGTTCACGCTGGATGTTGGTCAGGTCATCAGTTACTTCGTGGTCCTCTTCACAGGGCACATCACAACATGGCCACTGGCTTCCCTCAGAGCAAGCAAGGGCGTGAAAGAGAACACCCAGGACCGATGCTGCAGTCTCTTTATTACTTAATCTTAGAAGTGAAATCATGGAACTTTTTGTATATTAGTTAGAAGTGAGCGATTGGGTCCAGTCCATACTGGAGAGAGGCAATTACACAGGGTGTGAGAGTCAGGAATCACATCCCACCACATGCACTGTATGAATATATGACAGTTTACTTATCTATTCTAAGGAAGATGCACAGTTAGCTTGTTTGAGATTTCAGCTATTATAAAACGAACTCCTAAGAACATTGTTTTACTTGTGTTTTGAGAAAATATGTGTATATTTCTTTCAAGGTTATACCTAAAAGTAGAATGGTTGTTTACAGAGAAATCATATGTTTAGCTTCTTTAGATACTTCTAAACGGTTACAAAAGTGGTTGCAAAAATTTAAATTCCAACCAGCAATCTATAGAGAGTTAATAATTTTATTAAACTCTAATGTGTCAACAAGTTCTTTTATTTTAGTGTTTTGTGTATCACAAAATAATCTTTATAGAATGAAGATCCAGAAAACATTCTCCTTTGATGTGTTCTCTAATTTGTATTGCTTAAATTTCCTGCTTTGATCTAGATTTTATCTGAAATTTATTTTTGTGTATATTATTAATCAAAAATCCAGGTGCATATATGCATATATATGTATGTGTGTGTGTTTGTGTGCATATATATGTGTGTGTGTATATATATACACACATATATATATATATTTTTTCTGTTTAGATATCCAGTTGATTCAGTGACATTTAGGAAACAATGATCCTGTTTGCATTGTATTACAGTGCAACATGTAAGCTGTGGGACTATTGCTGAAATTTATTCTGTGACAGTTTTCTAATTTTGGGTCCTGCTTCAATACCATGTTGTTTATATTATTATAGTTTTATACCAATTACTAGTATACAGAAACATATTTTCTCTGGATTTTTTTTCTTTTTCAAGATTGCTTCAGTTATTTTTATTCTTTCGTATTTTCAAAAATGTTAGCATTAACTTGTCAATTTACCTCAAATGTTATTCTTTAATTATCCTGATGATGTTCTCAGTAACTCTGACGTGGCTTTTAAAAGAAAATTGTGTTTCTCCATTTAATTTCAGTGACTTTTAGACTTTCTATTGCTGAGTCGTACTGATCACAGGTGATCCCTTGCATTTTTGACTTTAATGGCAACCTTTGCTGCCATTG
The DNA here is from genome assembly GCF_003255815.1 of Theropithecus gelada. Taxonomy (NCBI): domain Eukaryota; kingdom Metazoa; phylum Chordata; class Mammalia; order Primates; family Cercopithecidae; genus Theropithecus; species Theropithecus gelada. The sequence goes on along the minus strand of NC_037673.1, from coordinate 24,216,510 downwards.
GTTGTGATGGATTTGATAATTTTCAGCCTATATAATCTGTTGTCATTTCATGAGATTTGTACAGGAGAAAGGTTACTCGTGGCTAGTGCACTTTGCATCATTTGCACAAAAGAGAAAATCAGCCCATGATACCCACTAGCTGGCCTGGTAGTATAAGCTAGGCCTTGGCATTACTATGAGATGGTCTGGCTCTCACAGCTAGATTTTGGTGTTCTTTTGTTGCCCATAATCAACATAACACCAGATAAGGGCACACTGACCATAATGGAGAAGGGCAAAAACAGTACTAAACCCTAATAATGTCTGAACACAGACTGAACATGACCATTGTTCAAGCCACAAAACATTAGACATCCCCTTCTCCCCGCTAATATAAACGCTTGTTGTTTCTTTACCAATTATAGCTGTGACTTGACTCAGTCTTCCCTCCTTCTAAATAAGACAGTAAAATACTCAATTATAGAACTACTCGATTACAACATTCAATCTAGAGTAAAGCTTTACTCCGTTAAACTCTCTCCACAATCCCCTAACATTACCCCACATCCTGTAACAGGTTTGTTCTAATACCCACATACTGCACTGCTCCACAGTTGCCTAGGGTGGGTATTCTCTCTCAAGGCAATAATAAATATGCTCAGGTTATTCTACTATAGGTGTGTTCCTTGTTGTCTTTGGCTGGAGGGTATTGACTTTAACTGATATTAAAGTCATGTATGCAAAACAGCTCTATGTTGGATTCTTTCACAGATATGAGAGAAAAAGTTGATAGGAAGGAATTTGGTTTGTAGTTGACAATTTGTTTATAATTTACCAGTTTAATTATACAACTTCAGCTGTTTATATTCTACAGACATTTAAAATAATATTTCCATAAAGTTTTGGTTGCTTTAAAAGTTTAAAAATAAAGCAATTCTTAATGAAATCTTTTTTGAATACTAGTGTACTGAATAAATAAAGGAAGAAACATTTCATTAGGTTTTGCTTATTTAATAAATCTCCTTGTCTCTATCTTGTTCACATTCCTAATCAGATATAAATATTCACCTTTGAATATCTGCCATTTCATGTCCCTAGAAGAGATTATATTTAAAAAGCTAGGTAAATGCAAACAGTAAATGACAAATAAAGTGCACTATCTTTATAAAGCTGCTTTATAGGCATTATCTAATGTGTGCATACTCTCATATTAATTCACTTTATTTTCTCAACACAAACAGTTTTCATGGATTTATGTGCATTATACTATTTATGAAGTTTAATGTGATTCAGCATAATAAGGGAATTTGCATTTCAACAGGGTCCTTCAGCAGGTTTTGTGCCAAGAAGCTCATATTGGTATGTAATTCATTTGCTCTTAGCGGTCTCTGGACAGGATATTTCATGGCCCGGCCTTATTACTTGGTGGCACTTAACTCTCTCAGACACTGTACATTTAAGGAATAAAAAGCCAACTGTCTGTACAATAGACGGTATCTGTACATTCCTCACATTCGGCTGAATTATCATATAAATTGCCTTTACACTCTTTTATCACACAATGAACACAAAACTCAATCATCCCCTTGTCCTCACAATCTGTCAAGTTTTGTCCCAATTGCCCCATTATTCTGTTTCACAAATAAAATTCTTAGACATTTTTAGAGATTGATTTTTTAAGTATAAGTTAAGTATAATTTGTAACTTGAACTTTGCATTCCCAAACCACTAATGATGTCATTATTTTTAGAAAATCTTACGTGACCTCTCTGCAGATTTTCTTATCATAGACAATTCTCCTTTTTATTATGTCCCATTTTCTACTGGTTTCCATGACCCAGCTTTTGCCTTCCTCTTTTCCTCATGGCTGTTTTCCTTAATTCCACTATGTTAGATAATCCCCTTCCCCTGTCTCACTAATGACAGACATCTTCAAAATCTGTAACGGTCTCCGTTCTCTTCCCTCTTCAAACACTCCCCTGATTGACATGAATATTTCATGGCTTTAAAACCATTTTTGATGACCCCTGAATATCCAGCTCTCCTGGACACCTCTTCTGGAAACTTCAGGATCAGATATTCTACTTTCTCATTAACTATCCTACCTATCTACATTATAAGATTTTCTTAAACAAATTTACAAGAACAAAACAAACAACCTCATTAAAAAGTGGACAAAGGATATGAACAGACATTTCTCAAAGGAAGACATTTGTGCAGCCAACAGACATATGAAAAAATGCTCATCATTACTGGTCATTAGAGAAATGGAAATCAAAACCACAATGAGATACCATCTCATGCCAATTAGAATGGCAATCATTAAAAAGTTAGGAAAGAACAGATACTGGAGAGGATGTGGAGAAATACGAACACTTTTACACTATTGGTGGGAGTGTAAATTAGTTCAATCATTGTGGAAGACAGTCTGGCGATCCCTCAAGGATCTAGAACAAGAAATGCCATTTGACCCAGCAATCCCATTACTGGGTATATATCTCCAAAATTATAAATGATTCCACTATTAAGACACATGCACACGTATGTTTATTGTGGCACTATTCTCAATAGCAATGACTTTGAACGAACCCAAATGCCCATCAGTGTTAGACTGGATAAAGGAAATGTGGCACATATACACCATGGAATACTACACAGCCATAAAAAAGGATGAGCCCATGTCCTTTGCACGGACGTGGATGAAGCTGGAAACCACCATTCTCAGCAAACTATCACAAGAACAGAAAACCAAACACTGCATGTTCTCACTCATAAGTGGGAGTTGAACAATTAGAACACATGGACATAAGGAGGGACACATCACACATCAGTGCCTGTCAGGGGGTTGGGGAGCTAGGGGAGGGATAACATTAGGAGAAATACCTAATGTAGGTGATGAGCTGATGGGTGCAGCAAATCACCAGGGCACGTACATACCTAGGTAACAAAACTGCACATTCTGCACATGTACCCCAGAATTTAAAATATAATAATAATAAAAATTCTACAATAAAAAAAGATTTTCTTTTCTAACACCCCAATAGTCTGAGTTTCTCCTGAAATCTATTCTTCGCCAGTGTTCTCCATCTCTGTAAATAGTAACACTTTCAGGATGGAACTGTGTTTTTACTTACCATATCTATTAAGCCATCAAGTCCTGCTGATTTGCACACAAAATATATCACAAATATAGCCTCCTCTTCTAGCCTCCTTGGTTACAATCCCAGGAAAACCATTACTAGAGGTTGTAGCTAGATTGAGGCAGCAGCTTTCCACTAACCTGCCTATTGCACTCTCACAAACTTTAGTGGATGTTTTTGCTCCTAGTCTGAGAGTCCACTTTTCTCTTTCTTCTTTCTAGAAAAAACCCTGGAATTTCAAATTGTGCAATTTTAATAGGCTTAATGCCAAGGTCATTTAAAGAGGGAGGTACATAGCAAAAGCTAAGTGTATCACACTCCCAAAGGGTAGGGATTTTTGGATAGGTGAATGAGATAAAATTATCTCCCACTCATATACAAATACCGTCATTTAGGGGTTAGAGTTTCAACATACTAAGTTGGAAGGAAGGGGCACAAATGTGCAGTCCATGATGCCTTTCTTCTCTGATGAAGTTTTATTAAAATGACGGAATATATAATAAACAAATAAATAATCTCATGGCAGGATGAGGAGGCCTACTAGGAGGTATGTCACAACAGAATAGCAACATTAAAATATTTCTGGAAGTTATAAAGTAGATGACATTTGATTAACGGGAAGACATAACAGGGCTGAGGGAATCAGAAACCAGTATAGGTAAATTAGTAAACATTTAAAAGTGTATTTTTCTTAGAAACACAGAAAACATTTTCCTAAGATCAGAAATAGGAAGAGTCGTAGTTAAGGGTGTTAGTTGAAATTAGAGAAATGATTAGTAATAGAAATATCAAATAATCACCCATCCTTAGGTGGCAGTTCGAATGGCTGCAACATTTTCCCCTAGAATAACACTATTAAAAACAAACAAAAAAAAACTTTAGCTAAAAAAGTTCTGGGAACGGCTGAGAGCGGCGGCTCACGCTTGTAATCCCAGCACTTTGGAAGCCCGAGGCAGGCGGATCACAAGGTCAGGAGATCCAGACCATCCTGACTAACACGATGAAACTCCGTCTCTACTAAAAATACAAAAATTTAGCCTGGCGCGGTGGCGAGCGCCTGTAGTCCCAGCTACTCAGGAGGCTGAGGCAGGAGAATGGCGTGAACCCGGGAGGCGGAGCTTGCAGTGAGCCAAAGAGATCGCGCCACTGCACTCCAGCCTGGGCGACAGAGCGAGACTTTGCCTCAAAATAAAAAAATAAAATAAATTTAAGAAAAAGCTCTGGGGTCATTTTGCTGTAGGGAGATTCCAGTATGGGCATATTTTCATGACAGAAAAATGTAGAGCAATGCCAAATAAGATGTCATGCAATACCACGACAGACAGCGATCTTCTAAACCCCAAAGGCAACCTCTTTATAGATAAACATGGAGCTTAGCTGTGAATCAGTGTGACCAGGAATCCTATAATCATCATTTATATTTATTGCAGAGGAAAAGTGATTTTACATGTTTGGAGAAACCAATTAAAGCAACAGATACTGAACAGTATTAAAAATTAGTTTATAAATATAAACAAGTAGTCTAAATTCATCAGACTTTTGAAAAAAATTGCCAACATGTTAGACAGGCATCAAACTCAAACAAAATCCTCAAAACAAACAAACAAACCAACAAACAAAGGAACCAATCTCTGAAGAAATAGTGCTTAAAATGATAGGGAAGAAAAATAGAGATAGATAAAAATCTACTGTATTTCCATAAATATATTTTGGAAAAAAATCACATCTATGGGAAAACAACCATCTGCCATATGAAATTTAAAAATTGAAAACAATAAGTGTTAGTAATTGTAAAAAGGATTGTCAAAATATGTAAAAAAATAAACAGAAAGATGAATGGTATGTTGAAAATTAGTTTGGTGATACGCAAATTGAGGGTAAGCGGTTTTTCTACACACACAAAACACTATACCCTACTTGCTTGCATTCTATGTGAATGTAACCGCTTCCCTGTAGTTCCTAATTCAGTCTGTGATATTTAGCTACAGTTTCACCCTCTGTATTGGTAAACACATCTTCACTTTTGTTTTGAATATGTTTTCCATTTTTCTTCTGATTATTTCCGGATGGTTTGCTTACCTAAATTCAACACATTAGAACCTGATACTAAATGCATTTAAGTCATATTTTGTATCTGATTTTTTTTTTTTCCAGAGTTGGTTAACGTCATTTGGAAATTGGCAATTTCAGGGTTGTATTAGCAGGTCAACAACATCATCATCAATAACTCAAAATCTACTCACTTGCTTTCTTCTCTACAGCGTGTGGACTCTTCCCCTACCGGTCCGTTGCTTGTGGCCACAAGATGGCTGCTTCAGCCGTATTACTCTTGTCACATTTAGGATAGGAGGGAAACATGGTGGCAAATGTGTACACTTCACTCAAGCATGACCTTTTTATAAGGGAGAATGGCTTCTCTATAAATTCCCAGGAGAATATCCCCTATTATTTCATAAGCAGATGAGTACCATTACAAAAAAAAAAAAATAGGATCTTCTTTCTTGAAATCAGGATCTTTTTCCCACCAATTGAAAATATTTCAGTATTCTATTAGTAGGAAAGTGAGTGGCAGATTCTTTGCCGGTTTGGCAAGGTTACAAAAGAGCGTAACACAAATCCTCGATAAAGAGAAACAGAAAAACAATAAGGACATCTAGAATATTTTCTTGTTTTCTTTTTTTTTTTTCTTTTTTCTTTTCTTTTTTTTTTGAAACGGAGTCTCGCTCTGTCGCCCAGGCTGCAGTGCAATGGCACCATCTCGGCTCACTGCAAGTTCCGCCCCCCGGATTCGGACAGTTCTGCCTCAGCCTCAGCAGCAGCTGGGACTACAGGCGCCCGCCGCCACGCCAGGCTAATTTTTTTGTATTTTTAGTAGAGACGGAGTTTCACCGTGTTAGCCAGGATGGTCTTGATCTTCTGACCTCTTGATCCACCCGTCTTGGCCTCCCAAAGCGCTGGGATTACAGGCGTGAGTTTACCGCGCCCTGCCCAAAAATCTTAAAGTAGCGGAATGTGGCATTGTGGCAATTAAAGGAGAAGTGGAGTAAAGGGAGTACATATAAGTGTGTAGGTAGGTAACTGTTTACATGTTTACACATACATGTGAACACATGCATATTTTTTTCTGCTGTTTTGCTGTTAATGGGATAATCTTGAATATGAATAAGAACCCGGTGTAATCTCTTCTTTTAACCTTAATACATGTGGACACAGTTTCTGTTTTAGTCCTTATCTACAAAATGGTAACATACAGAATCTCTTGTAGTTTATGAAAAAACACACTCCCACAAAGCATTAGTAATCAATTTGAATTTCACAGAATGTTTTGTATATTATATGTAGGAGAATACAAACAACCTGTGTCCATAATAAATAACTTAAAATGCCCTGTTAGCCTTTTATCTTCTTCCATTGTCCCCTGGTTAGGGTTACATTATTGCGTGGTTTCCTAGAATAGTCTTAATTTACTATAGTTTTTGGAAAAAAAAAAAAAAAGTAAAAGCGAATCTCCTTCTACTCTTCAGTAACTTGATTTAACTTTAAATCATAATTTTACCCTACTACATGTGGGTCAAATATCCAGGAAGGCAGGAGGGAGGAGATGGCATGTTGATTCTCTCTTTGACCTAATTTTTCTTGAAATTTCTTTCCTTTCCTCTCTCCCTTCATGCTTAATACTTTACATGTATTTGCAAATCTTTATTTGTCTCTAAGCCTTAAGGTTGGCCAATGCCCAGTTTCTTCTTCCCATGCTTTCCCACAATAAGATGCAATAAAATATATTTCCAAAGTATGTATTTTTCCCCTAGTAGGGATTCTCATATCTCTTGCTAAAATGTCACAAAGTCTCTCCAAACACTAGATAGGCAGACAGATATAGATAGATAGATGATAGATAGATAGATAGATAGATAGATAGATAGATAGATAGACAGATATATTATAGATAGATAAAGTTGCCGACATTAGAAAGGAAAATGGACTATTATCAACGGTTTCAAATTAAGAACAAAAAAGTGTAAGTGGGATTTATAATTTACTGAAGGGTGTTTGTTTGTTTGGGACAGGGTATAAATACCGTTCCCATCATGAAGGAAGGGAAGTAGTTAGTGGTGGGGTAAATCAAACAAATGTATAGGTAGTAGGGAACATAAATTGAAAGACAATCAATTCTAGCTTCTCTGTGAAAGACTATCTTCTATGGAAAAGAGGCAAAGTTTCCTGTTTATGGCAAATACATGGACCTTATTTTGAATTAGGCACCATGGGATGTAAAGCATCAGCTAACTTGTAATACCCAGGATTAGAGCTGATGTCCCTCTTAAGAAAGTAGTTAATAAACTTGTAATAATATCGATACCCATAAGGGTGTAATTTGTTCAATATTCTGGGTACTTTTCTTCAAGATCACCATTTTTCAAGGAGTGTCTATTGTGAGGTACTCATCAGGATCTTCCTAATAATGAATTAAATTTGTATCAAACTTACAAAAAGCAGAAAAATACAATGTAAGTGTGGGCTATATCTATAACTTAAATGAATGGAATGGTGACCATCCTCAAAAGTATCAGATGTTGGGTTATGTGTATTACCCTTTTAGGATTCTCAGAGCAGACCCAAGGTTTGCAGGGTGCTAGCCTCTCAGAATGGTCTCATTGTGTAAGAATATTGCCCAACCTGCTGTACATGGTCTCCTGTCTCACAGTGTTTGCTTCTTTGTCAAAACCTGTGGATCTGGATCTTGGCTTACCTCTAGTTCTGATTTTTTTATCCTCCCATTCTGTTGTTGGATCGCCATAATGGGCCTGTGTTTTTGTTGTTATTGTTGTTAGACTTCGGTGACACCCTAATTATTCTCTCTTCTAAGTCCTATCCTGATTTGTTCTCACCCAAATCCACCCCAATTGTAGAAATAAGTAAAAAAGAATTACAAGAAACAAAACAAAAAATATGACATGATTTTTTTGGTGTAACTTTCAATATCCTTGAAAAAAATTATTTTTAAGGTGTTAAATGAGAAAGAAAGCCTACAGCCTTCTAGAACAAGACAAAGAACCTTTCTAGCCCTCCAAATTATTTGATTGATCATTTGTGAGATTTCACCATTCCTTATTCTTATCAATAATTCGAATGTATTAATTTTCCACTTGTATTTCAACCAAATTCCAATGAAGTTTAAAGTATTTAGACACATTACTAAAATAATAACTTACCAAATGATTTATTAAAACTATTAAACAGTTATTTGTATCAGTAGTAACTTTTACACAACATCAACATACACATTCTAAGGATACACATATGCCATCAAAAAGACTATATCAAGAACAACATAGTACAATGCATTAAAAGCTTTGCTACTAAGTATTTAAATGATAATAAAGATACACAACTCTTCTTTTGTCAAAATTACATAAGAAAACTAAACTGATTCTCCACTGACTAGATAAAATATTTTACTTGGTAATACCTCAGAATATAAAATCAGGTTTTGTGCAGGTTGCCAAAATACAGAAAATTAGGGATAAAATATATAATATTTTTTCCATGATGTATTTTAGTAGTACCACTTCAAATAACCATTTTTAGTTTAGAACGCAATGTATAGTGTACCACACTCAGGCAGAAATATTTATTTAAGCAGAATTCTCTAAGTTCTTACTTGTATTTGATCTGAAAATCAAAATATTGGTTGTAAGCAATTTCATCCTCTTTAAATAACCAGAAGTATCCTCATTACTTAGAAGTATTCTTGAATGCAGAGAACATGTAATAATATTTATATGAATATTTTATATTAAGTAAGAGAAATTCAGATTTTGATTCTTAAATTTCTACTCACTATGCAATTGTGGAAAAAAAAAAAAACTTGACAGGTGGTCGCTAAAATAAATCTCTCTAGTGACCTATTCTTGTTTCACTTTCTATCTTTCAGATGCTCTTTTATCAAAATCTATACATAGATCTGAGGTGCCTCTTTCCTGTTTCACTTCTTATTTTTATATTTTTAGGCTTCTGATCAAAGTTTGTCTCTTATTCTTTAAATCCTCTCAAGGATTCTTCAGTGTGGAAAGTGTTGGTTTACACGTCTGTGAGCATTGTTAGACAGTGAGATCTGTGAAGGCAAGTGATGTTTTATTTATTTGGGTTTTCCCCATATGCATGCTTGGGTCTGGCATTGAAGTCACCTCAATTTCAAAATGTTAAAAGAAAATGTATGTATTATATATTTTTGCATGTTTTAGCCAGACTTCTTACATTAATATTGCTTTTAGCTCCCTTCCTAATGAAGATATACCTTTAAATAGGTATTTTAAAGCTTCATTAATTCTAAAAATCTTGATTTTCAGCAAATAAAACACATTTAATGTTTTTGTATTTTGTATTGATATAACATAGTTGTACATATTTTGGTGTATATTTTAAGTTTTCATCCATTTATGCAACATGAAATGTTCAAAGCAGAAAAATTGGGATATCCATCACCTTAAACATTAATCTTTTCCTTGCTATGGAAAAGAGCATTACAATTCTTCTCTAGGTATTTTGAAATGTAAAATAAATTGTTAATTATAATTTATCTACTGTACTATTGAATACTAGGGCTTATTCCTTCCATCTTACTATATTTTCATGGCCATTAACTAACTCAAGTCATGCTTTATGTATAAAGCAAGCCTTGGCTCACATTTTTAATGTTTCTTGGCTCAGATTTTTAATGTTTCAAACTAACACGTGATAACATCATGATATTATTCACTGCTAATTTAGCTTACAGATACAAATTCCTATTTTAGACGGATTTTTCTCCCAAAAAGTGAGAGTCTCTTTTTTTCACCATTCAAAAGCTGTGAACATTAATAATAATAATAATATTCATTTGTAAATAATACCTTACCACAAGCCAAAAAATAAATTCATACTGAGTAGTTTTCTGAAGAGTTAATTTCTAAAGGGTTTTAGAAAATATTAGGCAAAGTATAAAGGCATATGTCAATGAAAAATATATTACATCATCAATCCTATATTTGTTTCAAAACTATTGGATATATATACCTCATGCATACACAAAAGAAACAGTAAAATGAACTGTTTGATTTTGTTTTAAAATCTTGGTCTAGTTTCTTTAACTTGAATCACAAACATGGGCATGTCCTAATTGATTTAGTTCCTTTATGTTTTTATATAACACATTTGATTTTCATCTCACTCGTTTGGGACTACTATAATATACAATAAGAATTGCTTGGTTGACAGCAAAAGAATAGATTTGAAGCAAAAATACATGCATAAGTATAACTGAAAATGGAAAGAATCAGTATTCAAAAACAGAACCTGTCAAACAATTCTCTGTAACGATTCCAATCAAGTGCAGTCCCCCAAATATTCCATTTAAAGTATACTTTGCTATTATAAAACACTCACATAAAATAGGAAATAGAATTCCAAGTGCAGTTCATGACATTTTTTATTCATGATAATCCTATCATTTCTCCATGCTATTTCAAATGTCATTACCATAATCCCTTAAATATTTTTGCTTTTAGCTTCTTATAATATCTTGGTACACCAAGTGAAGAACATTTCAAACAAAGGAACATTTTCCACTTTATGATTAGATGAGAAATTGAGTTTCAAATAGATTCCCCTGATGTATTCATATATTTTTCTAGTTTTAAATTATATAAAGTATTAAACTTTCTTCTATTTTAAAACTGTATTTTGAATGGTAGTTTTTTTATCGTGCCTCAACATGAATTCCTTTCTAAACTAGGTGACATTCTTATTTCTTTATTTCAAGCTTTGATTTCTCACTTTTTTATTTGCTAAAATCCTTTATATCCGTTGATCCTTTTTACCTATTATATGAAGAATTCAGTTTTTAAATTTAACATCTTTTACCTGAATATTCTATTTCATTATTATTCCATTTTCTCTAATCTCCCAATCTTTAAATAAGCTCTGCTTTTCTTCTCTTGTGTTTTCAGGATGACATAAGTATATACACTTTTGTGGCAATGCCCATGGAAGGATTTTAGTCAATATAAATTCTTAAGGTGCAACTCCTACTATCATTAACAATATTTAGCAGCTACCCTTGAATAACTGATCACTTCAATTTGAAACGAAATATCTAACAAAAGCACATTTAAATTTTTCTTTCATTATTGAAATGTTTTTTCTACTGAGTTATCAAGATTAGTACACAAAAATAGTTGAAGAGTTTTGTCAGCTACATAATAGAAAAAACACACACATCAAATGAAAGGGTCAGGAAGATAGATAAATAAAAATATAATGCATATTTAATATATGCCAAACTAGGTACCACCAATATGTCATATATAAAATGCTATCATTTGAAATAAAAATATACATTCAAAAATTAAAATAATGTATTAGAATTCAACTTCTTATAGGTTAATATTAATATTGCAACAGCCCCTATATTTTAATGTATTTGTAAAGCAGATATCATAATTCCACCAATTAATTTTAATTTCTTAAAATTTTTACTTATTTATAAATTATAAAAAATAGTAGATGATTATATTGAGGTACTCATCTACACTACTGATAAAATAAAGATATGCATAATTAATGCAATGGGAAAGAAATAGAAAAATGTCAAACTTGATCACTAAAATGAAAAATTGTTTCCTTAAAAATACAAAAAGCATTATGAACCTTAGACATGTCTAATGGAGCTCCAAGTAAGGAATGCATAATTTTGGAATTATAAAATTTGCATGCACTCAGTAGATTTAGTAGTGTCATACACACACATACACACAACAATGCAACTGAAACACATGATAAATTTGATGATTCTTCAAGAAAATATAATTTGCTAAAATTGATTTATGAAGTAACAGAAAATTTGCATTGTATAAAATATCATCACAGGATTAAAAGTTATTCAAAGCTATATCCCTTTAAAAATTCACTGGATCCATCTGTTATTATAAACATTGTTTTGGAGTACAGTCAAAGAGAAGATACTCCTCAAACTCTTATAAAAAAGTTAGTATAACACTGAGAAAAATAAGAGAAAAATACATGACTGGATCTTCCATTTCCCTTATGAAAAGAGGTGGAAAAATCTCCATAATGTTCCAGAAAATCATATGCAGCTAAGCACTTAGTTTTTTAAGGCTATTCATTATTTCAACTCCACATATTATTCTCAGTAGATGACAAAAACTTTGATTAAGTTTCAAAATCTATTACTGAATAAAGACTTAGAAACCTAAAAATAGAAGAAATAGATTTGTATTCCTAGGAATATAATAAATCCACAAATATTACAGAGATAAAACTTTCCATTAATGTCAAAAAGATGAACAAGTTCTCACTGTTCACTATGTCTATTATTTAACATTTTGCTATCAGTCTTATACTATTCTGTAAGTGAAAAATAAAGAACAAATAAAAATAAAAAGTTGTAAATCCTGAAAAGGACAATACTTACTGGGATTTTTTCAGAAGGTATTACATAATTTGAATGTAGAATAAAATAATTTGCAAAATATTACCCCTAACATTAGAGTTAAATACATTATATTAATGTGTTTTACATAAAAAGTAATTTTTCTCTATAATAGCATTGTCTAAATAGAAGATTCCAGATGAAAAGAAGTAAATCATGTCCCTCATAGGAAACTTGCTATATGGAGAGACACAACGTGTTTATACCTAAAAAATCTTATAATTAGTGAAACTCTGGTTAACATTTTAAGCTTTACTTTTTAATGAAGTGGCTGATTCTCATTTTTTTTTCCCCAAAGAAGTATAAAAATAATGAAACATTTATAAAGTAAGGAATTACAGAAATGAATGAAATAAATAAAAGGCAAAAGTCAACCTCTACCACAATCCGGCTTCTCTCCTCAAAATTACTACATAACCTTCAATATCAATAGGCTTTATTTCAAATTCCAAAAATAATATATAAAGAATAATAAGACAGTAAATAACTTATTTCTCAGAGAAAGTTAAATATGTATGGATTTTACTTCAAATCTTTTTAATTTTTTAAAAAAAGACCATTAAAGATAACTTTGAAGTATTGTTTGCTGTGCTGCAGCCCTGGCAGGCTTTCCTACCCTGGAGAGAATGGTAAAGACATCTGTAAAGTGACAGGTATTATCTTTCCTGCTCTTTCATTTTTCGTTTTCCTAAAACAACTCTTGCAATGATAAGAGGGATTATATTGGGAAGCATTTTCATATTTTAATTCATATACTGTTATTTAAAATTATTGCACCAAAAAATTATTATGGCAGTGAGATGCCTAAGGATGTTTTCTTATGAAGGTAGGTATTGCCAGTAGTAATCAGAGAAGCATATGATTATTTAAAAAGATCCCAGTTTGGGGACCCAGAAGACTTACATTTCACTCCTTTCGCAAGTGAATGAAAAGCCCTATGCTAAAATATTCTTACCTTGAAGGTATAGTTCACACTGCAAATATTAAATCTCTAAATATTCTGCTTAATTCTTTAGATTTTCTATGTTTCAGGAACTAAATTGAACCAGATATTTTTTCCATCTCAGTGTTGATTTAGTACTAATTTATTTATTTATTGTCATAGCTGAACATTATAATCATTTAGGTGACTCTTAAAAAAAGAAAACAGATATTGAGCCATACTTCTAGATTCATTTGGAGTAGAGCTAGGCATTTTTTTTATATTAAAATGTCGTTAGATAATTTAGGTGTTGCCAGATTTGAGAATTTTGAAAATTAAAATCAAATGGCCAGGTTTCGTACTTGAAATTAATGTTTACTGTCTAAGAAGGCTTTCTATCCATTACGGAGTCTCAAAGGAAAGTGGTTTGTGAATGAGAATTTCAGTGAGTTCAATACAAACAGGAGATAGGAGCTAAGATTTCTGAAAACCTCATATTTATGTATAATTGTTAAAACAGAAAATTACCTTTGTATAAGAGAGCTGCTAAGCAAAACTGAAATTAATTACTTTGTTAAAATATTATGACTGTTTTATTATTATTATTATTATTACTATTATTATTATTATTTAGATGGAGTTTTGCTCTATCGCCGAGGCTGGAGTGTAATGGTACAATCTCGGCTCACTGCAACCTCCGCCTCCTGGGTTCAAGCGATTCTCCTGCCTCAGACTCCCAAAAGTAGCTGGGATTGCAGGTGCCCACCACTAAGCCCGGCTAATTTTTTGTATTTTTAATAGAGAAGGGGTTTCACCATGTTGGTCAGGCTGTTCTTGAACTCCCAACCTCAGGTGATCCACCCACCTCGGTCTCCCAAAGTGCTGGGATTACAGGCGTGAGCCACCGCGCCCGGCATGATGGCTGCTTTAAAATCTCTGTCAGATAGTTCCACTATCTGGACTTATCTGGGACTTGAGAGATTGCCAGGAATTTTTTTGGTTTTTGGTATGACTAGTCATTTTTAAAAATTGTTTTTCTTTTGGATATTGATTTAGGAGATTTTTGATCCTACTTAAATCCTCTATTTCATCAGGCATTTTCCTATTCAGGTTTAACATGTAGATCTGAACTATATTTTTTCTTTTCTTTTTAGTTAATAAATAAGTTTTATGTATTTACGGAGTACAATGTGATGTTATGATATATGAATACATTGTGGAATGAGTACATCACGCTAATTAACATAGGCAATATCTCACATATTTATCATTTATGGTAAGAACATTTGGAATCTATCCTTTAAGCAATATTGAAATATGCAATACATTAACTAGAGTCACTAGTTAAGTGTGCAATAGATTTCCAAAATGTTTCTTCTCTGTAACTGAATCTTTGTACATTTGACCAACATTTCCCCTTTCTCTGCCCACCTCACTCCCAACCCCCGGAATAGATCTAGTGACTCTTCGCTTGCTTAACCCTTGCGCTGCTGTTCTGGTGTTCTTTGTCCTTCTGGATCCAGGAAAGCATCCTTCGTACTCCGCAGATGCCACTTGTTGAGGCAAAAGGCACTTCCCTGGGACGTGCGCATGTTATTAATTACATAGTAGGGGATACTGGATGGAGGATGTTTCCTCTGGCCTGTTCATCCCACACCTGGTGCCACAAGCTTCCAGGATATCTTTGCTGGTGCTGTTGGGGAAAGGAAGCACCTACCTCGACAACTTTCTGCAAATACATGAGATCGCAGTTCCTGATTCTAGTCTACCTTCTACTGTAGGGTGAAGGAAGACTAGAAGATCCTGGATCTGTTGGAGCTGAAGTACAGTCAGACCAGGTCTGCTGTTATCAGATGTGTTCCCGGTGGTAGATGAGTCAGTCGGCCCCGCTCACTGATGCTGCTGCCGCCACTCAGTATGGATTAGTGGAAGGGTCTCTCTGCCAGATCTCTACTGAGAGGTAGAGCTTACTTTGTGTTTTAGATACTTGGCCAGAGAGCAGGCTTTTCTGGTGTGGTGTGTGTATGTGGGTGGGGCGGGAGGCGGGTATTTGTGTGTATGTGTATTTGCTACAACTGTTAGCAGTTCTGGGTTGCAGGCCTGTCCAGTGCCTAGACGGGATAGACGACTAATGAAAATAAAAACCACGGAATTCACTGAGACATATTTCTTCAAGTCCTGAGGACCTTAGCCAGTCTGTTCTCTTCTTTCAACTTTTCAGAACCCCTTTATGAGTGTTCGTTATGTTATTTCCAAAACGTTCTGTTGTATTTAGAGAGGAGAATAAGGAAAGAGTGAGTTTACATCACTTTGTCTAGGATCGGAAGTACTGAAGTTAGACACCTTTTCATCAATGGACTTACTGACTTACTGTCCCTAATTAGAGTATTAGGTTTTTTTTATTTGTTTGTTTTTTGTTTTTTGTTTTTTTGTTTTTGAGACGGAGCCTCACTTTGTTGCCTAAGCTGGAGTGCAGTGGTGCGACCTCAGCTGACTGCAACCTCTACCTCCTGGGTTCAAGCAATTCTCCTGCCTCAGCCTCCCAAGTAGCTGGGATTACAGGCATGCACCACCACGCCCTACTAATTTTTGTATTTTTAGTAGAGATGGGGTTTCACTATGTTAGACAGGCTGGTCTTGAACTCCTGACCTCAGGTGATTCAACGGCCTCGGCCTTGCAAAGTGCTGGGATTAAAGGCGTGAGCCACCGCGCCCGGCCAGATTCTTTAAGAATTATAATGGCTACAGAGAAAAAATCAAAACAAAACAAAAAAAAACCCCGCATTAATAAAATCTACACTCCTACACACTTGTCTCTGGGTTTTGTCACTAAAATAGTAGAAGTCCATAGTCTCATCCAATTTTAACGTGTATTTATGCTTTGCTATATTTTTTCAATTCTGAATCAAGTATCAAGTGATTATTTCAATGTGTCCTGCCTGTCTTTTCCATGGTTTATAGCAATTTAAATCCCAAAGATCTCTCTCTCTCATTTTCTTTTCCTTTATCTACTTCACTTTTCTCCCCTCTTGACAGATTCATTTTTATTTAATAAAACTCTGGCTTCCATTCTATGACTTGCTGCTCACACCTATTAAATTGTGACACCACATATGAAAATGTTATTTATTTAAAACTACAAACATTCTGTAATTCTATGATTCAAACTTAAATTTCACATGAAAACACTCAGATGCTGTTATTTAACTGTGTCAATAATTTTAAATAAGTTGATAATTAAAATACTGGGAAAATAATTCTTAAATAACTCAGTATATGTTCACCATCATATATTACCTATACTAGTAATGATAATTAGGGTTGCCATAGCAATGTAAAAGTAAAGCCAAGACTGTATTCATTCAGTTGAAATGATGCAGTAAAAGCATAAGAGCAAAGATATTTGATTTCACCAGAAAACTTATTCACACAAATTTCCTATTTGTCAAGATTTAAGAAAGTGTAACTCAGCAAAAAAACTGAGCGATATAAAGTAACTGATGATAACTTATTTAACAGGACATTTAGTAATCAATCATAAAATAAAGACTTCTGTAGCTTTCTAGTCAACTGTTCCTGGAGAACTTGTTCAAGCATTTAAAATTTTAAAAGTATTTTCTCTAAAATACACATAGTGATTGAGAATCTAGAATGTATTTTAAATAATTTTATGATTATTCATTAAATATTCCATAACAATACAATTTCGTGAGTCTGCCTGAGCTAGTAATTATATTTTCTTTAAGACACACATAATATGTGAAAAACATAATGCATGCATGGTGGCTACTGTTTATTGCCTGACAGAATGAGGTAGAAATGGTATGCTAAAAATGTGAAAACATAGATAAAAGTAATCTGTTATAAACTACTGAAAGGAGCTCTAATCTGCAATATATTTTCTTATATTCCCTGTATCTCTTAATATAACTTATTTAGCTACTTATGAGTTTCTAGCACCAGGCAGTAGTAATAGTCTACAAAGTTCAGATAATATGTATTAGTTCTTTAGACAATGTAGTTCAGAATAATCTTAATTCTTAAAAGGCTTTTTTAATGCAAAAGTTAAATGGTTTAAGTAAAATTTATTCAGAAATATTTACATTTTTATGATATATTTTAGATAATTCTTTCATGCAATACAGAAAATCAGTAACTATTTTTACCTTATAATTAAAGATATAGACATTAAACATTTCAAGGGAATTAAAAGAAAGTAGCAAACCATTATATATTTTGGGTTGAACTAATATTAACTATTATGTTATGGAGTCAGAAATTTAACTGTTTTAAAGAGAGTTCGTTCCAGTTGATATGAAAAAAAGAAAAAAAAAATAGCTGGCTAAAATCAAATAATAAATTGCATGTTAATCATTCCTTATTTGTTATTTTCAGTTTCTCTGAAACTGATCTTTATTTGACATTTTATTAAGTTTTTCCCCCTTCAAAATAAGATTCTACTCCTAAGAATAGATAACAAATGGACAAGTTTATTTAGAAATATTGTAATATCTGAAATATATGTTCTTTGGATAGAAATATTTATTAAATAGGAATCATTATTAACTTCATTTAAAAATTATATAAGAAGTACTAATTTTAATTTGACACATAAGATTATTTATAGTTTTTATAACTTTGAGTTTTGAAAGTATCACTATGTAATAATAATTTAACTATGATGAAGTAACAGCTGTCAAACTATCCTCCTCACTGTGAGCAAATCTAAAACCATAGAAAATATAGGAAGCACCTGTTTTCAGGATTTTGACAACAGCAGCCCTGGTGTGACCCTTGGGACAAGTGAGATATACAAAACATACTTCACAGCAGTCTAGAGGTTGCACAGAACTGGGAGACAACCAGCCAGCCAGAATGAAGATGCCTCACTGGACCCTCTAGGAATTCACTTGAGACCTTAGTAGCTTTACCTTAGTAGAGGTTTGTAGAGTTACCTATTTATACTGTAAGAGCTACTCTAAAATTGCCCTAGAAAAGGCCAATGTAAGCACCAATAGGTCAAGCTGATCTGCCAGTAAATTAACTAACAACTAGAACAAAAATCAACATGAAATTCACTTGCTCAACATTGTAGCATGCACAAATTCCTGTGTACAATAAAACATACTAGATATGTGAAGACACAGGAAAATGTGTTATAACCAAGGGGAAAATACACAGATTATGAACATGTTATAATTAACCAAAATTATTTAACACAAATATTGCTTTTGTTAAAAGACGAATGTAATCAGTGGGAAGATTGAGAATCTCAGCAGAAAAGTGGAAATTATTAAGAAAAAGAATAAATTTGAAATTATATAACAAAAAAATACATGATGTTAATATCGCCACAGGGATTTAACAGAAGACTGGACACTGCAGAAGAAAATGGACCTAGAAAATACATGAATAGAAACTGTTCAAATTGAGAACAATAAAGAAAGGGAATAGACTGAAAAATGAACAGTACCTCTGTCACATGTGTACAACAACATGTGTACAACAACATGTGTACAACAACATGTGTACTTTAGTAACCTATAAATAATTGAAGTACCAGAAAGAAGAGAGAAACTGAAGCAGAAAAAACATCTGCATAGATAATGAAAAAACTTCTCCTGATATGATAAATAGCATTGAGCTAGAGACCCCAAGAGTTCAATAATTGCCAAGAAAGATAAACACAAATAAATCGCACATGCACGTCAGGGTCAACTTATTGAAAACTAAAGATAAATGACATTAGAAAGTTGCTTGCAGGGAGGTTATGGAAAAAAAGTTTATACATAGGAGATGATTGATAAGACTGCTGATTTTCCCTTCAAGGGAAGAATCTCAGTATCTTTAGAATATCTCAGTATCTTTAGAACACAGATTTAGACAATGCAGCTCTAAGTTAGACATCTCCTGCTCTTCACTTCTAATTTAATTTGATCTTCAGGCTTTGTTTTATCGTCTACGAAAGTGGTTACTAATCTTTTTGTTTGTAGACTTCTTTGTGACTATAAGAGAGATTATAAAGACAATAAACACACAATATGTCAATGTCACATACATTTGCATTTAGAAATTTCCATATGTGCTATCCATGTTACAAAGAAATTTTGAGTCTACAGAGGACCATCTACAAAACAACCAGTGTCTGTGTTGTGCAAAAATACAGATATCCTTCTTTCAGAGATACTTAATGAGAAATATATTCTTGTAAAAACAGAATATACACAAGTAGGATAATCAAGAAAGACATTCTTTTTATTATATTATCTTTATTATTTTGCCTCTACCAAGTTAGCATAATAAGTAACTTCTGATCAACTAAAATGAAAAATTCACAAGATGGACTTAACAGTAGATTTCAATAAGCAAAAGAAAGAATTCATGAACTTACAGGTAGATTTATTTAGATTAAACAATTTGAATTTAAAAATGTGAAAAATAAACAGAGTCTTTGAAAACTGGAGGACCTCATTAAGTGCACTAATATATAATGATGGGAGTAACCAAAGAAAAGAGAAAAAGGAACAGAAAAAACATTAAAAAAAATGGTTAAAATTTTCCTAATTTGATGAAAAATATTAATCTCCACATTCAAGCTCAGTGAACTCCAAGTCGGAGAAACTCAACAGGGACATAGACATATCACAGTAAAAATGCTGGAAAACAAAGACAAAAATCTTTAAAGCAGCAACAGAAAAATGACTCATCATGTCTAGTAACATTAATGGCTAAATTTCATTAGAAAAAAAATGACCTGGGCTGGGTATGGTGGCTCACGCCTGTAATCCCAGCACTTTGGGAAGCCAAGGCGGGTGAATCACGAGGTCAGGAGATGGAGACCATCCTGGCTAACACAATGAAACCCGTCTCTACTAAAAATATAAAAAATTAGCTGGGCGTCATGGCGGGCGCCTGTAGTCCCAGCTACTCGGGAGGCGCAGGCGGGAGAATGGCGTGAACCCGGGAGGCCGAGCTTACAGTGAGCCTAGATCGTGCCACTGCATTTCAGCCTGGGCTACAGGGCAAAATTCTGTCTCGAAAAAAAAGAAAAAGAGAAAGAAAAAAATGACCCAGAAGGAGTGGACAACCTATTCAAGGTGCTAGGAACAACAACAAAAACTCGACAAGCCAGTATCAAGAAATGTATATACATCAAAAGTATCTTGTAATAATAAAAGTTATATTAATACATTCCAATATAAACAAAATATAAGAGAATTTTCTGCTGGCAAACTTGTGTTATAATACATGTTAAAGAAAGTTCTTCAAGTTGAAAAATAAGTGATGGCAGACAGTAATTAGAGTTAGCACACGCACACACAAAAAGCACTGGTTAAGATAATTATGTAATTATAAAGACTATATGAATGCATATTTCTTATCATTCCTTCTTTTAACTCAAGAGAAATTGTATAAAGCTATTGTTGGGCCTATAATATATCAAAATGAATATGTTTGCCAGCAGAAACAAAAAGGAAGTGGATGTAAGTAAAACTATTTGAATAAGGAAATGAAACTAGATAGAAACTCGAATTCATGGAAACAAATGAAGGGATGAAAATGCTTCTCTTCCCCTCTCTCCATATCTATCTATCTATCTATCTATCTATCTATCTATCTATCTAATCAATCATCTATCATCTGTCTATAGATATATCTATATATCTCTATATAATGTAATGATCAGAGAAGAATAAATATATCTAGATATACTTCTCTTTCATTACGTTTTTCTTTAACTAGTTTCCTAAAGGGAATTTACCAAATTCAATCTGCATAGATTAACCTCAATTTTAACTTATATTAATGTACCCTCAATTAATTGAATAGTTTAGGTAATAGTAAATATATTTAAAAATAGTTAAACTTATTTTGATTTGATTTGTTTGACACTAGAGAGAGATCCGCCTATGTATGTATATCTATATGGAGAGAGAGAAATGGGTGCAGGGGTGCCGTTGTCAAGTGTCTGATCTGGGAGCAGAAGAAAAGGTAAGGTCTATCCCGACTCCAGGTTCACTGGGATGTGTCAAATAACACCTCCTTACCCCCAAATAAAACAGTCACCTCTTGAGAGGGCTTCTGATGGTTTCATTTAAAATAAGAAAGCATCAAAAATATAAAACAAGGATATGAAAAGTTTTCCAATTACTGACGTTGAATTTCTAAGGTCACATTGGCAATCTTGAGGGTAGAGCTTCATAGAGGGCTGAGCCTTAGTGTCAGATTAAGAGATGGGCAAATCCACTTCTTATCCAAAGGTTCTGAATAAATGAGATGCCTTGTGAGATCTAGAATTCTTTGATGATTGTGAGAAACAAAAATGTAGGTCATGATAGGATCTTTCCTGGTCTTTTTTTAGAAAAATGTGATAATTGACCTCATTACTAAAATCACCTTTGAGAAAATGGCACTAGTGAAGGAGGCAGCTTTAAGAGGGGAACAGTTCAATATATTGCCTTGTTAGAAGCAAGTCAATCTATGGGGCTAGGGATTTTGTTAAGGAAGTTGTAAAATGAGATTATAAGCAATTATATTGAGCAATACTGTTTTTATCATTATTCTTTTTATAAAAACTAGAAATGTATTTTATATATACTTCTCTAGTTATTATCATTTTTCTCTAACTGGTTTCCTAAAGGGAATTCTCCAAATCCAATCTCCATAGATAAACCTCATTTTTGCTTTCTTTTTTTTGTTGAGACAGAGTTTTGCTCTTGTTGCCCAGGCAGGAGTGCAATGGCATTATCTTGGCTGACTGCAACCTCCACCTCCCAGGTTCAAGCAATTCTCCTGTATCAACCTCCCAAGTAGATGGGATTACAGGAGCGGGCCATTATGCCTGGCTAATTTTTTTTTTTTTTTTTTTTGGTATTTTTAGTAGAGATGGGGTTTCACCATGTTGGTCAGGTTGGTCTCAAACTTCTGACCTCAAGTGGTCCACTTGCCTAGGCCTCCCAAAGTGCTGGGATTATAGGCATGAGCCATTGCACCCAGTAGATAAACTTCAATTTTAAATTATATTAATGTATCCACAGTTAATTGAATAGTTTAGGTAACAATAAATACCCTTTTAAAATTTTAAACTTATGTTGATTTTATTTTATTGATTCTAGAGATAAATCTGTATATTTAGCACTAAATGGTGCTTTTCCTCTTAAAATGGATCCCTGAGAATATGATAGGTGAATTTTCTGTGTCAAAATACCATTCAAGTTTATGTTAACACATAATGACAGAGTGCCTTCTAAGACATCCATTACCACTTTCAAAAGAAATGGTATGTTCTCTTCAATCCTTGTTATGTATATTATCAGACATATTATGTTACTGTTTCCCTCGTTTGATGGATGAGATGTTTCATATTATTTCAGTTTAATTTCTTTGAATCTTAGAATAGTTGACACTCCTTTTTTAAATTTTTTTGCCATTTACATTTGCTCTTCTGTGAAGTATTTTCAAATAATTTGCATTTAACATATTTTATTATAAAATTTATTATGAATTTATAGAAACTTATTCTGGATAGATAATATGACACGTGATTTTTTTCCTACTAATGTAGTAACATTGTCTATAGAAGTGTTTCCAATAATAGCCATTTTCCAGATTTGATATCTTAGTCACACTGTTAATTCAAGTGTTTGAAATGTGTCTACTGGCTCTATATTGGGCTGTTCTGATATAGAACATTTCCATCACCTCAGAAAGTCATACTAGACAACACTGGGCTCTAGAACGTGTAATTTTGTATGGCATCAAATATGACTACATCTTGTAGCCTTTGAGTTTCCTGGCATGCCTATAAAAAACTTCTGTTTGTATAATATATAAATAATTTTCCAAATCCTTTGCTAAGTGTTATTTTATGTTTTGCATTCAAATATTCAGATCCTGGAATTAATGATGCATGAAATAAGGGTCTAATCATATTGAAAAATTTTCACTATATGAGAATGAAAAACATTTATTACCAAAAACTGAGGCCTTATGTACTAATACATGTTTTTGAGTATTATATTATTTCCCATTGATCTATTTTTCTGTTCCTGAGTCAACACTGAAATACTGCTATTGGCATTGACTTACAATTTTGTATTATATGGATTGAAATAGGCCTCATTATTTTTAATATATATGTTTTAAAATTATTTTTACATGATATTCTTTCACATGGTCATTAAAATCATTGTATTTAATCCCCAAGGAAATTTTTATTGACATTCCATTTGAAATTTAAGAACCTGAAAATATTTAATTTTGGAGAATTGATGTTAATAAATGTTTAATTTTTCTGGGTACATATATGTATACATATTTACAGAGTATATGAGATGTTTTCATACAGGCATGCTGTGAAGTAATCAGCTTATGAAGAGTGGGCTCTCCATCCATCCCTCAAGCATTTATCCTTTGTTTTACAAACAACCCAATTATACTCTTTTTTCTGTTGTTGAGATGGAGTCTTGCCCTGTAGTCCAGGCTGGAGTGCAGAGGCACAATCTTGGCTCACTGCAAGCTCCGCCTCACCAGTTCACGCCATTCTCCTGCCTCAGCCTCCCGAGTAGCTGGGACTACAGGCGCCCGCCACCTCGCCCGGCTAGTTTTTTGTATTTTTTAGTAGAGACGGGGTTTCACCGTGTTAATCAGGATGATCTCCATCTTCTGAACTCGTGATCCGCCCACCTCAGCTTCCCAAAGTGCTGGGATTACAGGCGTGAGCTACCACGCCCGGCTCCAATTATATTCTTTTCGTTATTTTAAAATGTACAATTCAGACATCGTTGACTATAATCCCCCAGTTGTGCTATCAAATAGTAGGTCTTGTTTATTCTTTTTGTTTTTTCTTTTTGTACCATGTAACTGTCTCCACCTGCCCCCCAGACTCCTAACCCCTTCCCAGTCTCTGCAGGAGGGGCTGTACTTACATTAGACAAGACAGATTTCAAGACAAAAACTATAAGATGAAACAGAAAAAAAAAGTCACTATACAATAATAAAGGGGCCGATTCAGCAAGAAGACACAACAATTTTAAATATATATGTACCCAGCACTGAAGCACCTAGATATATAAAGCAAATATCATTAAAGAATTGATTTTTATCACATTATGTCTTCCCTTCTTAGAATTTAGTTCTAATCTTTATACCTGCATTTTATATTTTACTGATTTTATTTGTTAATTCTTCTAAAAAATGTATCCTTTCCTTCTTTTTCTTATCTACTTTTCTTTTCTTCTCACTTTTATTCAATTTCAACTAATTCTGTTACTTTATTATAGGATGAGGACTTCCTTTTATTTGTTGAGGATGCAAAATACCTTTAGATGTTTTGTATTTTATTTTATAATAACTTATGTTGAGAGGTATATCTTTGTTCAGAATCTCGCAAATACTCTTCCTCTTGTCTGGCTCTCTTTTTTTTTTTAAAGACTGCATGATCATTTATCTCCACTCATTCTGGAATTAGGAGAGAGTTTCCCATGCAGTGCTTTCATGGGTGTGGATAAGTTATTTGAGCAGCATAATTATGCTATCTCAATTTTTTTTTTACACTCATCATATTTTTAGCTCTGCGATGGGAGGAAGGAAGAATGATGCTCACAGTTTTTAATTTAATCACAATTCCCAAATCACAGCTGGACTTTACCTAGGTATCTTTACTTTGCTATACTTTTGTTTCTCGCCTTCTCCTATCTCTGGGTTCTCAGTTCATCATTTGACAGATGGTATGGAAACCTGCTGTTAATCTAATCTAATGTATGAAAGAACTGACCTCATATTTAAGCAGAATTTTTCCTTTCACACTCACACCACAGCTCTATACATACACGTGTGTATGCACACACATTCATACACACGCTTGCTACTGGAGTCTATTTTTGTGATCATTAACATTATTGATTTCTTTGCAAATATTTTTTCTGGAATATGTCATTAAAATGAGAATTATATTTTGCGAATGTGAAAGAGATGAATCTTAATTTCCCACTAAAATTATCTTCTAATTGCAGCTTTCTTTTTTGAAACCGAGACACTAGAAGATGATATAATTTGAGATCTTAAGCAAGGCATTATGGTTGATAGAAAGCTAGATTAGGTCATAGCTTTCTTCTCAAAGTGTAGAGAAAATTGTAAGGAAGAAGAATATGACTGAGACAGATAAACCCATTTCTATCCAAAAGGTTCATAGCCAATGGAAGAAAACTATCCCGCAAGATCAAAATGCTGTCAGTCGACTGTGTTCTGAATTTTCTCTTCAGCGGTAACATTTCTACGGAAGATTATCCATAAGGTAGTTAGAACGTGTGCCCAGGGAAAAAATTCTCCTTATGATACAGTTGCCCCTTTAGAATTCTTGTCTAAATCTGAAATGACCACATCCAAGGAAACTTAGGTGCTCTGAGAGGTTAGATGGGGTAAAGCTGTGTGGTTATTTCCTGAACCAATCTAGATTTTCCAGGAAGAACTTAGAGGCGGCCTGAAACGCTTGCCTTAAAAGGAACCACCATTTGTGGTGAGGAGCAGAATCAGGAGGGGTGCACTATCTAGGTCATGGAGGATGTGGCGTAGTTTCAGATGGTTTGTCACAAGACAGAGCAGTATACATCTGTGATTGTTAGAGCTCAGGAACCTAAATCATAAGTTATGTCACTGCTCCACTTAAGCTTCGGGAACATATAGGGTTCCAGGATAAAAAAGTGACAGATGACAGAACTGCATACACACTGAACGAATCAGGAAGTCCTTTAATGTGTGTGACACAGTCATAGAAAACTGGCACTATTTCAGGGAGGGGACAAGGTGAATGGACGCCAGGTAATAAGAGAGACTGACTATTACATAAAGAGACTCTTTAAGTCATCAAATACAGTTATGAATTTCATAGGAATAAATTCAGTTTCTTTTTCATTATCCATTGATGGGGCTTATGATAATAAATTGTAAAAACCATAAAGGTCTTCGTTCATTATGAGTATAGTGTGAATATATTTACAACCTTGATATATTGTCTTTGACATGTCAAAGAAAATGTTAAGTGAAAAGCATAGTGATAAGGAACACTTGAATGCAAAAACAAAACAAAAACAAAAACAAAAACAAAACAAAACAAAAAATTCCAGGTCATGACCAGGAATCTACAAAAATTTAAAAGGGTAATGTGAATGTAAATTAGAGTAGCAATTTCATTTGTCCCAGGAGAATCCTGATTTATGCTTCCTTGTCCTGGCTTAATTATTAGTAACACAAATTACAATATTAAAATGTCCCAGATTGGTTAGATCTCTATAAATATCTTGTCAGAGTAGAAAACAAGGAAGTTATCAAAGACTACTGAGGTCATTTATAAAGGGGTAAGGGGTCAGTCTGAAGAAGTTTCTACAGGTCAGGAATGACACAATTGACTGCCAAAAAGTGTAATGATGTAATGGATTGAAATGCATAAATATTTTAAATTGATGTACGTGATGGTTAATATTACCAACTTGATTGAATAGAAGAATGCAAAGTATTGTTCCAGGGGTGTCTGTGAGGGTGTTGCCAAAGGAGATTAACTTTTGAGTCAGCGGACTGGGAGAGGTAGACCCACCCTCTATCTGGGAGGGAACCATCTAATCAGCTGGCAGCACAGCTAGAATAAAGCAGACAGAAGAAGGTGGAAGGAGCAGACTTGCTGAGTCTTCTGGCCTTCATCTTTCTTTCGTGCTGGATGCTTCCTGCCCTCGAACATCAGACTCCAAGTTCTTCAGCTTTTGAACTCTTGGACTTACACCAGCGGTTTACCTCATGCTGTCAGGCCTTCGACTACAGGCTGAAGACTGCACTGTTGGCTTCCCTACTTTTGCAGTTTTGGGACTCAGACTGGCTTCCTTGCTCCTCAATTTGTAGATGGCCTATCATGGGGCTTCACCTTGTGATCATGTGAGTCAATTCTCCTTAATAAACTCCCTTATAACTCCCTTATACATCTATCCTATTAGATGTAAACTCCCTCATACATCTATCCTATTAGATGTAAACTCCCTTATACATCTATCCTATTAGTTCTGTCCATCTAGAGAACCCTGACTTATATAATACATTTTTTACAAAATTATTACTGCTCATGAGTTAAGAAATTTAGAATATTATGATATTTGGAACCCTAATAAGATATAGGAATTCTAGGCATAATCATCAATGCATTACAAATAGAAGACAACTAAATAACGCGTGCCTCCTGATTAAAAAACCAACCAACCTCTGAAGCATTCTTTCTTGCGGTGGTGGTCGGGGTCTAGGTGGGATTTAATCAGGTCTCTAAATATATTTGCCAATTTGGAAATAATATAATGACAAAGGCATTTTTAAAACAATTCTACAATTGCAATGAGAAAAATTCCAGAATGTTGATAACTCTATAACCAGTTTATTCAATAAATAAACTGTGATAGGTATAAAGAGAATGTATTTTAATGTTATTAGGGAGTTATCCTTTTTTGTTTTAGGTTTATTAATAGTGTTTTGAACATAGTTTTATGTCTTTATTTTTTACAGTATATACTAGCATGTTTATGAATGAAGCTGTATGATACTGGAATTCACTTCAAAGTAATTCATGGGAGTGATAGAAGAAGTATGTGGGTTAGAAATAAAACAACATTGACTATGAATAGATAATTGTAGAAAACAGTAAATTGCTATGTGTATAATCACTATATATTTTTTATTTTTAAAAACATCTTTAAGGTTTCTTATAACAAAACTTAAAATCCAGTCCTGTTTTCCTTCCAACCAGTTCTAGTATTTGGGATTTGCAGAGGTAATTATTTTGATTAAATAGAGGTAATGGTTGGCTAAGCGGAAATTCACTGCTTAAAGGCAGCAATTGATGTCAGAAGTAATATCATGGTGTTTTGTTATTAATTCTAAGATGAGACCCTCATTGACTTTCCTTGATATATGAATTGCGGCAGAAGACTTTTATTATGCAGGTTGTGCTACACATATGGAAAGAAATCAAAGAAATCTTTGATTAGACTTTTGACTTTTATTTGGGGATTTGTTTAATGCAGTATTTATTTAAATACATGCCAGTAAATGAAAGCAGGATGTTTCACATTTGTCACTTTAGCAGAGAGAAAATGTTATGAACAATGTAAGTGTAAATAAATCATTTACGGTTTAAATAAAAATGAAATGAGTGTTCTAAGTTGTTCTAAGTTTCATTTTGGATCTTGAATTATGCCATATGCTCCACTTTTATGTTCCAAAGATAAGATATTCATAGAATGTCTGCTCAATGGATCTTTGACCCATATTATTATAAGTATTACAGAAAATTCTCCAATTGCCTATGACTTCATACATTTTGTTTCACCTATGAAAATATCACTGAATAAATATCTATTTATTGGGGGGAGGATATAATTAAGGTGGTATTGTTCTAATATTCTCCAATATTAAATTTTGTTCATCCAAGAGTAGCAGATGTGTGTAAACTCAAATGGGATGTCATTAGACAAGAATTTTTTCAGAAGAGCTTTCAACATAAGCACAAGAGATATATATAAAACTAGGACAATATAAAAAATACATTCAAGAATACATAAATAAATAGATAATGAAGGGAAGCAAGCTGGGTAAGGAAGAGAAAGACAAGATCTATAGAGCTAGGTTGCTTTATTCTGGATTTAGCAAATGTCTCTGAAAATTTAAGCAATCTGTACTCTGAGTAACTGGTAACTTAAAATAGTTTGGATGCAACTCATACTAAAATTCTTTTATGTTATACAATGAAATAAGCTAAGTATAAAAGACAAAGCCCTGCTTTTTCATCGAACAAATATAAACCATATTTAAATATAAATATTGCCTTAGCGGTGAGTATATTTTCAACAAGTAAATGGTCATTTTCTGAGATTTTAAAAAGTGGAAAACATTATGTAATGTACAGATTTTAAAGTTTCAACATATATATATATGCCATATATACATAAACATATATATATACATATATATATGTTTATGCTGGCTTAAACATTTTAAGAACATGTGCTTCAATGCAGGCATAACTGAGAGATAATGCAGATTCCATCCCAGACTACTAGAACAAAGTGAATATCACAATAAAGCTAGTCAAACAAATTTTGGGGTTTTCCAGTATGTATAAAAGTTATGTTTATATTATCCTGTAGTGCTTTAAGTGTGAAATAGCATTACGACTAAAACCAATAATTTACATACCTTAATTAAGAAAAGACTTTATTGCTAAAATATGCTAACATCATTAGAGCCTTCCGTGTGTCATAACTTTTTGCTGGTGGAGGGTTTTGCCTAGATGTTGATGGCTGCTGAGTGATTAGGCTGGTGGATGATGAAGGTTGAGGAGGCTGTGGCAAATTCTTAAACTCAGACAACAATAAACTTTGCCACATCAATGGACTCTTCCTTCCATGAAATATTTCTCAGTAGCATGCGATGCTGTTTAATAGCAGTTTACTCATAGTAGAACTTATTTTAAAATTGGAGTCACTCCTCTCAAATCCGGACCCTTCTTTATCAACTGAGTTTATGTAACATTCTAAATCCTTTGTTGTCATTTCAATAGTGTTCGTAGTATCTTCAGCAGAAGTAGATTGCATCTCAGGAAATCACTTCCCTTTGCTCATCCATTAGAAGCAACTCCACATTTGTTAAAGTTTTATCATGAGATTGCAGCAATTCAATCACATCTTTAGCTTTCATTTCTAACTCTAGTTCTCTTGTTATTTCTGGGACATCTTCAATAACTTCCTTCACTGAAGTCTTAAACCCCTCACAGTGACCCATGAGGATTGGAATCAACTTCTTTCAAACTATTATTAATGTTGATATTTTGATCTCTTCCCATGAATCATGAATATTTTAATGACATCTAAAATGTGACTCCTGGCCGGGCACAGTGGCTCATGCCTATAATCCCAGCACCTTGGTAGGTCGAGGCAAGAGGATCATTTGAGGTTAGAAGTTTGAGATCAGCCTGACCAACATGGTGAAACCCTGTCTGTACTAAAAATAGTAAAAATTAGCTGGGCGTGGTAGTGAATGCCTGTAATTTGAGCTATATGGGATACTGAGCCAGGAGAATCCCTTGAACCTGGGAGGCAGAGATTGCAGTGAGCTGGGATCGTGCCACTGCACTCCAACCTGGGTAACAAAGTGAGACTCCATCTCAAAATAAATAAATAAACAAACAAACAAATAAATAAATATTAAATGTGTCTCCTTTCCAGTTCTCAATTTACTTTGCCAAGATCTGTCATAGAAATCGTTGTCTATGGCGTCTATAGCCTTATGAAATGTGTGTCTTAAGTTATAAGACTTGAAAGTTGAAATTACCCCTTAATTTATGGGCTACAGGATGGATGCTGTGTTATCAGGCATAGAAACAATGTTAACCTACTTGTACATCTCCATCAAGGATCTTGGGTGACCAGATGCATTGCCAATGAATAATAATATTTTCAAAGGAATCTTTTTTTCTTGAGTATTAGATCTCAAAGATGGGCTTAAAATATTCAGTAAACCATGCTGCAAACAGATTTGCTGTCAGCCAGCCTTTGTTGTTCCATTTATAGAGCACAGGCAGAATAGACTTGGCATAACTCTTAAGGACTGCAGGACTTTTCGTATGGAAAATGAGCATTGGCTTCAACTTGAAGTCCCCAGCTGCATTAGCCTCTAACAAGAGTGTTAGTCTATCTTTTGAAGATTTGAAGTCAGGTAATCCTCTCCAGCTACGAAAGTTCTAGGTGGCATCTTTCTCCAATGTAAGACCCATTTTATCTACATTGATAAATGTTTTGTGTAGTCACTGTCATCAAAGATCTTATCTAGATCTTCTAGTTGATTTGTCGTAGCTTCACACATCAGTACTTGCTGCTTCATCTTTCACTGTTATGTGACAACGATGACTTCTGTCCTTAAACCTCATGAACCAACTTCTTTTAGCTTCAAATTTCTTCCTCAGCTTCTTCCCCTTTGTCAGGCTTCATGGACTTGAAGACAGTTAGGGTCTTGCTCGGAATTAGACTTTGGCTTAGGAAATATTGTAACTGTTTCGCTCTTCTGTCTAGACCATCAAACTTTATCCATATCCTAGCAACAAGGGTGTTTCATTGTCTTATTATCAATGTGTTCCCTGAAGAGGCACTTTGAATTTCCTTAAGGAATTTCCCCTTTACATTTACAGTTTGGTTTTTTGGCACAAGAGGCCTAGTTCTGGGCCGGTCTTGGCTTTTGATATGCCGTCTTCACTAAGTTTATAATCACTTCTAGATTTTGATTTAGAGTGAAAGACTTGAGATTCTTCCTTTTACTTGAACACTTAGAGGCCATTGTAGGGTTATTAACTGAGATAATTTCAATATTAAATTGAAATATCTCAGGGAATAGGGAGCCCAGAGGAGACGGAGAGAAACAGGAGAACAGCTTGTTGGTGGAGCTGTCAGAACACACACATTTATGATTAAGTTTGGCATCTTGTATGGGCGTGATTTGTGGTTACCCAAAATGATTACAACAATAACATTAAATAACACTGATCACACATCATTAAAACAGATATACTAATAATAATAAATTTTGAAATGTTGCAAGAATTACACAGAGACATGAAGTGAGCACGTGTCACTGAAAAAAAAAATGACACCCACAGACTTGCTGGAGGTGAGGTTGCCACAAACCCTCAGTTTGTAAAAACACAGTATCGGATAAGTGCAATATCTGGGAGGCACAATAAAAGTAGGTATGCCTGTACCTCCAATGCCCCAATGTTTTCGACACTGAAGTCTTTATTATAGGAATGTGTAGTCTGCTTAAAACTTGTTCATTTCTTCACTTTAATTTATTACAGCAAGGAAAGAAGAATTAAAAGTTGTTCTGGTAGTAATTGTTGAAGAGTTGCAATTTTAAACATTTCCACTATTGAGCGGTCCCATTGTGATTAATGTTGTTAAAAAACTGTCAATATTTTTTGAGTTAATTCATTTTTCCCCAATGAAAGAATTTTCATTTTATGGTATTTTAATGTTACTTAACATAAATGCATCATTTTTGAGTGTGAATGTACGTATACTTACACATATAGACAATTTACAATTCATTTTCCTATGCAATATTTGTTCATAGCTCTAGCATATTTCTTTTTTTTAATTCTAGCTTTGAAAAGCTCATATATATTTAGAATATGCTTTGTAAATATTTCTCAGTGTGTAGTCTGCCTTTTTACCCAGTTATGGTGATTTTTTTAACATTAAAAAATATTGTATATGATCAAATATGTGACTATGTTCTTTTATGTACTTGGAACCTTGTGTAATAGCACATATTTTCACTTACCTGTGAGTGAATCATACATTTTCTTCTGTCACTTGTCTAATTGTATTTTAATATTAAAATCTCTGTCTACTTGAAGTATACATCCTCATGTATGATACAAGGAAGAGATCCAATTTTAACTTTCTCCACATGACTCTAGTTATTCCAGAACCACTTATGTAAAACACCATCCTTTCCATGCTAATTTGAGATTTTCGCTTTATCATATATGAAATTTCCATATAATTTTTTTTTTTTTTTTTTTTTTTTGCATTTCAAGAAAGATTTCTTAGGTAGATAATGTTGTGCAAATGACTACAAAAATGGCAATAAGATTGCCTATTCGGGTACAAATAGACTTGTTTTTCTTTTCTAGAAAGGCAATGCTTAGTATAGCAAATCAAAAGCAAATGAGGAAAAACTTCTATTTGTTTTTCCCCTGATGTCCCCAGTATATCTTCCAACATTCAAAATAGCACTGGCTTCTTCGGTGCTTTAAAAAATCCTGCTTAGCGGTTCAGTAATGAGAAGAATTTGTCTTTGATTCCCATAATTGAATCCTAATCTTTTATCTACTACTGTTACAGGCAATCAGGTGACGTTCTAGGCAATGGCACAATCTATAAACTAATGATTTTATGTTACATCCTCAAACTACCAGGTTTTTATTCCTAACAAATGGGATAGATCACTTGTGATAAGAAACACTTCTTGGTAGCCTAGGGGCAAACCACAGTCCCAGCAGCCACCGGTAACCTCCTTTGGTTTGTCACCTCGTCTGCATGCTAACCTCAATTATTACAACATTATCTGCTCAAAGTTAGGCGCATTGAGGGATGATAAACATTTCCTTTGTGCTAGAGATAATAGCTCCTCTATGCATTCAGTTTTCCTCCCTGACCCTGATATTTTTTAGAAGGTGAGTGGGAAGTGAACAACTTCACAGGTGGTTGAGAGCCTGGGCTACTTTTTTCCTACCAGCTAAACAGCAAAATGTCAATAACCAAGTGCCAAAAAGAACACATTAGTGTTCATTTTAATAATGCTTATAATTTTTTTTAACGTATCTAGCATGAACTTCTCCTTTTTAAAAACAGAGACATAGACCCGCTTAAAGAAGCATCCTGGCTGTCCCTTGGCAGAGCAGGTGCTTTGCACTGACCGGCCACTCCAGAGCCAGCAGCATGGAAAGACTAATTTGCCTGAATGGCAGAGACAGCGGCTGCTGCCCCTCCCCTCAGGGACTCCATCCCAGGGAGAGATCAGAGATCTGTTGCTATAACCCTGGCTAGAGTTGCTGAAATTCCCACAGCGAGGCCCCACCCAGTGAGGAGATATGATTTGTCGGGGGTGGGGAAGGCAGTTAGGGTGGGAGGCATTGGGGGTGGTGGGGAAGGAGAGCATCAGGAAGAATGGCTGATGGATGCTGGGTTTAATACCCGGGTGATGGGCTGATCTGTGCAGCTAACCACCATGGCACATGTTTACCTGTGTAACAAACCTGCACATCCTGCACATGTACCCCAGAACTTAAAATAAAAGTTGAAGAAAAAAAAAAAGATGGAAACATAATAGGTCCACTTGTAAGATTAGGACTAAACTGAACAGCAGGGAATAATATGTATGCATTTATTGACTCATTTCCTCCAGAGTCCTTTAAATGGATACTTTTTAAAATGTTTCTTTTTCTTACTCTGGAATTGAATCAATGTCTCCATAAAACTGACAGAACTAGGCCTCCACTGACAGAAAGCATAGACAACTCAAGGATGTCAGGGAATCAGAGACTGACCAGAGCATCGTTAATGATTCGAGGGGTTCCCAGCAACACAAAATAAGGGTAAGATGTCGATGCATATGGCCTGTATATTCAAAGGTAATGTGAGAACAGACTATGCAAATATCCAGCTATCAGGATGGCTGATAACACAGAGATCTTACAGGAAGTTGTACAGGGAACAGGGAGGTTGTCCACTATGGAGGTGTTTCATATCTGGCAATAGGTAAAATGGAGGGAAGGATCTGATCAACATTATATAAATACTTAAAATTAAAAACCATTCTCTACTAGATCAGTAAAGTCGTAAACAATCTTTCTTTAAAAAAGGCTACATTTAAATGAAATGCCATACACGCATGGCTTTATGCATGAAAGTAGTTAAAAGATGCTTTTCTCAGTAACAGAGCTAATACTCCGAGCAGCTTCAAAATTATTTTTAAAATTTTATCCAGAATATGAGACTATGTGTACTAGAAGTATTTTAAAATAATGAATTGCTCGTTCTTTATTTAGTCCAAAGCTAAACTATTATATCTTCCAAATCAATATAGTATTTGAAATTAAAGTATTAAAAATTAACTTTCCATAATTACTCTTCATTGAAATGAATTACTCAAAACCAATATGTAATAATTCTGATACTCATTTTCCTTTTTGATCTTTGGTAAGTCCTTTAATTCCTTTATATAGTCTGAGAATTCTACATAGAAGATATTCTTCCTCAAGAACAGCATGGTCTGCTTTGATATGGAAGAAATGTAGAAGAGGAAGGATTATAACTCAGTAGAGTGTTAGGAATGGAGTATCAGTTTTTAATTTATCTGTTTAATTTTAACTCAAAGGATTCCGTAATTTCCTCCATGCTTCAGTTTTTTTCTAAAAAAAAATTAAGTGGTATTGCTTTAAAAAAATAAAGAAAAGATCAATATTGCTTTTCCTCAATTTCTATTACTCTATACTAGGAAATCTGAATGGTTTTCTTGGTGTTGAGAATGATTAACCAGAGATTAGAGAAAAAAATGCAATAACAATATCACCCTATTCCAAATAATGATCTAGGATAGGCCATACTTTTGTGAATATATTTTAAAATAAGTCTTCC
The DNA here is from genome assembly GCF_003255815.1 of Theropithecus gelada. NCBI lineage: Eukaryota > Metazoa > Chordata > Mammalia > Primates > Cercopithecidae > Theropithecus > Theropithecus gelada. Next base: position 24,180,756 of record NC_037673.1, on the reverse strand, counting down.
TTCCTGGACACAATCAATACATGCAATTCATGCTGTCACTAGTTAAACTCATCAACTGTGCATAGCCATCTTTAGATAATCACATAATTTAGGAATTTTTTTTTTTTTTTGTTAGAGTCTCGGCTCTGTCTCCCAGGCCGGAGTGCTTTGGCGCGATCTCGGCTCACTGCAAGCTCTGATTCTCAGGTTCATGCCATTTTCCTGCCTCAGCCTTCCGACTAGGTGGACTACAGGGGCGCACCACCACACCCGGTAATTTTTTTTTCTTTTTCTTTTTGGAGTTTTAGTAGAGACGGGGTTTCACCGTCTTAGCCAGGATGGTCTCAATTTCCTGAACTCGTGATCCACTCTCCTCAGCCTCCCAAAGTGTTGGGATTACAGGCGTGAGCCACTGAGCCCAGCCAGGATTATTTTTAATAAGAACAGCTCTATTATAAATGGAACTGCTGTTGATAGGTTTCCTAGCATTGAAGACACATATCAATGGCTTTAAGTCTGTAGCTGAATGTATTTGCATTTTCTTTAAAAAAAAAAAGTGCATGCATAGGAAGAAGACATGGTGAATATCCATGTTTAATTTGGAAACTCTATTGCTGTATTCTCCAGCACTGAGTTTGGAGACGTTGTCAGTCATGAATTGGAAGTTCGTACCTGTTAAGCATGTTACACACATCTGAACTGTTACTAAGGGGAGACATTCCAGTAGAATGCTCTATGATCATTCAAAATAGATCCTATTTATTTACACTTAAAAATAAAAGTACTATGTTCAACATAGAGGCAATATCTCTAGGCAAATTTTCCAAGAAGCTGAAATATTGTTTTTAATCATTTTGTTACTATGACATTAAGGTCTAAGCTTGCCATATGATTTTCTTCTTTTTATAAGTCATAATATTCTAAGGAAGCACAATGTATTTGTGCCAAAACCATGAATAACTCTACAGACACTTGCAATACATTTAATTTTGCTTAACTAACTACAAGGCAGATTCATCTCCTTAGTGACTTAAAGAAAATTAGTAATCGTGAAAGTAATGTACCAGATATAAATTGAGACAGTCCACTTACTTTAAAACAGCAACAAAAAAATTTCTTCAAGTGTATTATTAATCTAAAAATATGTTTACCTTATTGAAAAATTAAAAGATCAAGTAGATACATGTGCAGTTAATTATGATTGATTTGCAGTCCCAGACAAAGGAAAGCTCCAGCATATAAATTTAAGAATTGCAACTCTTCATACGCTAGCCAGAATATATTTTTAAAATGGGGGTAGGGCCTGGCGCGGTGGCTCAAGCCTGTAATCCCAGCACTTTGGGAGGCCGAGACGGGCGGATTACGAGGTCAGGAGATCGAGACCATCCTGGCTAACCCGGTGAAACCCCGTCTCTACTAAAAAGTACAAAAAACTAGCCGGGCGAGGTGGCGGGCGCCTATAGTCCCAGCTACTCGGGAGGCTGAGGCAGCAGAATGGCGTGAACCCGGGAGGCGGAGCTTGCAGTGAGCTGAGATCCGGCCACTGCACTCCAGCCCGGGCGACAGAGCGAGACTCCGTCTCAAAAAAAAAAAAAAAAAAAAAAAAAAAAAAAAATGGGGATAGTAGGATGTTTTCATAAATAATACATCTTTAGCTATGTGTAATAAGTGATTTTTGTTTTCGTTTTACTGAACTAGATGCTTTACAAAAATAGAATTACAAAATCTCATTATAACAGACAAAATAATAGATCATCTTGAGCACTCAAATATGCTTTTTGCCCCTACACGGAGAATATAATGAACTTTCTAATATATTAGAAAAAGAAAGTTAAAAATTATATATTGGTCGTTATGTCTCAAATACGGTTGCTCTGAAACTTAAACCCACACATTTGTTCTCTAGGTGACAGATTCATTCTTAAAGTAGAAAATGGAAGTTCACCAGGTGAAGATAAGTCAGTGGAAATTTGCCTTTAGTAAACAGCATCCATTTCTTCTTATGACTACCAAAATCTGTTTTTACTTATTCCAGATTTGGGTATCATAAATTTACTCCCTCCTCATTCTAGTGACCAGATGATATTTTTAATATGTTGTAAATAGAAAAATTGCCATCCCGACATATCAGCCAGTCTTGAATTTATTGCACTAGTCAATTTCCCTTTCTTTAGAGATTGATCATTCTTGACTGAACAAATACAACTGAGTTTCTGAAACACTAAAACAAACAACTAGATATCAAGACATCAATGTGGGTGGGATATGACAAAACATACAGTTATATTGTGTCAGTAAATATAATAATAAAACAAATTAATGAGATAAAATAGTAGTTACTGTTATTTTTATGAGAAGAGAGATGCATTCAATATAACTTTTTTAAAAAGTAGGATATTCGACAAAGAAAAATTAAATTTGATTTTACATGAAATACATAATACTAAAATATTAATTTACCTTTTATTATTCTTCAGAAAAAATGTATTTTTCAAAAACTAATACAATGTTATACTTTGTAAAAAGTAGTGCCATTGTGGATATCTGTTATTATGCATAATAGAATTGCAACCCAATTTTATTAACATGTTTAAAGGTGATACTTAAAAAGTCAAAATTAATGTTTGAAAGAAGATAAAAGTAGAACTGTGTTTTCAACTATTTAAAATGCTAATTTCATTCCATTAATTCAAAGTGGATCACAAAAAATTATTTAGGGATGAATGTATAGAGGAAAAACCTTAACCACTCAGTTCTTGGTTCACTATTAATATAAACTTCTTGGCAGCTAAATTGTTATTCATAACTTAATAGTAGCTAAACAATACATTGGCACCTCAAATTCTTTTTAGGATGAGGCAGGTATAATAAACAAGGGGGGAAAGTGGGAACAATTTAAGGTTTCTGCAAAACATGATTTTGACTTACCTGCAAGACTCACGTAGACAATTTGTATGTACTTTAAGTGTTTCAGATGGATAGGGTAATAAACAAAACTCAAAATAAGTACAGTCTCAATTTTCAGTTTCATCTCTAATTATATCAGCCAATGGAACAGAGGAACCTCCTTGCTTAAGAATATCCTGTCTAGGTAGGTTTTCCTTTCTGTAAGTAAAGTATATTCACTCCTCCTGAATTGCTTAAAGGTTTCCAGCTGTGGTGTGTGAAATATAATTTATGTGTTTTGTGATTCTCACAGTGAGAATCTAGACATCTTTCCTTGCTTTTCAACCTTTAGGACTCTGCAATAATTCTAAAGTTACACCTACAAGGTGGTAAACTGAAACAACTGTCCAGATGCTAGGTTAAATATCAGTGTTGGCTAAGATTTGTGGAAAGCTTACTTTTTACATAAGATTTAGTAGTGAAACTTTCTAAGTAGAAGCAGATCTCTAATCTTGCTTTCACCTGCATGTACATATTGCCTCTTTCTTGACTACCTGACAAAAAGAAGACTGTCATCTTTTCAGCTCTCTGAGTATGAGTTTCTTTGTGTCCAATCTAGTTTGCCAGGAAAATAAAGAAGACCCAGGAGGTCAGGTTGTTGAGGATATGATAAAAAATAACTTTATTTCTTTCAAGTATATTTGCCCATCTGAGTGAATTCTTAACCACATTTTATGAATTCCTGTCTTTTTACATTTGTGATATCTTTTGTCCAAGAAGAGTTTTCTATTTTTACAGTGTGCTTACTACACTTCTTTTTATCATTTTGGCTTCTGACTCTGTCCAGTGCTGTTAGATAAAAAAACAAATAGTAACATGTGCCACCTTTTCTGTGTTTTTTTCCCACAAATAGCCAAGTTCATGCATTGCAGAAGGTGTGACCACAACAAGCCGGGATCCTCAAAATCCTACTTTATGTGCCTAGAATGATAACTTCACAGATGTTCCTTTTGAAATAATAAAAACAAACAAACAAAAATTATACAAACATAATATCCTGGAATTTGATTAACCACAATCTTTATAATCATGTGATTAACCTAATAAAAATTTTCAGAAATCTATCAGGGGTAAAACGGGCTCTGGCATCATGAAGAAAACAGGTAAGGCACTAAAGATTTAAGGAATTTTATAATCTTCTCCTCACACGTCAGGCCTTAATATTAATAAACAGAATTTTCTTTCTTCCTTAAAAAAAGCACTAGGCAGCAAAATAATTTGCTTTCTTAATAAAATAAAGTGGATCTCTGTAGGTTTCATTTCCGTGTAATTGGCACCATTCTACTTCAGTATAGATTAACATTGAACCTGATGAATTTTTAAAATAGGAAATTGATGTATTGGGCATATAGCAAGACCTGGACTTTGTGAAATGCTACCAGGGAAAACAATGCTTCTATTTTTCTCAATAAGACATCCAGCAAGCTTATCTGAATTCATATTCAGCCTACTGATCATGTCTCTCGCAATTCCAACAGCTCTTCCACTTACTGCTTGTTTTTAGAAAAGTCTTGTTCCTTCATATAAAAAAGTTAAATACATTATTCATATTTTCAAAGATTATTCACAACTGGATGTAGTTATGGATAGAGGTTAAGAGGACATACTCTGGAAACTAAGTACCTGAAATTGAATACCAGCTGCAATGTAAACTTGGGCAAGTTATTCAACCTCTATATGCTTTAGTTTTCTCAACTCTAAAATGGTGGGTAGTAATAATAATGACCACCTTATAAGGTTACTGTGAAGATTAAATAAATTAATTCATGGAGGATTGCTGGGAAATAGTAAGCACTGTTTGCTGCTTACAATAAATGTAAGCAATTAGTATAATTCGCTGGTTAATTCAGAATCCAGTAACAAGGAAGAGAGATATTGTCTTCAGTATTCCATCTGGATCTTATACTTGCCATTCTAATTCTTCTTCATATTGCTAGCTGTACATAGTTTCTCCAGGAACGTAAGGAAAATAAGCAGGTCTTACTTAAGTGTTGATAGATTCTAGCATTAATTCCTGGCTTTTCTTTTTTTCTTGAGGCATTTTTGGGTGTTTTGATCGGAATATTTAATACTAATATCTAGTTGAACTTTCTAGAGCTGACCTTCGAAGAATGCTTTTGAGTTCTCTGATTCAGTGATATACTCTACACCGCTTCATTTGTTTGTGTCAGATCATTTTAGCAGGAAGTTCTCTTAAGATATCCCTATGTGTATCTTCCTATAGGGTCCACTTTGATAATGGAGAGAAAATTGGAATTTTTAGAGACAGCTAATTCTGCAAAGGCAGGTTCAGCCCTTTTCAGCACTTTTTCTTTGCTCTGTGGTCAAAGGAACTTTAACTGGGCTCTTGTCTTTAGAACTTTCCAGGTGCAAAGCAAAATATGTATATCTCTATGCCTTCCAAACTCTAGGAACACCCATCAATTTCTTCACCATCAAAGTAACTGCACAGTATGAGCAGGCATTTATTCTGTAGAGCAGTGTGTATCTATCTATTGCTGGAGATACTGGTTCCCCCTCCTGGAAGACCTTGAGGTTCTTCTGATGAAATCCAGGTGGGAATAGAGATGGACAGAAACATGGGATGGGAAACATACCAACGTTTTTCTGTTCCTGATCAAATTGTGATCATGTCTGTAATAGGCTGGAGAGAGCTCCACCTTGTGAGTCATAGAAATGTGTTTAACAAAGGATAATTTCAATGTGTAAACACAGAAAACAAGTGTTACAACTTCTGGAACTTAGCTGGAGGCCAAGAGCAGTGGCTCACACCTGTAATGCCAGCACTTTGAGAGGCTGAAATGGGCAGATTGCTTCCACAAGGACTTGGAGACCACTCTGGGCAACATGGGGAAATTCTGCCTGTAAAGAAAATTTAAAAATTATCTGAGTGTGGTGGGATGATACTTGTAGTCCCAGCTACTTGGGAGGCTGAGGCAGGAGGATTGCTAGAACACAGGAGGTCGAGGTTGCCGTGAGCTGTGATAGCACCACCCATGGGCACAAAGTGAAACCCTTTCTAAAACAAAAGCATAAAACAACAGCAGCAAACTACACACCTTAGTTGGAATCTTCGATTCTTCTTTCCGGTCATGAGAAAATGTAAGGAAATGTAAAAGTGAAAAATTTATGATACTCTAAAAATGTTCTTCAGCATGGCATCATCCCAGATTAAGGATATATTTTTATATAACCACATTACCATTATCAAACCTTACAAAATATATAATGCCCTCTCAACTATCTATGCTCGTCAATGAAAAACAACAGGAACACACCCATGGTCAAGAGAGTTGGGTTGGTTGCTTTTTACAGAAAAACAAAAAAAAAATTACTAACCTACGAAACAATGATATTTCTTCAAAGTTGGGGTGTGATGGGCAATGAACGTGTGTGTGTCATCCCTAATCCAACAACCTACAATACTAATTATGTGGTAAATCTAGCATCTATATATGTGAAGTCGTGGGTTTGTGTGAGTGCATGTATCGTTATCTGGGGCCTCTAATATGTTGCATTGACCCAATACTAACATGGATTATCTGAATTACTACAGACTTATTAACATCTTGACATCTGCAAGTCCAATTTCTTTAGTCGTCTTCTGGAGGAGGATGTTGACTATTTTGACGCTTTTGGTTTTTATATAATTTTTTTCAAAACTAATATATTTATTTTCAAATAAACAGGCTTCATGACAAATCTTGGAACTGCATTAATTGCATAAAACAATTTGAGGAGAAATAGTAATATTATGACTGAGTCTTATTGGTCATAAATTTCCTTTATGTGTTCATTTATTTAAGCCTCATGTAACATCTCATAATTAAGTTTTTAAATATGTTATTGCAGGTCCGAACATACTGTGTTAAATTTACTTCCAAATGTCTTTTTGCTGGTGTTATTTGCCAATTGGAACTTATTAAAATTAGATTTTTGTTTTTTGAGTCGGAGTCTCCCTCTGTCGCCCAGACTGGAGTGCAGTGGCCTAATCTCCGCCCACTGCAACCTCCGCCTCCCAGGTTCAAGCAATTCTCCTATCTCAGCCTCCGGAGTAGCTGGGATTACAGGCGCCCACCATCACGCCCGGTTAATTTTTGTATTTTTAGTAGAGACGGGGTTTCACCTAATGGGCCAAGCTGGTCTCTTGACCAGGCTGGTCTCGAACTCCTGACCTCGTGATCTGCCCTCCTCAGCCTCCCAAAGTGCTGGAATTACAGGTGCGAGCCACTGCTCCTGGCCTAGAACTGCGTTTTTAAAAGTATAGATCTGAGAAATCATCTACCCCTAAACTCTCTTAATTGTTCCACCATATTTCTGGTTTTTTTTTTTTTAACTTTTTCATATAGAAAATTATACAATTTGCAAATACTTTCCATTATTCTCCTGTTTTTATATACTTATGTCTTATTTTTTCTTGGAATTCAAGCTGTATGCATAAAAGTGATAATGAAAGCTTCCATATAATTATTAGTTTTGTCTTACTTTTTAAAATGAATACTTCTAACACTTTCCTAGCATAAGTTATGCTGTGCACATACAAAGTAGATATCATTTTATCAAAGATATTTCTAATTTGATAATTTATTTTAACTGTGTCCTGAATTTTATCACTTTATGTAAACCTATGAGGTGAGTGTACGGTGTGTGTGTCTCTGTGAGTGTTCGTGCAAAAATATGTGCATGCATATGAGAAAGATAAATAAAATTAGAGTGATTTTTTTTGGAAAGTTTGAAAACAATTACCATTAACACTAACCAAAAATGATATTTTCCTTCTGAATTGATTTAAATCCTGCCTCATGGTTTAATAAACAGTGAAAATATTGCGTTATTCTGTGCGTCTCATGTCTCCTTAGATACAACTTTTTCTTCATGTCGCCATTTCATCTAGATTTTCAAGTGTACTGAAGTTTTTCATAGTTTTATTAAATTATTTTTATGTCTGTGGTATTTATTCCCACTTATTCTTTAGTGTATCATATCTTCCCTTTTATTGATCAATATTCTCAGTTTTTAATACTTTGTTAGTGTTTTTAAAATATTAAATTTGGATGAATTTTATTCATCAAAAACTATCTTTGTCTTCCGTGGTTTCTTTAATTTTCTACCTTTCTATTTTGTATTCTGGCTTCTTCTTAAGCTGGAACTTACAATTTTTCATCTTTATGCTTTGCTAATATAAGTACTATTGTTATAAAACTACTTGCTAGATATACTCATTTTCTTCAGTGATTTTTGATATTTAGTACTTCTGAATCATTCGTCTCTAAGTTATTTTAACTTTTTCTCTTAATTTCTGCATGGTCCATACAATATTTAGAAGTAATGGGCTGTATGTGGTGTGTATGTCTGTGAGTACATGATTAATTTTTAAATATTTAGAAAATTATTTACTTAATTACATTGTGGTTAGAGAATGCGATTTAGTATTCAATAGATTTATCCATTAGAACAAGGCTATTAATTTTTAATATTTTCCCAAATTTGTGGTTTCTAAATAAATATTTGAGGAAGATTTGTCACTATCTTCTACTATGTCTATGTATTTGTTAAATTGCCCCTGTAATTTCGACAACATTTTCACTCTTTAGATTAGGTTATTTTATTAGGTATTTGAAGATCCATTATATCTTCCTAGTGAGTTAAATATTTTACCATTACTTAGTGTTCCCCTGTAACCAAAATGCTGCATTTTATTTTCACCAATTATCAGTGGTATTATGCTAATTAAATGTTCCTAGCTTTCCTATGGTTAGTATATCCCCAGGAAGAGTTTTTGTTTCCATAATTTTATTTATTTATTTATTTACACTGTTTTTGGGAATGTAATTTAGTTCAACCATCGTGGAAGACAGTGTGGCGATTCTTGAAAGATCTGGAACCAGAAATACCATTTGACCCAGTAATCCCATTACTGGGTATATAGTCAAAGGAATATAAATCATTGAATATTTTTATCTAGATATTTTCTTACCTAAGTTCCTAGTACTTAAACTTGTTTATCACTCTATGTTACTATTTCACCCTTAAAATAAAATATGATTTAGGGCCTTAAAGTAGAAACAAGTAGCGCACTCAAATGGAATAATATAGAACAGACTGTATAACAAAGTGTGAGCCTGAATAATATCGACCAGGGATAATGAAGCACCCTGGGGCTAGCAACAGCCTCGAGAAATTCCCATTTTGAGGCCTGAAAGATACAGTGAGGCAGTGATATTGGAACTAGTAAGACCTGTAGTTTTAGAAAAGGCCCACTGTAAACACTAGAAGATAGCTTCCAGCCTTTTGGCTAAGATCAAGTGTAAATGACTAGAAGACTTCGAAAGAGAAATCTTCACCAATTTATGGTCTTGTAGGTAAGAAATCTAAGGAATCATTATCTTGACTCTTTCTTTCATTCTCTTCTCCCCAGCTGATGATTACCCATTGACTGAAACAAAGGACAGTTCAGAGTGCAAGACACCTGTTTGAGGCTACCTGTAAACTTCCAGGTTCCAAGCACATATGAAGAAATGTGGACTAAAACCAGAGCGTCGAGTGGAGAACACCCAACAACATCTTAGATGAGACATGATTAATGCCTACATTCTCTCAGCAGTTTGATGATAACCACAGTTTCACTGTTTTGGTTATCCAGTCTTTCTACAATTTTCATTTTCACTCCTTTCATACGGCCTCTCTTTTCTCTAGTATTTTTAAAATTTGTTTTTGTCTTTGGCAATATTCAGTTTCAGTATCGAATTTCATGTTATTTATTTTGCTTTGGACATCGATCTATTTAAAGAGATACAAACTTTATCACTTCAAATATTATCTCACTTCCATCTTTTCTGCTCTTTACACTTGAGATGATAAGTGATATACACATATATATTAAATCTTCTTATTTTATCCTCCATATAGCTTATCTGTTCATATTTTGCATCTATATGTCTTTTGGTGTTTAATTCTTTTTAGATACATTTTCTTTCCAGTTAATTTCAGTACATTAAGTTACAGACTTTATTTATGGAAAATCCATTTTAAGAGGGCTGTCCTTTGATTCCTAATAGTCTTTTGCAGAATGATTTTTATATTGCCTCTTTTGTTTATAAAATTTTCATACATATATTTTCTATAGTTTTTATTATTCTAATACCTTCAGTCCTTAATGATGTATGTGTATTATGTACGTTTCTAGCTGAATTTCCACTTACAGTGGCTTGTATTCTTTTATACCACACGATCATGGTAAATCCACATTTTGACTTGATATTTATAAGTCCTACAGGTTTATACTGGTGAAACATTTCTTTAGTAAAAAAGTTGCTTTTGCTTCTAAATGTAGTCAGTGGAACCATTGGCTAAATGAGAATAACCCTCTCAATATCTCATCTCAAGATAAAAGTCTGCTTCATTCATAGCTGAAGAAAGGCTTGGTTTCCAGTTGTGGAGTGACAATGGGCATGCAGTAACTGGGCAGAGCCTATTGACATGTAGTTCATCTTCAAGTGTTCCAGGACCAATTCACATTAATTTTGGATGGAGATGTAGACCGTGGAGACTTTTATTACCTCTTTTAGTATCTCTTGTTGAAAGTTATTCATCGCAAACACTGCCTTCCAAAATCTAATGTGTCTGCAAGGGGTAGATAACCCAGTGTGCATGTTCAGTCATAGTGACAGAAGTCAGAGTGCTTCTAAACCAACTTTAGTGCAGTTGACACTTTTATAATGGAGATAAAACAATTTTGAATTTGCTTTTTTTTTTCGACACAATGTTGCTTTGTTGCCCAGGCTGGAGTGCAATAGTGCAATCTTGGCTCACTACAGCCTTGACCTCCAGAGCTCAAGTAAGCCTCCCACCTAAGCCTCCCAAGTAGCTGGGATCACAGGCACACAACATCAAACCTGTTTATTTGTTTGTTTTTTAATTTTTGTAGAAATGGAGGTTACACCATGTTGCCCAGGCTGATCTTGAACTCCTGGACTCAAGCCATTTTCCTTACTTAACCTCCCAAAGGTCTTGGATTACAGGCATGAACCACTGTGTCTGGCCTGACCTTGCTTGCCTTTAACAACATTACTTAGTGTTTCTTACAGCTGTGGTAACTAATTTATAGATTCCTTTGCATCTCATTATCTATATTCCCACATGATGATTCAAGACTGAAATTCTTCAAGGCTTTTTCCTAGAACAACTTCTACTTTAATTCTATATTATTTCCTAAATGGCGTTACTTGAGTTCTAAGCTAGTTTATACTATAGATAAATAAAAAATTAAGTATATCTGCCTAGATATTTCTATCAATTGTCAGGTGACTATAATACATGTTTTAAAATATTTCCAAAGTTAAATAGGCTGAAAATAATCTTTAGTCTTGAATGATAACTTCACTGTATATAATATTCCACATTATATTTATTTGTTTTTCTTTTAACACATTAAATATTTTGCTTCACGCTCTTCTTAGTTGCATGGTTTCTCACAAAAAGTTCACTGTAATTCTTGTTTGTTTCTCTATAGATTAGATCCCCAAGCCACAAATTTCTCATTTCATATTTTTTTCAGTGCTTTGATGCATCATTATTTATTATTTATTTACTTATTATGCTATCTTAGAGTTTTGAGTCCTGGGTATTTGGCTCTATCTACTCTTTAAAGTTTATTTAAAAGGTTGAATTATTTCCTAAATGTATAAATAAAATAATTAAAATGTTTGTAATATCTTAAACCTTAAATTCAGTCATCAGATTCAGTTTTATTACATACAGGTAAATCAGACATTTTTAAATTTATATTTATAAGGAAGATTTGTTAAACACAGCTTTTAGCAAAAAATCTACACGAAAAGATCTTACACACAGAGAGAGAAAACAAATTTCACACCTAGTCAGTTACATTATTTATTTTATATATATGTTATTTTCACTTGCAGAGTTGCATATGTTATATTTGAGAGCATTCTTGAGAGCATTGCAAATATGGGTTAATGGAGTAGTTATTATGTGAACTAATGGAATAGTTATTATGTGAACTAAAACTAAACTAAACTGAACAGACTCTAAAACACTTTTGATTGAAAAGATAACTATTTTAGGGCAACAGGGTGTTTAAATCATGAGTTTTCCAAAATTTACAGCACTTTAGGCATAAAACAGACATTACTTGTAAGTACAATCAAGAGGTTAAATATATGTCTTTAAAATAAATGACTGTCCTAATAACGCCAGATCGCCTGACCTAAAAATAAGTAATTTGTTTTAATGCCAAAAAGTCATGATGATTTTTAACATCTATAAAAACATCCTTTCAGATAATTACATTGCTCATCGTATACTTTGTGGAGTAAACTATTGTGTCCACACGGTATTTGCTATGGTTTGAACACAGCCTCTCCAAATTCAGGTGTTGCCAATGTGATGGTATTAAGAAGTGGATTCATTAAGAGGTGAGAAGGCCGTGACAGCGTCTTGATGATGAATGGGATTAAGGTCTTTATAAAAGGGGCTTCATCCAGCATTTAGCTGGCTTGCTCTTCCACCTTCTGCCCTGTGGAGACAAGGCCAGAATGCCCTTAACAGACCAAATGCTGGCCTTAGTCTTGGACTTCTCTGCCTCTAGAATTCTGAGGCAATACATTTCTGTTCTTTATAAACTAACCAGTCTTTGAGATTTGGTTATAGTAACACAAAACAGAGTAAGACAGTATGTTGCATATACTCCCAATGTGTTTCAGCTTTTTTATTGCATTTACAAAATAATTAAATATAAATTTTCAAGATACATGTAAAGTCTGTTTGTGTGTATTTCTAATTTTGTTCCAACTCCACAGAAATTCTGAGAGGTAATATTTAGACAAACAATCTGTTTTTTTCTATAACTCAAATAAGTTAATTCTTATGTTAAATGACTTATTATATCATTTACTATGAAGTAATTTTTGCATTATTTGTTATGAAGTAAAGAACATTTCCATAATTGTTTGAGCTCTTGCAAGTAAAATAATAGGGCAAATTGTTTTAAGAATCATTCAAAAATTAATATTTCTGTTTAGACAGAAGAAACACCTGTGAGTTTATTCGTTTATCCACATTTCAGTTTAATTAACAAAGGGTATATTGAGCATAATTATAGACCAGACACTGCATTACAAGCAGAGAATAGAAATGAATAAAAAGAAGTGCTAATTGTAGCTGTTCATTGTTCATTACGTACAGGTAGGTATTTACAAAAAAGAGGTAATATACCATCCTTGATGCCTTGAGAAAAATAAAGTCTAGAAAATGCACACAGACAGTCTACTTCTAAGATTTTACTTCCCGTTTGTATTCAATATTATAAGTTTCAAATCTTGCTCCACATCTGATGAGCCTGGTTCATTAGTGTCGTTCAGCAATTGTTAAGAGAATTGCCCTGATATGACTACTAAGCTTGTCCTGTGACGAACCTCATCCTGGAGATGTGTGGACCGTCATGTAGCTTTTCTGTATAGATGATAGCAAATGTTATATGATATAAGAATCCTGCCAGGATAAGGAGGTGGAAAAACCAAAAGGAGCACAAAAGTACTGCATCGAAACCTGGATATCTCCCTCTCATGGTACGAGAACCTTTAGAGGAAACAATAAGCTCATAGACAATTTCAAAAATAGTCTTTTACTTTAACATTAAATTATTTAGCTGTACAAATAGTATTAAAATATAGATTTTACACTAAGAACCTAAATTAAAGAAGAATAACTTCTCCCCACTCACACGTTATACAACACAATTGTCGCTGTTACATTAACCGTTTTAATTCTTTTTTTGAGACAGTCTCACTCACACGCAGGATGGAGTGCAGTGGCACAATCTCGGCTCATTACAGCCTTCACCTCCCAGGTTCAAGCGATTCTCCTGCCTCAGCCCCCAGAGCAGCTGCGATTACAGGCATACACCACCTCGCCTGGCTAACTTTTGTATTTTTATTACAGATGGGATTACACCATGTTGGCCAGGCTGGTCTCAAACTCCTGACCTCAAGTGATCTGCCTGTTTTGGCCTCCCAAAGTGGTCAAATTACAAGCATGAGCCTCCGTGTCCGGCCAACTAATTTAATTCTTACGTGTCATGTTAAAAGTGTAGGTCATTTCCAAATTCCAAAAAAAAAACACCAAAAAACTCTTACATTTAATTTAGCTTTACATTTAAAAATATCTGATGAAGTTTTTGTTACTATGTATCCCTCTTTAGATTATATTATGAATTGATTAACTTAGAATATCCAAGTAGTAAATTAAAATTTGCCAGAATTCCATTAATTACATGTAATGGACTTACAGAGATCAAAACAATATTCAAATATGGGTACTGCATGACCATTTGTGTTTAATGCTATGATATGTTTTGGCTCTGTGCCTCTACCCTGGTCTCATGTTGAATTGTAATTCCCAGTGTTGGGCAGTGACCAGGTGAGGGATGATTAGATCATGGGGGTAGATTTGCCCCATGCTGTTCTCATGATAGTGAGTGAGTTCTTGCAAGATCTGGTGGTTTAAAAGTGTGTAGCACTTCCCTCTCGCTCTTTCTGTCTCCTGCTGACATGTGAAGAAGGCATTTGCTTTCCCTTTGTCTTCTGCCATGATTGTAAGTTTCCTGAGGCCTTCTAGCCATGCTTCGTGTACAGACTGTGGAACTATGAGTCAATTAAATCTCATTTCTTCATAAGTTACCCAGTCTCAGGTAGTTCTTTATAGTAGTGTAAGAACATTGGTATCGAGAGTTGGGTATTGCCTTAAAGATATCTGAAAATGTGATATTGACTTTAGAACTGGGTAATGGTCAGAAGTTGGAACAGTTTGGAGGGCTCAGAAGAAGACAGGAAGATAAGGTAAAGTTTGGAACTCCCTAGAGACCTGTTGAATTGTGACCAAAACGCTGACAGTGACATGGGCAGTGAAGTCCAGGCTGAGGTGAGCTAAGATGGAGACAAGGAACTTATTGGGAACTGGAACAAAGGTCACTCTTGCTATGCTTTAACAAGGAGACTGACAGCATTGCGACCCTGCCTTGGGCGTATGTGGAACTTTGAATCTGAGACAGAAGATTTAGGGTATCTGGCAGAAGAAATTTCTAAGCAGCAAAGCGTTCAAGAGATAGCCTGGCAGATCCTAACAGTATATGTGTTCACACAGAGATGGTCTGAAATTGTAACTTATATTTAAAAGGGAATCAGAGCATAAAAGTTTGGAAAACTTGTAGCCTGGTCATGTGGTAGAAAAGAAAAAGCCATTTTCTGGGGAGAAATTCAAACCAGCTGCAGAAATTTGCTTAAGTAAAGAGAAGCCACATGTTAAAAGCCAAGACAGTGGGGA
This sequence comes from Theropithecus gelada, assembly GCF_003255815.1. Classification (NCBI taxonomy): domain Eukaryota; kingdom Metazoa; phylum Chordata; class Mammalia; order Primates; family Cercopithecidae; genus Theropithecus; species Theropithecus gelada. The sequence continues at coordinate 24,165,489 of NC_037673.1, read as the reverse complement.
AAATGTCTGCACGGAATGCCACAAACCTTTAAGCAGTCCTTGGCAAAACCGGTTTTGTGGGGTTAACCCAAAGTCCTGTTGCTCTGTGTAGCCTCGTGACATGGCACCCTGTGTCACAGTCACTCCAGCTCACTCACTGTGGCTACCAGGGCCAAAGCACAGCTCAGGTTGTTGTTTGAGCAGGTGCAAGCTCTAAGCCTTGGTAGCTTCCTTGTGGTGTTGAACCTGCTCTTGTACGGAAGGCAAAAGTAGGCACCTGGAACCCTCCACCTAGATTTCAGAGGATATATGCAAATGCCTAGATGTTGAGGCAGTCTGCTGCAGGGGCAGAGCCCTCATGGAGAAGCTTTACTAAGGCAATGCAGAAGAGAAATGTGGGATTAAAACCCCCATACAGAGTTCCCACTGGGGCACTGCCTCGTGGAGCTGTGAGAAGAGATCCATCTTTCTCCACCATGGTAGTTCCACCAACAGACCGCACCATGTACCTGGAAAAGGCTGCAGGCACTCAACACTAGCCGTGAACACAGACACAAGGGATATACCCTGTAGAACCACAGGGGCAGAGCTGCCCAAGGCCGTGGGAGCCCACTTCTTGCATCAGCTTGACCTGGATGTGAGACATGGAGTCAAAGAAGATCATTATGCAACTTTAAGTTTTAATGACGGCTCTATTTGATTTTGAACTTACATGGGGCCTGTTGCCCCTTTGATTTGGCCAATTTCTCCCACTTGGAACAAGTGTATTTATTCAATGCCTGTCCCCCCATTGTATCTAGGAAGTCACTAACTTGCTTTTGATTTTACAGGCTCATAGGTGGAAGGGACTTGCATTGTCTCAGATGAGACTTTGAACTTGGACTTTTGGGTTAATGCTGTAATGACTTGGGGGACTGTTGGGAAGGAATGATTATGTTTTAAAATGTGAGAAGGACATGAGATTTGGGAGGGTCCGAGGTGGAATGGTATGGTTTGGCTCTGTGCGCCCACCCAAGTCTCATGTTTAATTTTAGTTTCTAATGTTGAGGGAGGTACCTGGTGGGAAATGATTGGATCATGAGGGTGGATTAATTCATTTTTAAAATGTTCAATTCAACACATTACCAAATGATTTGATAACTGCTGATGACCATTGCCTATTTCCATGTGTTTAAATAAAGGATTATAAACTATTGACTTTTTAATCAATTTGCTTGAATTTATCATTAACCATTCTTCTTTCAAATATAAAACAATTATCCTCCATCAATATTGTCATAGCATTAAGTACAGTCAGTTGAAGAGAGGCATGTACATGATAAACGCCTTGTCTTTACTTATACTTACCTATTTCAGAAAATGGTCTTGCAGCATTCTTTAAAGACTTTTTCCATCTTTTTTTTTTAATTAAAGATTTTTTTATTTGTAATGATTTTCAAATATCATTATTTTATTTTATTTTAATGCTCAATTGTTCCCCCTAAAACTAGTAGGAATTCTCCGAGAAAACCAAAATCAATTAAAACTGGTTCCTCTCCTCCCCCAAAATCCAAAGAATGTTGTAGTCATCATATTAAGAAAACATAGCTTCATTACTAAAGTCAGCATAAAATTTGATTTGTTTTCTGAAATTATATTTAAAAATGTTTGATAACTTGATGTTCAGATAAAAAGAGATATTTCAGACACATTTACTGATCCCAATGTTTAGTGTTAAACTGTAGATAATTACCTTTCTTATAATTAAACTTCTTATCTAGCTAAAGTACCAATCAGACATGTCAAATGTGCCAAGTTCTAATGACTATTGTTATTGAGAGCTTGAAATTTGAAATTTGAAATTTTCTCAGTGGTCCAAAAGTAGGATAATGGTCCTCTTTCTTAGGTATGTGGTCAAGAAATTATTCCTTGGATAACCAACAAGCCAAAATATGGGGAAAAAAAAATCTATGATCAGAGTCCAAATCTTATAAGGCAGTACACATGTTTTATATTTCACTCACTCTTTTTTATATACTACCTCTATATCTAAACAATTAGGTTTCTTATATGCTACTCCATAGAGCTTTGGAAATAAATGTTTGTAAGTTAATGATTGAGCATGTCTTTAAGACAGGTAATGTTATAAAACAAAATTATCGGCAACAAAATAAATGCAGTAGTTATGTATCACTGTTTGATGCAAATGCTAATCCATTTTACTAATTACTTTCACTTGTATTAAGTAATTCTAGGAAATATAACAGTTTATTAGGAGAAAAATCTTAATAGAGACCATTTTGAGAAAACACTACTTTCCCTTCTTACCCTTATCTCTATGTCCTCATAGATAAGTCATTATGAATAAGATCTTTCACTACAGCTTGTAAAAGGGTAATGTTTTATTACTTTTAAAAAAAGTTAATAGTTTATATCTTCAGTTAGGTCATCAACTAAGTGCTTGCTGTTAGAAAAAGAAAAAAAGTTCATAAATATCTTTCTAATTTTTATCCAATAAATTTCAAACCAGAAAAAAGCCTTTTTGAGTCAGAAGAGGTGGACCCAGGTCCAGAGCTGCCACTTATTAAATTTATGGTCTCTGTCAAATCACAGGACTGAACTGTTTTCCTCATCTTAAAATAAATATAATACAGGGCCTAATTCAATTTTTATTATGAGAATTTAACAGGATTTTATGAATGTGTGTGCAGGCACATGTAGATGTGTGTATTACTTATAATCATATCTAGTAATAAGTTCTGAATAAACATAATAATTGCATAATTATTATGATCATCAGTAAGAGTATTAGCCTCTCAGAATCTTAAATTTATCCTTACAGATAATGCGTAAGAAAAAGTAAAAGTAGCATGTATTAATTTTAATTTTAAATTTCTTTTATAGAGTACTTTCTTGCAGTTGCAATATTTTTTTCTAATTATGAATCACTTCCCATTAAAAAGGTTAGAGCTTAAGAGGTAGCTTAATTCTCTCAGGCCATAAAGATAACATTTATACCCTTATCCAGTTATTGTTCATGATGTTCTGCTAACTCAAATATTTCAAAGCAACTTGTAAACATTTATTTTCAAGGAATATCTCACATACCAGAAGGATAAAAGTAATCTTATATTTCTTTCGTTTACTACTAGTACTTTTTGAAACTGAAGTCAACCTCTAAAGCAGTCAATTAAGTTATGAGTACAAAGGAATGTACACTGCTCAGAGGTCCCTAAAGTACTTAAGCATAATGAGGAAATTTGGTGATGATGGAGAATTTCACTCATCTATCAATTACTCCAACGGCCATTCTAATTATTTGGATGCACTGATTTAAATTATAATGAAAAAAATTCATAGTATTAAATCCAGTGGCAATGTGATTTCACTCTATACCAAGCAGTCTATCATAATAAAGCTGACATTCTGTTTTCATGGAAAGTACTATTTCAAATTGTTTTTGATTGCATATCATAACTAGTATCCTGAATTATTAAACTACGAATACATATACACAGAGAAGAAGGTTTATGAAGCACATGAACGTGGGTGGATAATAAATGTGGCGGTATATTTTATTGTGATTAAATATCGTTGGCCCAGGAATCAGCATATTGATATTTTAAAATCACAAGTTACAGAAAATAAAATATCAAATGTGTTATGCACCGTCAGTACAATAATATGAAATAATATACTAATATCAGTCCCATACAAATGATTCCTGTCAAAACCACACCCTGTTAGCCTTCTCTGTCCCGATTACCTATCAGGTCTCCCTGTTTCTGCACTTGCTATTCTACCCCATCTCTCAGCCGCTAGTTATCTTTTCAAAATATAAGATAAATCATGACACGTAGCTTCGAGAACCATCCAGTAGCTTTTTGGAACTCTCCAAAATCAAAATCAAGTCCTTAATATGGTTTTGAAGGCACTGCATGATTGAGTTTTCCTCCCTCCACCTCTGACTGCATTTCCTGCTGTTGTTCTTGAATATTCTCAATCTTCTTGCTGTTCCTGACTCCAAATAAGTGATGTTTCAATGGATCAGTTTTTCTTCCAGGTTCCTGGTTACATAACACTATATCTGAAAGACCTTCCTTGATCACTTTATAAAAAATAACAGTCTACCTTGCACAGTTTATCTCTCTTATCATTTCTATTTTTTTAACCTTAACACATTATCTGACATTCACCGCAGTGCTTACTTCATTCGTTTTACCTGTTTCAGTCCATGGAGCTGGTAGACAGGGCTGTCCATGAACAGAATATTATACAGACTGTCAGTGACTATGTGACAAACAGATGAATGAGGTTTAGGTACTATTTGTCAATTTATTTTTAAAGAATAACTGGTAGCACCGTATTTTTCACTTAAAGATTATATTACATGTTATAGAGATTACTTATTGACTACTTTTAATTTCTTGTTTCAAAATGCCTTAGGTGCATAGCATAATGCACAAACTAGTATTAAAAAGTCAATAATGCCTGGAGTCCCTGTGGATATCAAAATGTCTTATCAATTCAAAGAGAAATTTAATCTATCATGGTGGGGTTTATTTGAAAATGCAGATGAAAAATCAAAAACACTTCTTAACATTTTAAATGTAGCCAAAGACTGCTTATAACACTTTATATTATGGTCCTATAAATTTTATCTACAAAGCATACAATAAGTAGAATATACCATTTATCCATATGAAATACTGATAAAATACCAATGCTATTACATTTTCTAAAAAATAAGAGAATTTCAGCCATTGAACCTCCGTGATAAAAAGCTTGTGGTTTTATATGGGAAATACAGCACTTTTAGTATACTGCGCTAATGTGAAAGTAGACCAGGCTAAATTTAGTTTAAGAGCGTACCCCAGGAAGTGTATTTCCTTTCATATGATTTTGCATGGTGTTAATTACTATATTCTTTTGACAAGTATTTATTTTGAACAAATACTTTTCTAAGTATTAAAGATGTAACGGGGATGAAAACTGTCAATAACCCAGTTCATATCATGATATGCTAGATTTAGGAGATAAAGACCAGGCAACTCCTATATAAAATGCTGTGAATAATTGTTTATACTAAAATTTACAAGTACAAGGTAAGAGATTAATACAGAGGCATGAACAGGACATGGTTCAGATTTAGTTGGTTTGGAGATATTTAGTTTGTGGGAAGGGGAAGAGCAACAAGTGTTTTGGCCAGAAGTCTTGTTTTGACCAAAATAGAACCCTCTTGGGAGCATCTGAGGAAAAGGAAAAAAAAAAAAAAAAAAAAAAAAGCAAAAATAAATAAATAAATAAATCACTAGAAAGAATCACAGTAGCTGCTGAGTACAGTATAATTTGCGAGGGTGTGTAGATCACTTTAAAAGCCACAGAAATAATTCAAAGGAGCAATCATGGCATTCTGAACTAAAGAGGTACTGATGGAGTTACTGAGAAATTGAACATTTCTGAATATGAGTTGGATTTACTCGTTATTTGGGTGTGGAATGTGAGGGAAAGACAAACGTCAAGCGTAACACCATGCTTATTTGGCCTGGGAGCCAGAAAAAAATAGAGCACTAAAACAATGAGTTGGGGTAGACTTAGTAATAAAAAAACTAAATAGTAATGAGATAGTTTCTTTGACTAGTTAATTGAACTAGGCTACTATCACCAGTTATTCAAGTAAACACTCATTAGATGTGATGTGATTGACGTCCATGATCAGTTGACTTTAAGGAAGAGAAAATATCCTAGATAAACTAGGTAAGCCTGAATCAATTATTTGAAAGGCCTTAAAAGCAGAACTAAATCTTTCCTGATTTCGAAGAAATTCTATCTGTGGACAACCACTTCAGCTCAGGCTCTGGAATTCCAATCTACTTTTCCAACTTTCTCTGATATTTAGAAATTATCTAGTCAGTCCCCAAAATCGTGTGAGCCAGTTCCTTCAATATGTCTGTAATTCATATATTTTTATTTCTTCTTCTCCTGTTGAATTCTGACTAATGAAACTGGGTAGTACATTTTTTTTCTTGAGCTATCTATGAATTTCACAAAGGGAGATGTCAGAAAAATATATGAAAATAGAATCCAAATGCCATGGAAAATGTATGTGTTAGAGAATTACACGTTGGAGTTATTGGCTTATAGATCATTTAGGCAGACAAAAAAAGATTCCCCAGAAGATATTAATGTAAAATCCCTGGAACCTGTGTATGTTACCTTACTTGGAAAAAGGATCTTGCAGATGTAATTAAGTTTAGAATCTTGAGATAAAGAGATGATCGCCATAGGTTGTTGTCATGGTCTGAATATTTCTGTCTCCTCAAAATTTATATGTTAAAACTTAACCCACAAGGTAGTGGTATTAACAAGTGGGGTCCTTGGGCAGTTATTAGATTAAATGGCAGAACTCACTTAACCCAAAATGGGATTAGTGCTTTAATCAAAGTGGCTAGAGGAAACTGGTTTGCCCCTTCTACCATGTGAGGACACAGTGAGAAGTTTCTGGTCTTCGACCCAAAAGAAGGCCCTCATCAAAACTCAACTATCATGGCACCCTGATCTTGGACTTACCAGTCTCCAGAATTGTGAAAAATACATTTCTGTTGCTTATGAGCCACCTAGTTTATAGCATTTTGCTGTAGCAGCTCAAGTGGATTATTACAATTATTGAGGTAATCGCAAAATTCAATGACAATTGTTCTTCTAAGAGACACACAGAGGAGAACAGACACACAAAGAAAGAGATGATGGGACTAGGCAACATGACTACAGAGTCAGGGAGTTGCAGTCGTGTAGCCCAAAGCCACAAGTTGAGGAATGGAGACAGTTGCCAGAAGCTAGAAGAGAAAAGGAATTGATTCTTCTCTCAGGTATGCAGATTGCGTGGAGCCCTCCCACCTCTTGCCTCAGCCTTCCAGTTTATGAAAAAGGGTTTCGGAACTAGAAGAAAATACATTTCTATTGTTTTAAGTAGCTCATTTTTGTAGTAATTTGTTAAAGCACTCTCAGAAAGGTAATACAATCATATTTAAAGCCACAGGACTGAAGAAGACAAATTTGGAGGTGGGTATAGACAGAAACAAGAGTTATAAGAAGTGACTCCTAGGACACTCCAAAATTAAGAAATTGGAAAGATGAAGCAAATCTCATGAAGATATGTGAGAGGGAGTGTCCAAAACAGTATGAGAACCAAATAGATTACTATTTTAGCATCCTGGAAAAATACGCATCCTAAGGTAAATGTGGTCAGTGTGTCAAGTTCAGGTCGGCTGAAAGAGACGAATACTGCAAATTAACATTTATATTTAGTGTTGTCATCAATAACCTCTATAATACAAGTTTTAATCTTGTGTGACAATTAAGGGCTAATTTCTGTACTCAACAGAGAATTGCAGGAATGAAAATAAATACATTGAGTAAGACAATGTTTTTTTTTTTTTTAGATGGAGTCTTGCTCTGTTGCCCAGGCTGAAGTGCAGTGGCACGATCTTGACTCACTGCAACCTCCGCCACCCAGGTTCAAGCCATCCTCCTGTCTCAGCCTCCTGAGTAGCTGGAACTACATGCACAAGCCACCACACCTGGCTAATTTTTTGTATTTTTAGTAGAGACAAGGTTTCACCGTGTTAGCCAGGATGGTCTGGATCTCTTGACCTCATGATCCGCCCACCTCAGCCTCCCAAAGCGCTGGGATTACAGGCGTGAGCCACCACACCCAGACCAAAGATATCTCTTTGTGGCATTTTTGCTTTAAAGAGAAGCTGAGTAAGATAGTGGTAGCTGGGCAGAATAGTGAGGTCAAGGATGTGACTGTGTGTGTGGTGTATGTGCATGTGCATGTGTATGTGTGTGTGCGTCTGTGTGTGTAATCGGATATAATACATTCTATTGGCTGCAACCAATATAATGAACTGCAACCATTACAGAGAAAGTTACAAAATAATAAACAACAACTGCAAAACAATGCAACTCTACTCTGAATGTGTTATTAGAATTGATTTATTTAGATACTGTGGAAAGAAGACCCTATTTGAAAGAAATACAAGAAAGTAGACTTTAAAAACAGGAGCTTCTGGAACTTCTCTCACTCACCTTAATATCATATAAAACAGTTCTTCTTTCTGAGAAGAGTAAATAAATTAGCTACTTTAATTTTGTAACTGAACAAGCTAAGTGTTGTCTTCAGTTTTGTCTTCAAATGTCTAGTTTAACCAGTTTTTTTTGTTGTTGTTGCTGTTTGTTTTTTTTTTTTCCTAAGGCATGTGGTTTGTCGATTAGCTATGGATTACTGACAAATAAATGAGATTGTAACAAAGTTGACTAGTATTGTCTGCTTTGTTTCTATAATAGAAGCTTGCTTTTTTTGTCATTCATCAGGCTATTTTTCTTTTCTGTTTCACCTTATTTGCCAATTGATTTTAGCAACTTTCATTGAGAACTGACTTTTTTTAAAAACGAGGCTTAAAGTTTATTATAAAAAGAATAATGAGGTGAATTTTAGTGCACTAAGAAAGACTGGTAAAAAGTCCTTCCTACAAAAGTTCCTCATTTAAAATAATCTCAAGCATTTTTTCTATGTTTTACCCTCACAGGTTTTTATGCTCTGTAAATGTGGTTTTAAGAATTTTTCATGTTTGTCTCTCCTTTCTTCCCTTTCTTCCTTCCCTCCCTCAAATTTCTCCCGTTTTTCCTTCTTCCCATGTCTTCCTCTCTTTCTTTATTCCTTTATCTCAGTAATTTGGGGCAAACAGAGAATATGCTAAAAGATTTTATCTTACAACTAGATTCCTTGAGAAAAACAGCGAAAATTTTTCAAAGAAAGTGTATTGATTTATTATTGTATATTCCTTTTGGAGGTGGTAATGATTGACAATGTCAATATCTAATTGTGCCTTTTCTTGCACTATTAAACATTGAGAGCAATGTTTTTACTTTGTTTACTGTCGACATACTAAAACATAGCCTGCATATCTGTTTCAGACACAAAGTGTCTTAAGAATCTTCTAAAAACAGTTTGCACCTCTTTCCTCTCCTTGTTTCCAAATGCATCTGTTCTCCCTGGTGATGGCGTCTATGTGGTCGGAGTCTCTCAGTTCTAAGCTTAGAACCACTTGTGACAGTTTATCAATCCTGTCTCTTTGTAGAACAAGAAAGTCCTGACACATGGCCAATATCCAGAGAGCTCTTTGGCTTGAAATCTAGATTATTCAAGTATTTCCCGGAATTGATTTAATGTATCGTAATGGTCTTACCCAGGGCCAAAAGCTAGATAACAATCCTGTTGGCAGCAGCAGCTTCTTAATTCATAGATGTTTTAGCTGTCTTCATGAGAGAAAAGGTACAATTCTGAGGTAGGAAATAAAAACATAGCATCTGAATCAAAGATGGGGCTAAGAAAGTGTTTCTTATATGAATGCTAAGAAACCAGACACATAGATCATGGCCCCTAAGGGATGGAAAAATGTGGAGCTATCCTAGTGCTGGAAATAAACTGGTTCTTCCCACATGGCATACAAAAAGCACAAGACAGGAAAACATCCTAGCAAGAAACCCCCATGTATTATTCTTTATTCTTTTGTCTAAGTGAGAGCTTTACTTGAAGCATATGGATTTTCCTTATGTTTATGTTCCCGTTTAAATTCCCAGTAGTGTGACTATACTGAGCCCACACCCTGACAAGACCATGGCAGAACACAGGGATGTGAAGGAGAGTTTGTGGCCCCTTCTCCAAAACATTGTATTTAGATCCAACCAGTAGACATAGCTTTATTTTTATTTGTCTCTTTTTAAAAGGAGAGTCTTTGCATTTGATGTTTTACTGTGATTAGTTTATCTTGTATTTTATATACACATAGAACTTAATGTGCAAGGCAGGCAAAGTGATGGAATTGGGTTGACACTCATATTTCAAACAATGTTCTAGTACAATTATCCACCTTTAATTTGACCATAAAGATTTAAATCACGGAGTTTTTAACGGTTTAAAGGAAATCTATGCATAGGCTTGGATCAATCAAGCAGATTTTCTTTTTAAATAATTTGTACTGAGTTAGAGGTCTTGTCTTCTGATGTTTCTCACAGGCTCTGGGCGCTAAAATCACTTTGAGTACTTGATAAGATTGCACATTCCTATAATTTAACTCAGATTTATTAAATCAAAATCTCTTGGAGTCTGTGCTACAAGTTTGTACTGTAGCAAGTTTTAATATTATACTTAGGCACCCCAATGTGTGAGAGTCTTTTAATATTATACTTAGGCACCCCAATGTGTGAGAGCCTTGGCTACAGGCATTTTATCTACAATAGATTAAGCCATAGTCATAGGAAAGGTGATATTCTGGGAAAGAAAGAACTGAAAGTAAACAGAAAAGCAAATATATGGAGAAAAATATGAAGCAAGTACAGAATTAAAACAAACAAACAAACAAAAAAACAAGAAAGTGGGAGAAAGGGGAAGGCATTTCTCCAATAAAAGAAGAAAATCAAAGAAAATGAAACAAAACACATGGAAATACTTTGCTTTTGTGAGAGTTCTAGCAACATCTCCACTGCAGCCTAATGATGCCTGCCTTCTTTGTTGAATCATAGTAACAGATAATATTTATTGAATCATTTCTAAAGGTCAATCATTATTCAAAATCTTAATATTCATAACCTACTGACTCTCTAGAACAAATTTATGATGTAGGTTACTTTTAAAATGAGGAGAGAGAGTGAATAGTTTGTGATCGCTGGGCTAGGCACTTGCATATCTGCAGAAGCAATATTTATGAGATAAATCCCCGTCTTATTTAGAAATATCCTTATTTTATTTTTGGTTTTCCCAACATCTTGCTCCTTGAAAATGTTTCCAGTCTTTTTTTACACCTCTCTTAGGTGCTGTGTATATCAAGAGATGAAGCAAAATGTCTGCAGAAAATCATATAACCCTTCTTTTTTCATTTTAAGACTTTGTCTACTCAGAATAAAGGAAATCTTCCAGGGATATTGTCAGTGCTGACCCAAGCATCATTATTTGATATGCTTCAAAAACTTATCAGTGACCTATAATTTATCTTTAGTTTTTCTCAATAATCCTGAAACCTATAACATCCACACATACATTCTACTGAACAGAATAGTATCCCTGACGTCCTTATACTTGTGTTGTTCCCTGAACGGTTCTGTTAATTTTTAAGAATAAAATTCACCCTTAGAAGTACTACAATTTCCTTCAGTCACCTAATTTACATCATGGGGCTGGGGGATATCTCTTACTGAGATTCAGATACCTCTTCCATTCGAATATGGTATTTAAGCCACACACTGTACATGTTTTTCCAGTTCTAGCCACACCCATTTTATTTACTTAGACCTGCTTCATATTTATTGAAAGAGTCCCAGCTATTTTAAATGGGGTTTTAGGAAAAAAAAAAAAGCAAGCAGACAAGCAAAATATTGGCTCTTTTCATATATCTGCTAGATATTTGTTTATAGGCTATATATTGTGTAAGTAAAGTTACACTAAAGGAGCTGAGAGTACAATGTTCTCTGTTGTTTCTTTTCAGCACCTTTTCTTAAAAAAAGTCATATTTCCTTCTTGGAAGAGAGGTTCAATCTAACGTCATATTTTAGAAAGCAGTTAAATTTTTATTATAAAATGATTCTCTATAACATTTGAACACTGTGATGGGAGAAGATTACTTGAATTAACTGCGTAGAAATATCAGGAAGGAAAATCAGCCTGATATATGGCTAACCCATACTCAAAGTGTTGGATATGTGAGTTTCTGTGATACTATTTTATTTCTTTGTATGTTTGAAATAATTTACAAATTAAATTGACACAACTTTGAAAAAGTAAGTTATGAAAATATAAATGAGGGCAGAATTTTGTTGTAAGGAAAGGTGGGTAAAGAGCTGCAAAAATTCTTAAATGTTTTAAGGATTAGAAAAAAGAGCAAGCAGCAATACATTCTTTTAATGGATGGTCAGAAAGTAAATAGAGGCTATACGTATTCTAAATCAACTGAAAACATTGCTAAATATAATTAAAAAGAAAAATATTCCCCAAAATCCCTTGAGTTCACATCAAATTTCATAGCATAAAAGTAAATTGAACATAGAAAATAAAATAAATATATACATACTTCCCAGAAAGAAAATCAGAAGGTTAAAACGGGCCATAACCAGAACACTGTTGGTTAAAAGAGTTATTGAGTAGGTGTATATATCATCTTCTATGTTGACCACATACATTTAAATTTCTAAATAGACCTTTCCCTGTAATCCATTCAGAAATACATTTCTTGCTGCTTTTTACCTCCCATAGATACTATTTTGTAGTGAAAGTGGTCCTTAGGAGACTATGAATAATTGAAAAGGAAAGATAAGGCATACAATAAAAAAGAAAAGCAGGCCAATGTTCAGAAATAATTTTTGTACAATGCAGAATAAGAAACACTTGAATGCACTTGTGATGTTCCATTTGTATTAATATCTTAGAGCAAGAGTTTTCTATTTTTTTTATAGCCTTGAAACCATCTCTTCAAACACAATCTTACTTAGAAGCCTAAACAAATAAAAAACACAAAATAAGGACAATGCTGTTCAAAAGACACCTTGTGGGACTGAGGTATAGTAGATACTGCCCATTTACTTACACACACACACACACACACCACAAAGAGGTCTAAAGAGGTACAAAGAGGTCTAGTTTGTTTATCACTGTCATTACATTTTTTAAACATTCCATTTTAAATTGTTGTGTATCTCAATGCTTATAAACATAGAGAAAAAATTATTTAATGTGGTCATGTCACAGTAAAAACAGAGAAAATATAAATAGAAAGTCAAACAATTTACAGAGAGGAAGTAGATGCTAAGTGTTATTAATAAATGTTTTGTCCCTCCCAAATTCATTTGTGAAAATCCAATTCCCAGCATGATGGCATTTGGAGGTGGGGCTTCGGGAGGTAATTAAGTCGTAAGGATGAAGCTCTCATTAATGGGACTAATGTCCTTAAGAGAAGAGGCAAGAGAGCTAGGTCACTCTTTTCCACCATGTTAGGATAAAATGAGAAGTTGTCCGTCTGCAACCTGGAAGAAGGCCCTTACTGGAACCAGATCATGCTGGCACCCTGATCTCAGACTTCCAACCTATAGCCCTATGAGAAATATATTTCTGTTGTTTATAAGCCACTCTATCTATGGTACTTTGTTATAGTAGCCTGAAATGACAAAGACACTAAGTATACAATACATGCAAGAAATCAACTCACATGTTAAAGCATCAGGATATCCGATATGAGGCAATAACCAAGAGTCCCTCTCAAAACATCATGTTTTTAAGATTTTTATTTAAATACTGTATAACACCTGGCCATGAGTGTAGGAAGTAGAGCATTATATCATGCATTTCTGCCAACAAGTCCATTTAAGTTTGTAAATTGTGTTTAAGAATAGAGCCAAATTCTAATTAGATCTCCTATATAGATTAGCTGTCCTCATACAACTTTGTGAGTATAAATTTAGTTCATGAATTCCAAGAGTTATATTTTGTATGTATGTCACTTGTCTCAGTATTAAATCCAGTGACTAAAAGGATACAAATCAATGTAATATTTTTATGCAAGGTATCCAATGTAGATAATTTGGTAAGGGATCACATCATTAATTAGTTATGTAGGGACTGAATTAATTAATGCAGCCACTTACTGTAACATTCCTATGTTCACAATAGTTTTCAGAAATTTTTTTGTTGTTTAAAAAGCTGTGAGCATTTAGCATCATAAAAAAGCATAGAGACAATAAAGGAAAGCATATTTTGCAAAAGAAAAAAGTTGACAGGATAAAGAGTTTTTTCAAATAATGTCTTTTTTGTAAACAATTTTAACCATTGGAAATAGTATCATGCTCAAAAGAATAATCTCTTTTTTATGTTCTAACATTAAAAAGTAATATATATGTAATATGTATGTAAGTTATATATACACATATATATACACACACACACATATATATATACACACACACACACACAACTCCAAGAACTTTTAATTTCTAAATTCTAGAAAAGGCATAGCAACGGCAAATTAGTTCAACAAAGACCTTATTAAAGAACACACAAAAACTAAATTATATTTCCGGCAGCATTGACTATTTACCTAAATTACAATAATCAGAAAAAGCAGCTGCAACTCTACTCCTTAGATTTTTGCTCCAGGCAACTTAAATCTTAGAATTACTTCTGGTAAATGGATCTAGGAAAATGAAATGAGATACCTAATTGTTGAATTAAGCTTCAGAAAAAAAACATGAAGTCATTTGATAAGAGGGTATCTCCCACTAAAAGCTTATAATATCTAAATTTTAAAAGACTAACATCCATAAATCTTCTATGTATTTTCTTGTTTTATTCAATCATATTGCTTGTTTGTTTCATTATGTTGTCCTGTGTTTATTGAGGCCTAGTATGCTTACTCTCCTACCCCTGTTTCAGTCTTCTCCAGCTTAAGAATTTTCAAAGGTCCGCAAACTTTATTATGCAGCAAAGTTACTGGAGAAGCTTGTCAAAGATCCAAACTCCCAAGGCCTAATCCAAAGGGTCTGATTCAGCTGCTCTCCAGAGAAACCCAGGAAAGCTATTTTAATTGTAGCAACCATAGCGACAAAAACAAAATTACTCCAAATGATTCTGATAAAGATAGTCTACTGAGCAACCTTTGGAGTCTCTGTGTTGTTTTTTCCAGGGATAATTTTACTTTTTATAAAAGAAATATAGTAATATGTTTAAAAACTCAGGGAGCAAATAAGGGAGAATATAATTAATTAATACTTTTCTATCTCCACATTTCTCCACCTGAATTTCTTCTCTCTACAAATAACTAATTTTCAGTCTTGGTTTCACTCTCAAATTTTCTGGTGGGTTCCTCTATCTACAAAATAATGTGTCTATACTTATTTTTTTCTTTTTATCTATATCAATTCTCCTATGATTAATAAGGGTATAGCACACTTTAATTGCCAAACTCCTTCACTCTCATTAAAAATATTACTAATTTAGACCTCTATATTATAACACTAACTCAATATTTAGAAATAGTTAAATGTTGTTCTGTACAAAAATTTTTATGCAGATTTTAGTTCACTCTCATTTTTTTTTTTCTGTGTTGATTTGCTGCTAAAGGGATTTGAAAAGCTATGCTCAAGTTTCCATTATTTTATTTGTTTTTGAGGGCATGACTTTTTAAACAGAGGCAGTGAGCATTGTTAGTGACAGTCTTGGTAAAAGCACACAGTGGTTCTTCCTAACTCCTTACTAAATTACTAGAAGCAGTTATAAGACTGTGTGCATGATCCCTTACTAAACTTCGAGTGAAGTGGAATAGGTCTGATGTATTATAGATACTATGTGTCCCGTTTATCTATGTTAACTTGCTAAATCTTTTGTGCTGGTATAGTACATAATTAACATGTCACTATAAAACTATTCACTACTTGGAAGAATAAATTCAAATTCCATTAAATAAGGATCATCACCACTTTAATGGTCTGCATGCTGCATTTTAATAGCCATATAAGTAACCAGAAAATTAAATAGGTCTTTTATCGAATACGTATTTTCACATTTGAGTGTACTCCTGGCATAAGATAACTGGGATGGCTGCAACTGATCAGGTTCCATTAATGTGAGATTGCTTGTGGAGTAGTACATTTTCTAATATCTCCTGTGGAAATGTTATGCAAATTATTTGTAAATGTGAAATCCTCAAGAGCAAAGCTACATTAACTGTTCCTATTGCGAAGGTATGCTCAATAATTTACAACCCATCAATGGAGGAATTGGAAATAAATTGCTTCTCTGCAGTTCCAAAATGTAGTAGAAATGTAAACAGCACCATCTTCTGGATTATATGAACTCTCATAATTGTTTCATAGGCTGCTATACAATTGTTCAACATTATATGCATATACTATATATTTTGGTTTTTAACTGTTAATTTTAAACATGACAATTAGATATAGACACAAACTCAACAACGTATGGACAAAAATCTAAGCATTTTTGTATATATTCATATAAGTATGGAATTATAACCCAAGTATAGTTTAGAATACAATAAATAAGAATGGATTTCTAATCTTCATTAACTTCACTTTTATGGCCATTGTCAATTTATGAAGCATCTGATATGGGAAAAAAGCACTTAATAACTCAAACATTTCCTGGGGAAACTAAAACAGAAAAATAGATACATCAATATATACACTCAATGCTCTTATCCTAAAATGCAACTTTAGATAAATTATTACTCGAAACTCTAATAACTGGGAGAAAGTTATTTGATCATTTCCCTGTCTCACTGATAATTAGCCTTAAGGTGATAAAAGTATTCAAGGATAAAAGAGTCTGGTAACAGTGTTTTATTTTCTACTAAGTGTAATTCTAATAATTTAATTTTACAATTTGCCAGTACAAGGACAATATTTGTGATGCCTTTATTTTTTAACTTACTGAGAATTTGAAAAGTGAGCACCATTACGAGAAAAAAACGGAGATACAAGGATTAGAAAGACAGATAACACCAGAGTATAATTAGTAAACTATTTTACATGTATATATTCTGTCATTCATACCACAGTTGCTCTTGAGTTTTTTCTGTGTTCTGTGGCTGGACCCTGTACTTTCTGCAAGCCATTAATGTATCTTGTCATCAGCTTATTTTCTTCTCAGTCTAGTTAGACCTGCCCTTTAAATACCACCTCCTTAGTCCCATCAATGAGATGTGAGTCCCTTCATCTATCTGAATCAAGAAAAGCAGCCTTAGGCCAACCTAACCCTCTAGGCTGAATAATATAGGTTGAAATCATGCAAATCCCTGATAGGATCCCACAAGTTCTCAAATACTGCCTTCCAATTTCTCTCCCTTTACCAATATTTAGTTTCTCTCCTGTTTGTTACTGCAGATAACTCAAAATTACTCTATTAGATTTAAAGTTGTTTATGCTTCTTGCTTCCGCTTCACTTTGAGCAGTACATTTATTTTGTAGAAAAATGTAGAACACCAGGTGTAAATTCCCTCAATATATTGCAATGCTAAATATAAATTACCTACACCTGCATCCATTATTTCATTATTTCCTTTTTCTTAGGATGGAAGAATTGCCCTAAGTCTCATGGCAAAACCCTCCAATTTGAGTGTGATATGTCTCTTCATCAAGTATATTTTCTTTATACTCAGATTGAGCTACATTCTCTTCTTTTCTCTCTCTTTCTTTCTTGCCAATACACATATGTCTAATGAATATATATACTCTTAAATCTCTTCCACTACTGTAAACAATCCAACAAAATGTTGACCACCTGTAGAATCAAGAATCTTAGGGAAAAAAATCTAAATTTGCTATTGTTAATGTCTTCCTATTTCTTGATGTGCTAATGAAGATTTAACAAGTGACTCTTGGAGTGTAGTTCCAGTGTGAGTGTTGGTTGATAGTTTCATTTGTATTAACTAGTAAAACAAAAGTGAAATAATGCAGATGTATGTTGGAAATTCACTCACTTGTCAATAATGCAAGTGATTTCTTTGTTGAATCAGAATAATATATCTCCCCTTTTCTGTTATTTAACATGTATCAGGTACAGACATAACACACTTTAAAATTTGATGTAAATTATCAGCATTTCTTCACTCACAGTCTTATGTCTGGGGATTCAACAAAATAAGTCAAATTCTGACAGTTTGTTGTTTTATATTTATGTGAAGTAGATAGGGCCACCACAGACAGTTTTAAACTCCTGAGTGATGTCACTGAGTGCAAAGTTATAAAAGGGGTTTGGTAGCATACCATTATGTAATATTTCTACCACATCGGTATAATAGAGGTAAATAGTCTAAACACACAGATCGATAATAGAGCAATACAGCAAAACAATTAGAAAGTATGGGTCTGAATATTTTTTGGAATATATTTAATTGTTATTTTTATATTATTCAATTGTTAATAATAACTATGTTTAGTAATCAGCTCTCAAAATTCCTAAAAATGTAACAATAAGCTTTTGTGAGCTGGAACAAATTGACTTCAACCTGCCTTGTCATAAGCCCAATAGCTTTGCAAATTATATTGTTCCCACCTGTGGGTACCTTGATGGGGCCAAAATAAATACCAAATATCTCTCCCACATGACTTCTAAACAAATCAAGAAATTAAAAATGTTTACATGGGAGCCAAAAATCAACCTTTTGATGATAATAACTGAACTGGAGACTATTGTGTCAGGTTTGATAGCAAATACTGAAGCACCAGCATTAGGCAATTTACTCGTTGTTATGTTTAGTCCTAACCCACCAGCACCCATGAATGTGGCCATATTGGAAAATAGGGTCTTTGCACATGATCAAGCTGAGATAAAAGCAACAAAATGGGCCCTGTTCCAATATGACTGGTATTCTTATAAAAACGGGATATTTGAGCACAGAGATAAACCCACACTGTTATAAACACAACCAAGATGATTCTCACATCAATATCTGAGTTCCAGATTGCTTTGAGGAGCTCACAGACAACTCTGCTTCTGTCATTTGTCCATTCACCATTGTATCTACAAAAGACATCTCAAACTCTACATTTTCAAAATAGAATCACGTTATTCTTACCTAATTATTTTCCTTCTCTGTTTCCTAATGGGTTGTAAGGTACCATCATCGATGTCCACAGGTCCAACATCTTAGGGTCATCTTCTTTCTCCCATTACTACCTTGACTATTAAGTCATAAATTCCCAACATAACTTAATAACTTCCAAAATGGGCTCCTCATTGGTCTTAATCACCCATATTAATTTTATTAATTCAAATTTCCACACTGGATATCCTGGAAGACATATTCTTTGTAAAACAAGAATTTTGTCATGTTACCTTTGTCCTTAACATTATTAACGGCTCTTAATAAACTTCCAAGGAAAGTATATATGCCTAAGAATCTCTTTAAATCATTGTTTACTTCTCAGATGTGATTTTGCCATGCATAAATATAAAAACAATTAAATTAATAATATATAATATTTTATATGTTTTTATTTGTATGTATATACACAGGCACATATTCATCTTCACTATAATTTATCTCATGTATCTGTGGACCAGCACACAGGCTAGGTCTTCTATCTGTCATGTTCACACTCCCAAACTTTCCTCTCTAATTCCTCTTTGTTACTAAGACATTGTGAATCTCTGTACAAATAGTGATTTAAAAGCTTATGAGGTGTATTTTCTTTTCTTTTCTTTTTTTTTGCCAAACAAGGTAGTAATGTAAAAATACATGTATTTCTAACTATTTTTCTTTGTAGTATCTCAATTTTTGTCCCGTTTAAGAAGCCCTTTAGCATCAAAGTTTTGCATTAGTATTTTTATATTTATTTTGACTTATTTTCATTTTTTTTTAACAACTTACTCCTTCAATGACATGGGGATAATGTAGGCTTGTATCTGTTTTTTTTTTTTTTTAACAACCAACTATATTTAATTATTTGTTAAGAAAAAAATATGATTTCTGAGTGAATATATCCCATCTTAAGACTTCATTTTCCCACCAAGAAGTTGCACTGGAGGACTTGTTAGCATCCCTTTCTCACTTGGAATGGCAAAATAGCGTGTAGAGACTCACACTGTAAACTTTTGTCTAAGAAGCAACACAGGAACTTAACAGCAAAACAGAAAGAAATCACAGGGCTGTTGAAATAAGTGACAGGCTGCAGTCTACGTGGTGAGCCAAGTGGAAAACTCAAAACCCTCAGGATTTGAAAGGGAGAGAGACTGCCTTCAGGATGTACTCTCTCCCTGGGGAGCCTGGCAATCCAGGACATGGGGAAAGGTCTTAACTGTACCCAGTTCTGATGATTATTTAGTGAGTGGTGGGGAGTAGATCAGGAGGAGGGGCATGAGGTCGTGCTTTGTGTGTACTCCCAGACCCTAGTAAAGACAGAGGGAAGCCATTTCTCATCCTACCTCTCAGGGGACCTCATGGAAGTCAGTCAGCTAAGTCAGGAGACAGTCCCAGGTTGGGAGAAGGTCCCAATGGAGATTCACGATATAATCTCGAGTAGGGACAAACCCCCTTTGTTCTGGGAAGTGTGCTGTAGCCAAGGGCACAGGGGAAGGATAACCCTACTTTTCTGACTGATGAGGAGAGGTATGGCCTGAAAGCCACAGTTTCTGTCTAATCAGAGAAGGCTAATGCCCAGACTCAGTTTTGATTTCTGAGCAGACTGTCTAGAACCTAGCTAGCTGTTATTAGTGGAATATTTTGAATGTGAGACATGCCTTGACAAGAGCATGGGAAGTGGATGGGACTTAGTGCAGCCTACTCCTGTTTATTTGTATCTACCATTATCTTTTATTATAGGGAGTGCTTGATAAGCAGTATAACCACTTTTTATTTAGTGATTTTTATTTATTGAACATATTATCGTAATTATAACGTTGAAGTTGAAGTTGTCTAAAAGATAGAAATCATTCAAATAATTTATATCCATTTATACCTATAGATAGCAGTAAAATACTATTAACTGAGAGCAATTCCCCTCTTTACCATCAGGCTCTCTAATATTAAACACATGCTTAGACACACAACTCTTTTATCTGTTGGAATGCTTTTACTTAGTATTTTCTGTAAGTTTGTGCAAATGAATCAATAACTCTAAATCAATGGCTCTTAAATTGTGCTTCCAGTAGGGCAACATCAATCTTACCTGGCAACTTCACAGAAATGAAAATTCTTAAACCTCATTGTAATCCTATTGAGGAGGGAACCTAACATATTTTAGCAAGCCCTTCAAGTCATGCTAGGGCAAGTTAGTTTGAGACCCATTGCCCTACTCCATGGTTGTACAATAGAACTTTCTGTGATAATGGAAATGTTCTCTATCTATACTACCCAATGCATGAGCCAATAGTCTCATATGCCTACTGAGTATTTAAAATATACCTAGTGTATTAGTCCATTCTCATGCTGCTGTGAAGAAATACCTGAGACTGGGTAATTTATGATGAAAAGAGGTTTAATTGAGTCACAGTTCCATATGGTTGGGGAGGCCTCAGAAAACTTACAGTAATGGCAGAAGACACCTCTTCACAGGGCAGCAGGAGAGAGAATGAGAGCCAGTAGGGGAAATGCCAGATGCTTATAAAACCACCAGATCTCATGAGAACTCACCCACTATCATGAGAACAGCACGGGAGTAACCACGCCCATGATTCAATTACCTCCCACCAGGTCCCTCCCATGACACATAGGGATTATTAGAACTACAAGATGAGATTTGGTGAGGATACAGCCAAGCCATATCACCTAGTATAATTGAGGAACTGAATTTTTTATATTATTTAATTTTAATTCATCTAGAGTCAAAAAGCCACATGTGATCAATGGTTATTATTTTGGACAGCACTGTTCCAAGTGACCTCACAACTTCATGTGATTAGAATCAGAGAATATTAGATTCTAAAAGAAATATGTTTGTTATTGTCTGTGACTTACAAGGAAATCCTTGGTGCCAAAATTTACTATAAGGAAAAATAAGTCTATTAGGATTTTGAATGATACAGAGTGACTATAATAATGGAGTCAATTATTTTGACAAATTTAATGAAGTAAAGTTTATTTAATACTGTTTTTATTTTTCACCAAAAAATATATATGGATGTGGACATTTATACCACACGCAAAAATCAGCTAAAAGTGAATTAATGACTACAGATTTCAAAAATGTAAAACTCCTAGAAGAAACTATATTGGAAATCTTCATGGCACTGGTTTTGGCAATGATTTCTTAAATATGATACCAGAAGAACAAGCCAAAAAAAAAAAAAGTAAAAGTAGAAAGTGGTACTATATGAAACTAAAAAGCTTCTACATAGCAAAGGAAACAAACAACCTAGTGAAAAGTCAACCTATAGAATTGGAAAACCTATAGAATTGGAAAAATATTTACAAACCATATCTTTTAAAAGGTTATTAGCCCAAAGATATAAATAGCTCCTACAGCTTACTAACAAAATAATAAATAATCTCATTAAAAACAGGTCATATGGCTAGTGTGGTAGCTCACGCCTGTAATCCCAGCACTTTGGGAGGCCAACACGTGCAAGATTACTTAAGGTCAGGAGTTTTAAACCAGTATGGCCAACGTGGTAAAACTCCATCTCTACTAAAAATACAAAAATTAGCCAGGTGTGGCGGTGCATGTCTGTCAATCCTAGCTACTCAGGAGGCTGCAGCATGAGAATTGTTTGAACCCAGGAGGTTAAAGTTGCAGTGAGCCAAGATGGTACCACTGTTCTCCATCCCACTTACAGGTATATGTGTGTGTGTATATATATGTATATGTATATATATATGTATATGTATATGTATGTGTGTGTGTTTATGTATATATGTATATAAAATTGAAGTCAGGATCTTGAAGCACATATCTGCATTTCTTTTTCTTTTTTCTTTTCTTTCTTTTTTTTTTGAGACGGAGTCTTTCTCTGTCTCCCAGGCTGGAGTTCAGTGGCACGATCTTGGCTCACTGCAACTTCCACCTCCCCTGTTCAAGCGTTTCTTCTGCCTCAGCCTCCCGAGTAGCTGGGATTATAGACGCACATCACCACAACTGGCTATTTTTTGTATTTTTGGCAGAGATGGGGTTTCACCATATTGGCCAGGGTGGTCTAGAACTCCTCACCTGGTGATCCGCCTGCCTCATCTTCCCAAAGTGCTGGGATTACAGGCTTGAGCCACCATGCTCGGCTCCTATATCTGCATTTCTGTGTTCATTGCAGCATTGTTCACAATAGCCAAGACACAGAAACAACCTAAATGTCCCCAATGGGTGAATGAATTTTAAAAATGTAGTATATGCATGCAACAGAATATTACTTAGATTTTAAAATGAAGAAAATCCTGCCATTTGTGACAACAGGGATGAACCTGAAAGACACTATACAGTGAAATAAGCCAGTCACAGAAAGACAAATACCGCATCATTTGATTCTATGAGTCAAACTCATAGAAACAGAACAGGATGAGTAGAATGGTGGTTGCTGGGCACTGGCAGTAGGGGAAAATGTGGAGTTGCTCTTCACTAGGTATATTATTTTACTATGGAAGATGAATAAATGCCAGGGATCTGCTGTCCATTCTTGTACCTCTCGTTAAAAATACTGTAAAGTTTTCAAAAAGGTGTATCACATGTTGTGTTCTACAAAATGTCAGAGACATTTATAGTATCTGAGACATTCTCTTTCCGGCCTTGAAGAAGAAAAGTACGTATTCTGTTGTCAAAAGGGCCACAGAGCAGAGCTTGACAATTGTCTTCTAAAACTTAGGGCCTCGGCCGGGCGCTGTGGCTCACACCTGTAATCCCCGCACTTTG
This sequence comes from Theropithecus gelada, assembly GCF_003255815.1. NCBI lineage: Eukaryota > Metazoa > Chordata > Mammalia > Primates > Cercopithecidae > Theropithecus > Theropithecus gelada. Next base: position 24,142,131 of record NC_037673.1, on the reverse strand, counting down.
GGAGGCCAAGGCAGGTGGATCACGAGGTCAGGAGATTAAGACCATCCTGGCCAACACGGTGAAATCCCATCTCTACTAAAAATACAAAAATTAGCTGGGTGTGGTGATGCACTACTGTAATCCCAGCTACTCAGGGGGCTGAGGCAGGAGAATCATTTGAACCTGGGAAGTGGAGATTGCAGTGAGCCAAGACTGCGCCATTGCACTCCAGTCTGGTGACAGAGCGAGACTCCATCTCAAAGAAAAAAAAAAAGCAAAAGAAAGCAAATAAATAAATAAAAGTAAATAAATAAGTAAATAAATAAAAACTTAGGGTGTCAGTTTTATAACTGCTTATAACTGCAGGAATTTGAATCCCACCACCAACCAGTGAATTTGGAAGAGGAGGCTGAACCTCAAGTTACATTGCAATCTCAACTAACATTCTGAATTCAGTCTGGTGGGACCCTGAGCAGAGAACATACTAATCTTTGCATAGACTCCTGACCCATATTATTAAAGAGATGATAAATCTCCTTTAAGCTTTAACACATATAGATTTAAGCTACTAGGTTTGTGATAATTTTATTACATCACAATAAGAAATCTAACGTGCTAGGGATGCTCTCTCTGGTGAAAATATTTGAATGATCGTGAGTGGGATGGGAAAGTGGGTAGGACACTCCAGCTTCTTCCTGATGAAACTCTTAAAAGATAATACTCATGAGAATAACCTCTGGTTTCCGTAAGTAATTGTGCTTTAACAGCTTCCCCCATCTCAGACATACAGGTCTCTGAGATAGCTATGTGAATATGACTACAAGGAAGATATGATAAAAGCTCTTCTTTTAAAACAGTCAATATTATAACTCTTATCAACCATCTCAAAAGAATCTTATCTCCCCAGAAAAAGACAAGACATTTAAAGCCAAAACAAATCTCTTTTATTTAGATCCTCATCCAAAGGAGATCAAAGTGTAACTTTCATGATGATCAATGAAACAGTATTTAAATTTTATGAAATAATGCTCCATAATCTTTAATACTGAAGTTTTTTGTATCAGAATTTGGTGTAGATGCCAATTTCAGATTCTAATTTAGCTCTTTCATTCCCCAAAACACATTATAAACACACACACACACACACACACACACTCACACATACATATACACAAAGAATCCTTTTTCTTTTGAAAGAATTCATAAAATAGAATTACTTAATTAGAGTAATCAAATAAATATAATTGCCATTAGATTACTTACTAGAACTACTAGTATCTAAGTATCTTGCTTCACATGTCACTGTATGTGAGAAAATATATTTATCCTTCCATATCTATCAGTACACCTGTCACTGGATTATGGGACTCAATACATTCTAGTTTCTGTTTCATTGAGTGGGAAATAAGTAGGACCGAGAGGCTGGTTGCCAATGACATGACAAATTGCTTCCTCTAAAGAAGCAGAAAGTTGTCTTATGGAAATAGAAAAACTAAAAACTAAGCCCAACCTATTTCTCTTGCTAATCTTTTCACTTGATCGAATATTATAATCTGGCCTATTTGATGAAGAATTTAGAACAATTACTATAGATATTCTTTTAAAAAAATATTTAATTAGTATAAGACAATGTCAAGAAAATAAAAAGACAAGAAACAGACTGGGAGAGAGTATTTACAAAAGACATCTAATAAAGGATTGCTGTTTAAAATACACACAGAATACTTACAACTCAACAAGAAGAGAACAAACAACCCAATTAAAAAATGGGCAAAAGATTTGAACAGAGATCTCACTAAAGACATGAAAATGGCAAGTACATGTTAAAAAGATGTTCAACATCATGAGTCATTTGGGAATTGCAAATTAAACAAAAAAATAGATACCACTACACATCTCTTAGAAAGGGCAGTCTAAAACATGGACCACACCAAATGCTTGCCAGGTTGTGGAGCACCAGGCATGCTTATTCAGTGCTGGTGAGAATGTAAAGTAGTACAGCCACTTTGGAAGACAGTTTGATATCTTTGAACAAAACTAAGTATACTCTTACCAAATATCCAGAAACTGTTCTCTTTGGTATCTACTCAAATAAACTGAAAATTTATATCTGAAAAAATATTTGGATGTTTATAATAGCTTTATTCACAATTGCTAGAACTTGGAAGCAACTAAGTAGGTAAAAGTGTAAATAAACTGTGGTACATCCAGACAATGGAATATTTAACACTAAAATTAAATAAGCTACTAAGCCATAAAAAGACATGGAAAAGTTTAAATACATATTATTAAGTAAAAGAAGTCAATCTGAAAATGCTACGTAGTATATTATTTCAACTATATGACATTCTGGAATAGGCAAAATTATGCAGACAGTAAAAAAGAAATTGGTGGTTGCCAGGGGATAGAAAAGAGGGATGGATAAATAAGCAGAGCACAGAGGATTTTTTGAGCTGTGAAACTATTCTGCATGATGCTACAATGGTGGATATATGTCATTATATATGTGTCAAAATCCATAAAATACATATCACCAACCATGAACCCTAATGTGAACTATGGGCTTTAGGTGGCAATAATGTGTCATGAGTCCTAATGTAAACTGTGGAATTCAATAGTTTAATAATGATATGATGTGTAATAATGATGTGTCAATGTAGGTTTATCAATTGTGACAAATATACCACCCTGGGGATGGATATTGATAATGGGAGAGGCTATGCATGTGTGGGGGAATAGAATATATGGGGAATCTCTGTACCTTCAGTAGATTTTTTGGGGGCAATTAAAACAGTTCTAAAAATAAAGTCTATTAAAACCTAGGGGTGACATTTTTATAAAATGGAAAAGTACAATAGTGAAAATTCTAGCTAATATATGAATTAACGTTTATCAGGTTGATTTATTAGCAATTAGGGACTTTTTAAAGACTAAAGATTAGGATCACAATTCCTGTGAGAAGGGATATATAAAGGCTTATTCTAATCCCTGCTGCTGGAACATTTAGTGAGTCCAATTTCTTCTTATTTTGGGACATAAGTTTAGAGAAGTTAAGCTCTATTTAGCTCTGAACCTAAAAGTTCTCTGAAAAAAATACTATCTATTAAAATATTTAAAGAGAAAGAACAGGAACATTGTTAAGGAAAATTATGAGTTAGTAAAATAATATTTTACAGACATAAGAAAGTTCATCTCAGAATAACATATACATAAAAAGAATCGTGTTAGGTACCCACATACACAAAAGCTGAAAATTCAGGAAATAGTTATAGTGGAATATCTTACATCTATTGAGTACATTTTATGTGCTAAATCTTGTGCTGAGAGCTCTACATAGATTAATTTATTTAATTGTTAATGGAAAACTACTGAGTGATGCCCATTACTGTTAAACTTTGTCGCTGAGGAACTGGAGCACAGAGATATAATGTAATTTTTCCAGGATTATACAAGTAATAAGTAGTAGGTCAAGGATTTGACAAGCAGGTCAAGGCATTGGAGTTGTAGAATCTCTGTACTTATTCAATGCTCTGTCTTCCTCCCAACTAAATAGTTAATTGTGAAATGTGAATAAAATAGCTCTTTCTTTCATCAAAAGAAGTACTAAGATGATACCTGAAGACAAAGGGCACTTTGTGTTGGAGAAAGGGACATTGTAGATGTTGAGGCTGATGGAAATTGAAACAACTAGTGAAAAGATATAATGATTTTGAAGGTAAATTGGAAAGTAAAATAATCCTCAGAGGAGGGTAGGTAATCAAATAAAAGTGACAAATTGAGTACAGTTGATAAAGTTTGGAATAGATGTAATAACCGCAATAAATATTTTTAAAAAGAAGAGTCGTGCTTGTTTGAGATAGACAAAGCGGAGCTATGGCTGTAAAAGCTAAAGCATAACAACCGGATATAAAATAGACTGATTTAAGAGAACTGGCTTTTGGTATAAACTTGTCCACTGGGACCAGGAGAAGTCTAAGATTTTCCTAAAAGTAAGTGTCATAGTCCTTTTATTTAATATGTGTGATATAGAAATCTGCAAGCAAATGTCCCTATTAACATCTAATTCAACTCCAGAAAATGAGTGGAATTGGTACTAAAGGAGAAATAAGGCTAATATTCTATTTTCTTTGATTATAACCTAGCTGACTATAAAAGGCAGGTACATGGAATGGGAGGATAATAAAGAAACAACAAAGAGAAGTTATAAAAGTTTACAAAAAAATAACAAAAATATGTTTATTTAAAAAAAGAGGCGTTGTAGAGCTAAAAGAAAAAAAAGTTCTACAAAATCAGTAGCATTTCTATACCCCAATAATATGCAAGTTGAAAGCCAAATCAAGAATGCAGTCTCATTTATGACAGACGCAAAAAAATAAAATACCTAGGAATACATCTAACCAAGGAGGTGAAAGATCTCAATGAGGAGAACTACAAAACACTGCGGAAAGAAATCATAGAAAACACAAACAAATATAAAAAGTATTACATGCTCATGAATTAAAATAATAAATATTATTAAAATGGTCATACCACCTAAAGAAAAGTACAGATTCATCACTATTTCTATCAAGTTGCCTATGTAATTTTCACGGAACTAGAAAAAAACTATTCCAAAATTTATTTGGAACCAAAAAAAGAGCTTGAATAGTCAAGGCAATTATAAGCAGAAAGAATAAAGCCAGATGCATCACATTATCTTACTTCAAACTATACCATAAGGCTACAGTAACCAAAAGAGCATGGTACTGGTGCAAAAACAGGCACCCAGACCAATGGAACAGAATAGAGAAGTAATATACCTGCTTACATAAGTATCCACCATATTACTGTACAAAATGTATCTATCAACTGGCTTTGTTCATTGAATAACAGAAAGCATAAGGCTGTGATCCTACCAAGACAGGGTCATATTCAAAACAGTTTTGTGCATGGAGTGCTTTTCAAACTGCAGCACAGGAAGTGTACCTTAATCACATAGCAGTGGTCTTGCTGAGTAAAATACATAGAGATCAGAGGTTGGGACTGTTGAGACATCTACAATTCGAGGGATAGTTAACTAGAGAAGGTGGAAGTAAGCAAATCCCAAAACTGCTTCCCTCAGCCTGTATCTCAATATTAAGTTGTACACATAAAGAACAACATTCTGAGAGGTCAGGCGGAGAACAGTCCTAGAGAGCTGTGAGTAAAATAGAGATTACAGAAATTATTCAAGGGAGACAGAAGTTATACAAAGCAAAGCTGGAGATCTGATCATATAAAATAAAGTGACCTTGCTCTAAAACACACAGTGTTTTCAAGCACATATGGAGCATTCGCAAAGATGAACTATCATTTGAAATGTAAAATAAGTCTTGATAAATTTCTGACCAAAATTAAATTAAATTAGAATCAACAACCAAAGTATCTAGAAAAATTTCAAATAGTCGAAAACTGTTTAATACCATTCCATATAATCATGAATAGCTGAATAAATAACTCACAAGGATATAAAAATATTTGGAACTTCATATGAACATAATCAGAATTTGTGTGATGCTTGAAGAAATTTTTAGAGCTTTAAGTCTTTATGATCAATGGATGAAGTTTTCATCACCAGATGCTGGGAGAAGAGGAGTAAATTAAACCTAAAATAAATTAAAATATGTAATAAATATACATAAAATCCGAAATTTATATATATATAGTTTGTTTGTTTGTTTGTTTTTTGAGATGGAGTCTCGCTCTGTCGCCCGGGCTGGAGTGCAGCGGCGCGATCTCGGCTCACTGCAAGCTCCGCCTCCCATGTTTACGCCATTCTCCCACCTCAGCCTCCCGAGTAGCTGGCACTACAGGTGCCCGCCACCTCGCCAGGCTAATGTTCCATGTATTTTTAGTAGAGACGGGGTTTCACTGTCTTAACCAGGATGGTCTCGATCTCCTGACCTCGTGATCCGCCCAACTCCACCTCCCAAAGTGCTGGGATTACAGGCGTGAACCACTGCACCCGGCCAAGAAAAATCTTAAGAGAAATATCAATAAAACTAAAATCAAGTTATTTGAAAAGGTTCATAAAACTGACAAAATCCTGGCGAACTTAACAAAAAAGTCACAGTGATTATTTCGACTTGCAATTTCATTTGGGGTTTTTCTGTCCTCTTCAAGTTCAAGGGTTGTTGGTAGAATTATCAATATTACAAATAAGAGGGGGCATTAATACAGATCTTATGATGGACATTAAAAGGTAATAGAGAGAAAATATATATAATTTTATAATTACTAATTTTACATCTTAGAAGAAATGTATAGCATTTTATAAAATACACGAATTACCATACTGACATAAGAAGAAAGAGAAAGTCTGAAGTGCCATGTGCTAATTGATAATTAATACAGTGAAAAAATTATTCTTCTAACAAAAACCAAAATCTTTCATTTGAAGAAAATGTTAGATCCAGATATCTTCACAAGTAATTTGTTTTAAATATTTAAAAAGAAAATAATGCCAGTATTGTACAAAATTATTCAGATAATACAGGGAAAAAGAACATTCCCGATGTCCTCAAATGGCACCATTGGAACACAATGCTTAAACTAAGAAAATGTAAATAATTGGGCAGATACACAGTGCTCAAAGACAGAAAGATTTGATATTTTTAAGGTGTCCACTGCTCTCAAATTGATCTGAGTATTTAAAGAAATCCCATGCCACGTCCACGGGGCTCTTATGAAGGTCACCTGACTCTTTTCTGCTGAAGAGTTACATTAACTGTAAACATTTTTAAATTAAGTGAAAAATTTCAATTCTAGTTAGGAAGTTAGAGAAAGTAATCAGTTTACATATGTGTATGTGTGAATGTGTGTGTGTGTATGTGTGCGTATATATATGTGTGTGTGTGTGTATATATATATATATATATACAGTTTGTTACAGAGTACAACAGAGACTATGCAGAACAAATGGTTGCTTTGAAGAAAATCAGGCATAAAATTAAGTGTGCTAACCAGGAGAGGGCTGAAAAAGTATTTTGGGAGAATCAAATAGATTATAGATGAAGGAATTTGGACTTGGACTCCCAACTCCACTACCACGTACTACTGTAGCAAAAATGTAAAGTAAATGTTTTTAAAGCACACAGTAAACTAACTCCTAATAAATATTGTTATCATTACTGATATTAATTTTGAACACAAGAATGAAGGCTTCAGAGTTTTAAGAACCTGTGTAAGGTCATTACAGTGACAGAAAGTTGCATTTAAAGACTTAACCATTGGAATGCAGATGGTGTTTTAGGACTACAGTGAGGCTCCTTTTCCTGAGTTCAGCTCTCTCACTAGCTTGTCTTTTCCCCAAACGGAAAAAACAAACAAACAAACAAAAACAAAAAACAAAAAACAAAAACAGAAACAGATGGAATAAGTACATTTGCATTCACTGAAGTCTATACCGTATGTGTCAATACATACATAGAGTGTAGAATCATCTGACGGTTTATCCAAAATTCTCCAGGGAAAACAACTTGCATTCACATAGAAGGCCTTCTGCAAGATTTTATTTATATTGTTCTCTGATCTGATCAAAAGAATTAAAAATTATAAAAACACATTTTACATTTTGATAACCCAAATTTGAATATAAACCTTGTTTTGCTTGTTCTTTGACATCAAGTAATTAAAAACTAAAAATTAACTTATTTTGAATGGAAAGATAGAGTAAGGAAAGTAAGAACTTTGTTTTATTTTTTTCCCTCAGTAAACCTTTTATCTTCCATAGCTCAATCCTTGCCTCTTGGAAAAGCCAAATGTCCTTACCTCTTTCAGCAAGGCATTAATACCTGTTGTGAAAAACCTTTACCAATGCTAATTGTTCCAGCAAGCGGTGAAAGGGGAACAGCAGGCCCGGGGGTTATATGTGAAGACCTACAATACAAAGAGGTTCTATACTTCATGGGCCTCTAAGCATGCGGCTAAGCCTCCTGATTACAAAAGGTACAGAGTGCCATTAAAAGGCATCAAGATCTCCTGAAGACAATTATAACGCATATAACATCTGTTCTCAATCATGGGCGACAGGAGAGAAAATGTGCACCGCATGATACGTTACATATGACAAAGAAGTCCAGCTGTGGGAAGAAAGGCATGTGAAAAGGCAATGGCCAAGAAAGAATAGTGCAGAGTGAGCATTGTATAATGACAGTGACCCACGGTGATCTCTTTGAGTAGCTCTGTGGTACCCAAATCTGTTTGTTCTCTTCCAAAAAAGGGCCACCTGTGACATCGTCGATTATTGGTACTTTTCATAAAGCAGTAGTATTTACAAGATAATTTGAATGCAACATTTCAAATGACAAACTAAAAGTGCTACACGGAGCAAAGCATTTTCTTAGCCCTTGGTTCTAATAGTCAGGATCAAAAATGCCTTTATCTCCTTTTGGAAATCTGTGTCATTCCAAACCATTTTTGTGTAATTTGAAATATAATTATAATAATCTCATAATGAATATTAATACAAATAATGAATGTTGAAAATAATAGTTAGAAAAAATTATGTCACCACTTACACATCTGGCTTCATTACTTCTCTTCCTCTCTCAATTTACCAGGCTCCAGTCACAATGCCTCCTTGTTCTTCCAGGATAACATGAATCTCTAAATGGGTGTTTCTGTATGCCGATTCTGCCTACTTGGAATGGTATTTACCAGTTGTCCACAAACTTGCTTCCTCACAACCTGCACATATTTAACTAGAATACTGACATCAGAGGAAGGCCTTTCCAAGAAAACCTGATTAAAATAAAGCTCATTACACACCCATCCTGTTTCTAATGTATTATTTCACAGAGCACTAGTTAGCATCTAATATAATATTTTCCTTGTTTTTCATTTGTATATTTATAATTCTTTCCTGGAAAATGTAAGCTTTGTGAAATTAGGAGATTGGGCTTCTTTTATTCAATGCTATCTACCTAACACTTAAAATAGTGCATCACACATGATAACAGTTCAAAATTATTTCTCAAATGATTGGATTGCCTTAGGATTTTTCTAGTTCTGTAAATTTTAATCGTATAGTAAAGAGATAACCCAGTGAGCTCGGTGGGCTCAAACCTTGAATACTCTAAAGATAGTACTGGTCCCTTACTTATTCCAGGGATATAACCTCTGAGCCCTTGGAATATTCTGCCTATAAGAATGTATTTGTATGCCTGAGAATCTGGACCATACCAGGTAGTTCATGCTAATAATGTAACTTTTAGTGTATACCTGTTTTTGTGTACCTGGGGATTTGGGCCACTCTGTATCAGTGTGACCTGTGATGGGATGGAGCCATATAGAGTAGTTTGATTATGTAGGTGCCGCGTGCCTACAAGACTGACTGCCAATAAAAACCTTGTCTTCAAAACTCAGCTGGGCTTCTCTGTTTGCCAACACCATATGTGTCCCCATAAGTCCTTGCTTGGAGAATTAAATGGTGCCTGTTTGAGGCCACTAGGAGAGGATAATTGAGGGCTTGTACCTGGTTACTCCTAAATTCTATAGGATAAATAGTGCATTATATGCCATTTTCCTTTGCTGATTTGCTGATAAAATCAGCAAAGGAAAGGGTATAAAAAAAGTGTAAGCCACAGGTTTTCACATATGAAATAGATATGTAAATAATATACTTAGTATTTACTATATGTAGCATATTTTTTTATTTAGTAACTTAGTCTATGCATTCATATAAAGTAAAATCATACCCTACTGTATTATTTTGTTTCATTTATCTTTTTATTATTTACGTAGGCACTAGAAAGATTATATAATCTAAGTTCCAGATAGCAAATACAAAATGTTCTGCTCAACATCAATCTGTCCCAAAGAATCTTGATGCAGAATATTTCAAAAGCCAGATAACTGTTAGACCTTTCAGATGGCTTTCAAACATGTCTAAAAACCCTCTAGTAATGCTTAAATTTAAATTAGTTTTAGGCACATTAACTTTTGATCACAAAGCATAATTAAGCATTTATTGTTTTTAATAATATTCAATTTAGATAGCACTGCAGATACTCTCATTTTCTGGTACTTCAAGATAGCTATGTAAATTTAGTAAATTAAAAAATAATTTTAATGTCTCTTGATATGCATTATAATTTCTGCATTAGCTATTTCCATTAAACCATTATTCAAATAATATTATACTTTTCCTAAAAAGAGATATTATATTTTTACTATACACAGATTGAGAAAAGTAGTATGGATTTCAAAAATAAAATTCCAAAACCCAATAAGTTATCATTGATTTATGGTCATCATTACATGCTATGTAAATATATTTACTACCACAGATTTTCCAAAAACACACAAATGTCTGTATTTTCCTTAATTTTGTTTTAATTTCTGGTGTGCATGTGAAGGCTTGTTATATAGGTAAATTGCACAATATGGGGGTTTGGTATACAGATTATTTCATCACCCACATAATAATTATAGTACCAATAGGTAATTTTTCAATCCTCTCTTTCCTCCCACTCTCCACCATCAAGTAGGCCCTAGTATCCACTGTTCCTTTCTTTGTGACCGTGTGTACTCAATGTTTAGCTGCTGCTACTTAAAAGTGAGAATATGCAATGTTTGGTTTTCTGTTCCTGCGTTAGTTCATTTAGGATTATGATAGATTACAGCCTGCACCTTCCTCCATGTTGCTGCAAAGGAAATAATATCATTCTTTTTAATGGCTGCATGGTATTCCATGGTATATATGCACCACATATTTTTAATCCAGCCTACTGTTGATGACAATTTATGTTGATTCCATGACTTTGCTATTGTGGTTAGTGCTGTGATGAACATAGGCATGCATGTGTCATTTTTTCTAACTTCTACTTTAAGTACAGGGGTACATGTGCAGGTTTGTTTTTTAGGTGAATGTGTGTCATGGGGGTTTGTTGTACAGCTTATTTTATCACCCAGCTAATAAGTGTAGCACTCCTTAGTTATTTTTCTTGATCCTCTCCCTCCTGTCACCCTCCGTCTTCTGGTAGGCCCTAGTGTTTGTTGGTCCCCTCTATGTGTCCATGTGTTCTCATCATTTATCACCCATTCATAAGTGAGAACATGCAGTGTTTGGTTTTTCTGTTCCTACATTAGTTTGCTAAGGATAATGGCCTCCAGCTCCACCCATGTTCCTGCAAAAGGATACGATCTGATTCTTTTTTATGACTGCATAGTATTTCATGGTATATATCTACCACATTTTAAAATCCAGTCTAACATTGATGGGCATTTAGGTTGATTCCATGTCTTTGCCATTGCGGATAGTGCTTCAGTGAACATTCATGTGCATGTGTCTTTATGGTAGAACAATTTATATTCCTTTCTGTATATACCCAGAAATGGGATTGCTAGGTCAAATAATAATTCTGTTTGAAATTGCCACATTTTTTTCCCACAATTGTTGAACTAATTTACACTCCCACCAACAGTGTATAAGCATTCATTTTTCTCCTGTATTAGGGTTCTCTAGAGGGCTAGGACTAATAGGATAGATGTATATTTGAAAGGGAGTTTATTAAGGAGTATTGACGCACATGATCACAAGATGAGGTCTCACAATAGGCCATCTGAAAGCTGAGAAGCAAGGAAGCCAGCCCGAGTCCCAGAACCTCAAAAGTAGGAACGCCGACAGTGCAGTCTTCAGTCTGTGGCTGAAGGCCGGAGAGCTCCTGGCAAGCCCCAGGTGTAGGTCCAAGAGTCCAAAAGGTGAAGAACTTAGAGTCTGATGGTTGAGGGCAGAAAGCATCCAGTATAGGAGGAAGCTGGAGGCCAAAAGACTTAGCCAGTCTTGTCTTTCCACATTCCTCTGCCTGCTTTTATCCTAGCCGAACGGGCAGCTGATTCGATGGTGCCCACCAAGATTGAGGGTGGGTCTGCCTCTCCCAGACCACGGACTCAAATGTTAATCTCCTTTGACAACATCCTCACAGACACACCCGGGAACAATACTTTTCAACCTTCAACCCAATCAAGTTGACACTCAATATTAGCCATCACATCTCCTCATCCTCACCATCATCTGCCATTTTTTGACTTTTATATAATAGTCATTCAGAACGGTTTGAGCTGGCCTTTCATTTTGGTTTTGATTTGCATTACTCTAATGATCAGTGAGAGTTAGCTTTTTTTCATATGCTTGTTGACCACATACATGTCTTCTTTTCAAAGGTGTCTGTTCATGTTTTTTCACACTTTTTAATGGGACTATTTTCTTGTAAATTGTTTAAGTTCCTTATAGATGCTGGATATAAGAACTTTGTCAGATGCATAGTTTGCAAATATTTTCTCCCATTTTTTATGTTGTCTGCTTACTCTGTTGATAGCTTATTTTTCTGCACAGAAGCACTTTAGTTTAATTAGATCCCATTTGTTGGTTTATACTTTTGCTGCAATTGCTTTTGGGGTCTTCAACATGAAATCTTTGCCCATGCCTATGTCCTGAATGATATTACCTAGATATTCCTCTACAGTTTTTATAGTTTGGTGTCTGTCATTTAAGTCTTTAATCCATCTTGAGTTGCTATTTATGTATAGTGAAAAGAAGGAGTCCAGTTTTAATCTTCTCCTTATGGCTAGCCTGTTATCCCAATACTATTTATTGAGTAGGGAGTCCTCTTCTTATTGCTTCTTTTTGTCAGCTTTGTCAAACATCAGATGGTTGTACATGTAAGGTCTCCTTGGGGGGCTTTCTATTCTGTACCATTAGTCTATGTGTACCATGCTGTTTTGGTTACAGTAGCTCTGTAGCATCGTTTGAAGTTGGGTAACATGATGCCTTTGGCTTTGTTCTTTTGTCTTAGGATTATGTTGACTATTTGGGCTATTTTTTTGGTTCTATATGAGTTTTAAAAGAGTGTTTTCTAGTTATGTGAAGAATGCTGTTAGCAATTTCATAAGAACAGTATTTAATCTATAAATTGTGCTGAATGGTATAGCCATTTTAATGCTATTGATTCTTTTTATCCATGAGCATGGAATGTTTTTCCATTTGTTTGTGACATCTCTGATTTCTTTGAGCTGTGTTTTGTAGTTATCATTGTAGAGATTTTTCACCTCCCTGGTTAGTTGTATTCCTAGGTATTGCCTTCTGTCTGTGACAATTGTGAATGGGATTGTGTCACTGAATTGGCTGTTCATTTGACTGTTGCTGGTGCATAGGGATGGTAGTGATTTTTGTACCTTGATTTCATTTCATGAGACTTTGCTAAAGTTGCTTATCAACTAAAGGAGCTTTTGGGCTGAGACTGGGATTTTCCAGATATAGAATCATGTCATCTGGAAACAGGGATAGTTTGACTTCCTGTCTTCACAGTGAATGCCTTTTATTTCTTTCCCTTGTCTAATTGCTCTGGCCAGTATTTCCAATACTATGTTGATCAGGAGTAGTGAGTGAAGTCGTTTGTGTTGTGCCAGTTTTCAAGGGCAATGCTTCCAGCTTCTGCCCATTCAATATAATGTTATTAGGTTGGTTCAAAAGTAATTGCACTTTTTGCCATTAAAATTAATAGCTATTTTTTGAGAGTTTTTAACATGAAGGGATATTGAAATTTATCAAGAGACTTTTTTGCATCTATAGAGATAATCATGTGGTTTTTGTCTACATTTGTTTATGCGATGAATCACCTTTATTGATTTCCATGTGTTGAATCAATCTTGCATCCCAAGGATAAAGCCTATTTCATCGTGGTGGATAAACTTTTTCATGTGCTTCTGGATTCATTGTGCCAGTATTTTGCCTAGGATTTTTACATTGTTGTTCATCGAGTATATTGGCTGAAGTTTTCTTTTTAGTTGTATTTCTCCAGGTTTTAGTATCAGGATGATGCTGGCCTCATAGAATGAATTAGGGAAGAGTCCTTTTTTTAAAAAAATTGTTTGGAATAGTTTCAGTAGAAATGTTACCAGCTCTTTGTACATGTAGTAGAATTCAGTGAATCCTTCTGGTCTTCTGATCCTGGGCTTTCTTTTTTTTGGGGCTGGGTGGTTAGTAGGTTCTTCATTTTTGTCTCAATTTCAGAACTTGTTATAGGTCTATGCAGGGATTTAATTTCTTCCTCGTTCAGTCTTGGGAGTGTGTATGTGTCCAGGAATTTATTAATTTCTTCTAGGTTTTCTAGTTTGTGTGCATAGAGATAGTCCTAATATAATCTGATAGTTATTTGTATTTCTGTGGGGTCAGTGGTAATATCCCCTTTGTCATTTGTAATTGTGTTCATTTGATCTTCTCTCTTTTCTGCTTTATTGGCATAGTTTGCAGTCTATCTTATTAATTTTTTCAAAAACCAACTCCTGAATATGTTGATCTTTTGAATGGTTTTCTGGCTCAATCTGCTTCAATTCCACTCTAGTTTGGCTATTTCTTTTATTTTGCTTGGTTTGGGATTAGTTATCTTGGTTCTTAGTTCTTTTTGTTGTGATGTTGTGCTGTTAAATTGAGATCCTTTTAACTCTTTGATGTGGGAATTTCATGCTATTCAGGTCCCTCTTTACATTATGTTAGCTGTGTCCCGGACATTCTTATATGTTGTGTCTTTGTCTTTATTAGTTTCAAAGAATGTCTTGATTTCTGCCTTAATTTCATTAGTTATGCAAAGGTCATTACAGAGCAGGTTTTTCAACTTCCATGTAATTGTCTGGTTTTGAGCAATTTTCTTAGTTTTGATTTCTAATTTTATTGTAATGCTGTCTGAGAGTGTGCTTAGTGTAATTTCAGTTATTTTATATTTGCTGAGGAGTGATTTATTTTTGATTTATTATCAATTTGAGAGTGTGTGCTATGTAGTGACAAGAGGAATGTATATTCTGTTGTTTTGGCATTGAGAGTTCTGTAGATGTCTATCAGGTCTATTTGGTCCAGTGTTGAGTTCAGGTCCTGAATATTTTTGTTAGTTTTCTGCCTTGATGATCTGCATAATACTGTCAATGGGGTGTTACGGTCTTTCTCTATTTTCATGTGGGAGTTTAAGTCTCTTTCTTTCAAGGTCTCTGAGGACTTAACTTTATGAACCCGGGTGCTCCATTGTTGGGTGAATATATATTTAGGATTATTTGGTCTTGTTGAATTGAACCCTTTATCATTTGTCATGACATTCTTGGACTTTTTTGACCTTTGTTGGTTTAAAATCTCTTTTGTCTGAGATTAGGATTGCAACTACTACTTTTTTCTGTTTTCCATTTCCTTGGTAACATTTTTTCCCCTATTCCTTTATGTTGAGCCTTTGCGTGTCATTGCAGGTGAGCTAGGTCTCTTGAAGACAACATATAATTGGGTTTAGGTTCTTTATGGAGCTTGCCACTCTGTGTGTTTTAACTGGGGTATTTAGTCCACTTACCTTTAAGGTTAGTACTGATATATGTGAATCTAATCCTGACGTCATGAATGTGCTCCTGCATCTCAATGACATTCATTCCTATCCATATTCTGAATTCTATTTCTGTCATTTCAGTCATCTCATCCTGGTTTAGAACCCTTGCTAAAGAACCAATGCAGTTGAGCCATCTCCATCTGATGGTGGAGACTTCCCTGCAGAGTTTAGGTCTGATAGTTTCCTTAGGGTTAAAGTTCCCTGTGAGAGTGAATCCTCGGGGGGGAGGGGGTGGGCATTCCTGGCTGCACTCCACCATAGATGCTCTGGCACTAAACCCTTTGGGCTCTGTACTGGATGGCATGCAGTCCCTGACACTTCTTTAAGCAGCTCTCATTGCCAATTAAAGTGTCCATAGTGGTTGAGGGTTCTCTTTCTTCTGGGATTCTGGAGGCCCATGAGGAGAGCAGGTTGCTCCTTGTCAGTTCAACTCATCTGTTCCCCTGGAGTTGTTGGGGGCCAGAAACAAATCCTTGTGTGCAGTAGCCCCATGCAAGGTTCTCAGCTTCCTTCTTATTCAGTCCAAGTTCTGTATCTTCCCTCCATACACTCTCAATGTCTTCCCCCTGAAGATCTGTCGGGAGTCAAAATGTCTGTATTCTCATTGTTTATCTGGAAATTTATAGATTTGTTTTTTTATAAGCAAAGATAATTTTAATTGCATAATCATAAATTTTAATGTCATGAGCTTCCTAAATGGGTACATAATTATCACTAAACAAGTGTGGTAATTTATTCAGTTTGTGAGAGTTCTTTTAAAAACATGTTTTTAGCAGTTGAAGAAAATTCATTTGATTTACATAAATGAGGTGATATGAGGACAATTATGAATGGATTTATTGTTTATAAACTGCAATTATTTTTCTCTGAGTTTATATAATTTGAACATGCTTTAAAAATGAAACACAATTTTATGTTTTGGTACTGTGCTGTTAATTGAAAAAAATTTCACTATTAAATCAATGTGAATTGTGAAGTATTTTAGTAATGTCAAAATGCGATAAAAGTAATAAACTTTATTTTGGGAAGATATTTTCCATATAAAAATAAATTTATATGGTAACAGTGTTCACTTACAAAATCAATTAGAGATAATTTAATTAAAACAAGAATTAGCAGCTTCTTGCACCAGCTTTAAGAGGGAGTAAATGAGGATTTCTGGGCTGTGAATACCATTACATATGAAAAGAAATACAAACTGGTTCTCCAACACTCATTCTAAAATATTTCAAAGATTCTCTTTTATTGTGCTCCTTATTATCTGATAGATTCAGACCTCAATTCACAGATAAAATAAAAATTAATTGGGAGGCCGAACCAGGTGGATCATGTGGTCAGGAGTTCGAGACCACCCTGGCTAACATGGTGAAACCCCATCTCTACTATAAATACAAAAAAATTAGCCAGGCATGGTGGCAGTTGCCTGTAGTCCTAGCTACTCGGGAGGCTGAAGTAGGAGAATGGTGTGAACCAGGAGGCAGAGCTTACATTGAGCTGAGATCATGCCACTGCACTCCAGCCTGGGCAACAGAGTGAGACTCTGTCTAAAAAAAAAAAAAAATTAATTGATAAAAACTCTCCGTTTTCACCCTGAAATTGACAGATTTCTTATTGCTATACCTCATCTTTACTGCTCTCCTGATTTTCAGTAGACACAATGTCTTTTCTCCAATTGAAGAAAAATTATTTTACCTTATAAGGAACATCACTCTATTGACTCCCTTGGTTATCCTCTGTCTTCAAGAATTTCTTCTACACTGAAGTATTTCCATCAAACAGATAAAATATATAAGCATGCCAATCTAAAAATGAATATAATAGGTGAATGGATAACAAATGGTAGCATATTCATACAGTGAAATACTATTCAGTAATTAAAAAGATATGAGTTACCAAGCCACAAAAAGACATGAAGGAAATTTAATTGCACATTTCTAAGTTAAAGAAGCCAACCTGAAAATGCTACATATTGTATTATTTCAACAACATGGCACTATAGAAAAGGTCAAACTATTGAGACAGTAAAAATATTGGTGGTTGCCAGGGAGAAGAGAGGGATGAATAAGTGCAGCACAGAGGAGGTTCAGGACTGTGAAAACATTCACTGTTACTGTAATGGCGGATGCTTAACATCATGAAGTTGCAGGAATGTACATGAAGAGTAAACCCTAAAGTAAACCATGAATTTTAATTAAAATAATTATTAGTATTGGCTCATCAATTATAATGAATGTATCTCAGTAATGCAAGATATTAATAGCAAAAACTCTTGGGACTGGGAGGGTATATAGGTACTCTCTAATTTTGATTGATTGACTTTTTTTCTGTATACATAAAACTTTTCCAAAAATCTAAGTCTGTGTATGAAAAAAGTAAAGTAAAATATATTAAAAATATACAAACACACAACTTCTTTAAAGTAAATATTCACATATTTATAAACTACATTTTCTTCTTATTACTGGTCAAGCTTATGTGGTTTCCATGTCGTCATTCTCTACTAAATGTGATGATGCCTTTAGTCTGACTTCTAATTGCACACCTTCACAGAAACACCATTCTCTAAGCTATTCAATGACATGTATCTGTCTAAATCAAATGAAAGATTAGTTACCATTTTACTTGACCTAGCAATAGAATTTGGCCATATGGTACTACTCTTTCATTAAATTAAGTGTGTGTGTGTGTGTGTGTGTGTGTGTGTGTGTGTTGCTTAATACTGTCTTCCTTTTCCTTCCTTCAATTTTTTGGGTAACTTCTCACTACTCTTGTTTTCAGGCTCATTATATTCTTCCTATTTGCAATTTTTTATGGTTTTAAGTTGTTCAGTAAAAATCCTTCTTTTTGTTTATTCTGTAATTTCTTCCTTGGAAAAAATATTGCTTCACTTATTTATGGCTTAATGTCTACTAGTCCTCTCATCTGAGTTTCTAATCAATGACATGATTGACAAACCTACTTGTGGTTTTGAAGTTCCTTCAAATTAACAAGTATATCCTTAATTTAGGTTGTCTATCAAAATTCATCTCTCTGTTAGTAAACATCACCATTTTTAATCAAGTGAAAAAAAAAAAACAGTAAGAAAAGATTAGTCTGATAACATCTTTCCATCTCACTCCATATCCAAAGGCTTTAGTTGCAAATATTGGGAAACTGACTTAAACGGAGGTCAATACATTGATAAACTTACTTAATAGTTGGGAGGTTAGGTGGAATCCAGACATACTTTTTTAAGCATACTGATTGTTTTTCTTGGTGAATCTTTTGGCTCTACCCTTAGCTGTATTTCAGCTTCTGTCTGAGATTACAAAAATTCTAACAACCTCATAAACCAGTACATTCTCCATTACTTAGAGCCAAGGTGGAGAGAAAATATCTCTTTGACAACTATTACATAAAAGCTGTATTTTTTTCTGGTTTGAATATCTGAGTCACTTGAACCAGTCTGAGTCATAAACATTACACACAAGGTAGAAAAGGTTTCATTAAACTAATCAAGTTCTGTCTTTGCAGTTATGACTGGGTTAATTGGGTTAATCGTACCCAAGCAACATAGCTGCAACACAATGAAATAGGTTTGAGGGACTTTTGAAAAGGCAATAGCATTGGCTACAATGTGTCACTTGCCAAAGACATACACCCTTTTTCTCATACAGACACCTTCAAAAATATCCATGAATAGATTTGTCATAATCCCACCATTTTCAAAGGGAGAAAAATCAATGTTTATTCCAGATGCTGTGTTAAGCTCTGTTTCCAGGATCTCTGCTGTATCAATTTCATCTTAATTGGATTCTGTCATCTCTCTTCATATTCCAGGAACATATGACTAATTGCTAAGATATCTACCTCTAAACACACAATCTCTAATGAAAAAGAAAGAACAGAATACATGCAATGACCCACCTCAGTTAATGTGCTGACACTTAATGGGATGTTAAAATATTCAGTGTGTTGGGTTAATTAGAAGGTAGGAAGCTTAAGTGTTTAGCAAAATAGTGAAAGTAGAAAGATAAAAATAAAATAATAAAAGTTCTAAATAATCAAACCTAACATGTCATGGCCAAAAGCATTTTTAAGTAGGACATAATTATAATACTTTTGATATTCTATTTTGAATTATGCTATGCTAGAGTAAGGAAGGGGGAGTAATGAGGGCTAATTACTGGGAAAAGCAAGTTGAAGATTTCTTGAAGAACAAAAAAATAACTTATCACTCAACCTAACAATCTTGTTAATGGGAATGTACTCAAAAGAAAATAAATTGTTCTGTGACAAAGAAAAGACACCTGCACTCATATGTTAATTGTGACACTATTCACAATAACAAAGACCTGGGATGAACCTAGGTGCCCATCACTTAAGGATTGGATAAAGAAAATGTGTTATACATGCACCATGGAATAATATGCAACTGGAAAAAAAGAATGAAATCATGTCCATTGCAGCAACGTGGATTCAGCTGGAGGTCATTATCTTAGGCAAATTAATACAGAAACAGAAAACCTAATACCACATATTCTCCCTTATAAATGGCAGCTAAACATTGGATGCACATGGACATACAGATGGACCACATGAGAGAGGAAAAACCGTAAGGGGCTAGGGTTGAAAAGCCTTTGGGTATCTATTGGTTACTACACTCACTGCCTATGTGATGGCTTCAGTGGTACCCCAAACCTCAGCAGCATGGAATATACCCTTGCAACCAACCTGCACATCCACACTTTGATTCGAAAACAAAACCTGACTGAAATAATAAAGCAAAAATTTTAAAATAAAAAAGAAGATTAGTCATAGTGAAACTCAATATTAAGCAGTTAGATTTGTTCGAAAAGTTATGACAAAAGTCAATAACCATAACTTTTCATTGGGACAGTGAAAGAGGTGACAAAATCAAGCACAGAATAGATGTTCTTGAATAGTAGTGGGATTTTTTTGCATGCATGTCATCATTTATATTTCAAATCCATAATTCATTCTTATTTTGAATTTGTGTTCCCACAAAATACAGTAAGAAGAGTACATTCTTTCTAATTAGCTAGATGAATTTGTGTAAAACAGGTGTTTTCTCATTAAATGTTTGAAGGAATACACAAGGGAAGCTCATGTGTGACTGGGGTTTTCTTAGTGAGAAGATATGAAATTTATGGAAACAATTTTATTGATAGCACATTATTCAAATTCCCTATATCTTTTGGTTGCAATTATATCTTTTTAAGAAAATTATTTTTATATCTAAATTAAAATATTGTGATGTAAATCTAGAAGCTTAAAGTATGTATCATCATTCTCGATTCACTGTATATAACACTTGGGCTTCCTAGGATAAAAATATCAATACCAAAACTGTACTGGTGTCATTCTAAGTCCACGTGGCCATGCCATTATTTTCAAACACCTCAGTTAGTTATTTTTGTTAATAACTTTCACTGTAGTTTCTAGGACAGTTTGTATTACTGGAATGTCTATTTCAAGGCAGTGTGGAATTAGAAGTAAAGAATAAAATTAATCTTTAATCACCGTTTTCTTCTATGTTGCTATTAAATGAAACATCATTGGAATTAATGGTGATAACAAAATTGGAAGCATGTCACATGGCTCAGTGAATCTTTAACAGGTTTAAGAGGGCTTCTATTTCTGCAAATTAATTATCTTCACTGTACCTTTCCTAAGGATCATTTCCAATAGACTCATCTTTTCTGAAAATGTAGTTGCATCTATGGATATCTAAGCATTTAGTGTTTTAGTATTTTATTTGATAAATACAGCAGTAAATGCAAGTGCCTCACAGCAGCAGTTGTGTACTGTTTGTTCACACTGTGCCTTTCTCTGCACTCCACATACATCATCCAGATCAAGTACATTTTACAGGAAAAGGATATTTTATGGCTTTTGAATAGAACGCATAAATAAATAATATAAAAAGAAACTGAAGAAAAAAGAATTTTCATGTTTATGCGTCATGTGATTTGACATTTGGAAAGTCAAATGGGTCTACTTGGAAAGCATGTGATAACTGATGTTTAGAGCTCATGGAATGGGTCATTGACTAGTTTATCCAAATGAGTCATGATGTTTTTTCTACATTGACTAGTTTATAGGAATACATATAGAAGGAGTACCTTCTTGGTAAATTTTGAAAGTAAATCCCAGATCACTAATATTCCATTAAGAAGGTTAAATTTAATTGCATATAGTATTATAGATCTTATCTTTCTATTTCCCCAACTGACAATGAAAGCATAATTATTTTTGAAACACGATAATATGCTGTAAATGTGTGACCTTTCCACAGTTTAAGCAATAAAGCTCACTCCAGGGTGTTTTGTTGAAGCATAATATTAATATACCTAAGCTACACTGACTTTTGATTAAATATGCTAGCATATTACCAACAGAATATCCCTGAGGAGTTTTAAAGGATCATCAAGTATCACATGTAGGATTGCTTAATATTTGAGAAAATTAATTTGTCTACAATCTTGTTTCCCTATCCATATGAAAATTTGTGAACATATACTTTTATTTAAATGCTCATTTTAGTATATAATATAAAATTTCCTCAGCAAAATACAATCATATTTTCATAATTTTGAAACATTGGATGTTTCTCTTCCAATGGATTACTGCAGATAGATAACTACTATACATTTAGGAGAAAACAAATTTTATACTAAAAATGGAAAGGCTTTAAAAATTGTGAATTGATAGTTTCTACTCTATTTATTCTTGTACTGTAAACAGGCAAAGAAACCAGACATCACATAGTGGGCTAATTTCAAAATTGTTTAAACATGAGCCATTATCACAATTTAATGTGTGATGAATTCTTGCCATTTTCATGCATTCATATTTTGCACTATATAGAAATGTTATCTTATCTTTATTAGTTGTAAGTTACATATGATCTTTAATGAAATACTTGTATTTTATTGATAAACCAAATCCACACTCACGTGCTTTGTGATCTAAAATGTTACATATAATATAGTACGAGAGCTAACATTCATGAGTTAATTTACAGGAATTGATATATGTGTTTAATTTACCTCAACAAACCCATAAGGTACAGTGATTAGTTAAATAATGTGAGGTCCTGTAACAGATAAAGCCTCAAATAACAGTGGCTTATTTAACAAAATAGAATTCAATTTTTTATTCATTTGAAGTGTAAGTGAGGGATTTCAAATTAGGACTCATTTCTACTTAGTCATTCAGGGACCCAGGAGGAGTCCTTCACACTTCAACACAATATTGCTGTGGGCTTCAATATTCAGTAAGCAAATGGGCAAGTAGGGAGGAGCAAGAAAATCATACACATCGAGTTACAGTGAGCCATGAGCCAAGATCTGTTCATATTTTGCTTATTTTGACTCCGTCACAAGACAAAGCCCCAGAAACAGAGAACGTTATTACTGTAGTATAGGGAGATACATCTTTCATTTGTGCTCTCGGCCGCTACCATTTTGTTCTTCTATTCACCAAATATCAATTTTATTATCACTTTTTTCCACATGTAGAACATGCTCATTCCCTCCCTGGATGAAGATTCCAAGGTGTTTGTGTTTCCAACAAGTTTCTGTATCCAATTTAAAAGCTCCAGTTATCTGAGTATTTTCTATTAAATGGGAGTGTAGCTCTAAATGTATGAAGCGGGAAGACTAGGGATTTGTTCTCAGCATACGTAATATACAATGGTAGAGTACAAACAACAAAATTGCAATGAATTTCCTCATTATGAAAATAAAATACGGAGACACACAAGAACAATGATGAAATCCTGCTAGAAGTCTTGTATGAAAAGTCTTGTTTTCCTAAGAGTAGGGAAAGACACATGATTACAACCTAACGCTGTTCTTTGGAAAGAATTCTCTCATTCATTTATTTTTTTGTGACCCCTTGCTCAGCTTTCTGGAATATTCTTTGTCCATTCCTCTGTGGCCACATTTAAAGTGAATACTGAAGCATAAGTCTACTTTTTGTGGGATTTTCATCTGTCTCATTTCTTCTTGTGCATGCACATTTGGACACTTGAGGGATTCTTTAAGACCTGTATAGTCAGAATACTTTTTAGTTAGAGTCTGTACTTTCTTTGCCATTATAATTTCTTCAAAATAATGGCACATTTCTGATTTATTTCCTTCTAGTCAGTACCCTACACCATCCTTCAATTCTTGATCTTTTGCAAGAAAGCACACTAGAATTCTATAGTAGACAAACATTTAAAGTATATTCATTGATTTGCTTTTGAATTCTTTTCTGTGACTTCATAAAAGAATGACAGTTACCTTGAGGCAATCAGACTTGTGTGGAAAGAAACACTCTGAAACACATTTGTGTCTCCAAGATGAGTTTTAATTGGCTGTTTGAACACCAAGTTTTTTCTTCCAGTTTATTTTTGTTCTTCAAGGTGAAAAAAGAGTCACTCTTTTTTTTTTTTTTTTTTTTTTTTTTTTTTTTAGCAGTGTCTTGCTCTTGTCTCCTAGACTGGAGTGCAATGGCACAATCTCAGTTCAATGCAACCTCCATCTCCCTGGTTCAAGTGATTCTCCTGCCTCAGTCTCCTGAGTAGCTGGGATTACAAGTGCCTGCCACCTCACCCTGCTAATTTTTGTACTTTTAGTAGAGACAGGGTTTCACCATGTTGGCCAGGCTGGTGTCAAACTCCTGACCTCAGGTGATCTGCCCACTTCGGCCTCCCAAAGTACTGGTATTACAGACATAAGCCACCGCACCCGGCCAAGAGTCAGTCTTTCTAACTGTTGAGGCCGCACATTAACTAGCAGCTTCTATTACAATATGTGTTATTATTCAATCTCCAGATGCAAAAAATAAGATATCAACTAAAGTTATGTAAGGTACTTAGTGCTCCACAGCTGTTAGTCCTGAAGGTAGTATTTAAACATGGCCATTTTTCCTAAAGATAGAGTGTTAGGGCATTCTTGCACTGCTATAAAGAAACACCCGAGGCTAGGTAATTTATAAAGAAAATAGATTTAATTGCCTCACAGTTCTATTGTCTGCACGGGAAGCATGACATCAGCATCTGCTTCCGGTGAGGCCTCAGGAAGCTTATAGTCATGATGGAAGGAGGAAGGTAGCAGGCACGTCACACGACGAGAGCAGGAGCTGGAGACAGGAAGACTTTCTAGATTCTTTTAAACAACCAGATCTCACACGAACTAACTGAGGGAGATTGCCAAATGGATAGTTTAAATCATTCATGAGGGATCCACAATGATGATCCAATCACCTCTTACCAGGACCCGCCTCCAACACTGGAAATCACATCTGAATATAAGATTTGGAAGAGACAAACATCCAAACAATATCAGACGCAGCACACAACAATATCCCTGTTCCACTGTCCCTCAAATTTTTTTGTCTTTTGCCCATGACATCTGTCTTTATCAGGGCTAAAATGAGCTCAAATGTCCATCTCTATAACATATAAGTGAAACAGACTTTATCATACCTCCCCCCACCCCTGCCTTCACACACATATTCTTTTTTTTTAATACTTTATGTTCTGGGGTGCATGTGCACAACGTGCAGGTTTGTTACATATGTATACATGTGCCATGTTGGTGTGCTGCACCCATTAACTCATCATTTACACACATATTCTTCATCAGTTCTTACTATGGGTATCATCAGATCCAGTTCTTCCTTTATATCTCAGTGAAAAAAATAGAAGTCCTTTTGCACGTAATCTTTCTGAAAGGGCCTCTGGAAGGGTAAGACATTAACATTTCGTCTATACTCACTGGCAAGTCCAAATTTCCTCTGTTTTTCTACTTTCTTCCTTTTCTTTAGTATGTAATAATAGTTCATTTCTTTTTAGTACCCACATTTTTGCTTTTGTTATTATTTTCAATTGACATAATAATTTTAAATATTTATGGGATACAGTCTGTTATTTCTATACATGTATGCAGTGTATAATGAGGGTAATTAGCATATCCATCACCTCCACTATCTAACATGTCTTTGTGCTGGAAACATTTAAAAATCTGCTTTTCTAATATTTTGGAAGGCCCAGGAGGTTAGATCGCTTTAGTTCAGGCTTTCGAAGCAAGCCTGGGCAACATGGCAAATCTCTGTCTCTACAAAACATACAAAAATTGGCTGGGTGTGGTGGCATGCACATGTAGTCCCAGCTACTCGGGAGGCAGAAGTAGGAGGATCACTTGGGCCTGAGAGGTCGAGACTTCAGTAAGCCGTGATTGTGTCACTGCGTTTCTGCCTGGGTGACAGAGTGAGACTCTGTCTCCAAAACAAATAAACAAACAAACAAACATCTGCTTTTCTAGCTCTTTTACATTATGCATTAAATTGATGTTAATTATTGTCACCCTTTAGTGCTGTAATTGAACAATGAGAACACTTGGACACAGGGTGGGGAACATCACACACCGGGGCCTGTCATGGGATGGGGGGAGGTGAGAGGGATAGTATTAGGAGATATACCTGATGTAAATGATGAGTTAATGGGTGCAGCACACCAACATGGCACATGTATACATATGTAACAAACCTGCACATTGTGCACATGTACCCTAGAACTTACAGTATAAATAAATAAATAAATAAAAACACTAGAACTGATTGCTCATGTTTAACTGCATTTTTGTATCTGGTAACCTTTAAGTCTACATTTCTCTTATATTGCCAGAACAGCCTTTGCTATATGTGCAGATCTTTAAACATGTGATAAATTTGTATCTTTACATTTATATTTGAAAATCGATCCACATATGTTAAGTCTAGGGAAATATATATATGTGTGTGCAAGCATGCGCATGTGTGGACACATCATATGATATTTCTGTAGTAATTTAAATTAGAGTAGAAAAATATTTTGAGTAAAATAATGTGATATATGTATTATATATTTTATCATAAAGTCATTATCTTCATTTAAACATTGTAATATTTTCTATATTCACACTTGGGAATTAGCAGATTCTCAGAAATATTTAAAATGAGCACATAAGGTCTCACCACTAAAGATCCTAAGTCAGTAGATCTAGGGAGAGAGCCTGCCCCTTGATATATCATATATTTTTTTAAAAAGCTTTGTAGTATATTTGGTATTTCCAGTGGAAAACCAGTGCTTCCTTTAACTGTCCAGGAGGCAGAATATCCCTTCCACCTCAAATGTCAATGCCCTAATTTCTGGAACCTGTGAATATATTATCTTTCATGTCAAAAGGGACTTAGTAAATGTAAGTAAGGTTAAGATCTTTGAGAAGGAGAGATTACCTGGGATTACCCAGGTGGGTTCAATCTAATCACATGACTCCTTAATACCAGAGAACAATTTCCTGCAGTGGTCAGAGGGGTGTCACTATGAGCAGAAATCAGTGAGATTTATTATTATTATTATTAAATTATTTTTTGAGACAGGGTCTCAATATAGTATTAAATCATTTTTTGAGACTCTGTCTCCCAGGCTGGAGGGCAGTGGCATGACTATGGCTCACTGTAGCCTCAACCTCCAGGGCTCAAGTGATCCTCCTGCCTCAGCCTCCTGAGTAGCTGTGACATACCCCACCACGCCTGGCTTATTTTTGTATTTTTTGTAGAGCCTGGGTTCCTCCATGTTATCCAGGGTGGTCTTAAGGAATCTGTCCTCTTTGTCCTCCCAAAGTACTGGGATTATAGGTGTGAGCCATCACACCTGGCCCAAGATGTATTCATTATTAATCACTGGTTTTGAGGATAATGGAAGGGAGCCTGGAGCCAAAAGGAATATTGGTGGCCTCAGGAAGCTGATAAAGGCAAATACATGGATTATCCCTTACAGTCTCCCTCCAGAAAGGGATGCAGCTCTACCTATTTGTTGATTTCAGCCCAGCGAGATCTGTGTTAAGACTTCTAATGTCCACACCTGTGAGATAATAAATTTACCTTGTTTTACGCAATTAAATTTGTGGTAATTTGTTATACTATCAATAGATAACTAATACTCTGTCATTTTATGTATTACTTCACCTTAATACCTGATTTTATTCTATTTCTTTTTACATGGATATAACTTTTGTATTTAGAAATACCCTAATATCAGCACCCATTTTATTTTTAAATAAACATTGCAGGGAATTTTAGGTTTTTACATAACTGTGGATGGCGAGTGAATTTCCTTATTGCCTCCAAGATGGCAATTAGGATACAAAGATGAGGGCAGAAGACATACCTCCTGTCCTAAAGTGAGACAATGATACGAGACACTTTCTCCAAGACTTATTTACCAATTTAACTCACGCTGTGACTCACAACTTTCAACCTATTTTCCCTTTCTGTCCATGTAAACAAAGAGTTTAGGAGGAGGACGAGACACAAAAAAATCATCGGACTCAGAGTTGCTTTTTGGTGGAATGTTGTGTGCAGCACCTAGGAGCTGCTCAAGAAAACCACCAGCATCGTTTTTTCATGTCTAAAGAAGGGGATACTTGTGCTCCTTTTCTGCTGCTTGAATGTATAGTCACCTAAAGAAATGATTCCAGCTGTGGGACCTTACTTAGAGAGGAAGTCCTTCAGAGAATTTGACATGGGCCTTTTCCGGTGTGAGGGCTTTTGTGAGCATAGAAGCTGATGTCTTCTTCTCAGTTTGATATTCCTGAAAGCAGAATTGTTGATGTGGCCTGCATCAGTGTACCATGGTAGACATGGGAACAGAAAGAAAGGAAACTTAGAACTTCTCATGGAACAATAAGAATGAACTTTGTGGTGAAAGCAGAAATTGTAAGGCATGATGACAGAAAAGATATTCTCCATTGTGCCTATTTTTAGCATGGGCTTGGTTTGCGGGAAGTATGTGACAAATATGGTATGAGTCTTTGCTCTAATGTAATGCGAAAGGCAGAATAAAAATGCATAACAATGTTCATTAAGTGCAAACATAGAAAATATATTTTATACCCTAAATGTAGCACACCAAATTGTCACTAAAGTAATGCACGTTTTAATATAAAATTGAAAAAGTATGCTTCATAGCTCATACATGAGTATGCAGAAAAATGTTAATTGCCTGAAAAGAGAGTCGTAGTTAAAAATAAGAATTACACAGACATAACTAAATTAACTGATAATGATAATAATGAGTATAAACATGGACTTTTATTACTATATGATAAATCACTTAAAACTGATTTTGTTTCAACATAGCCACACTTTTTAAAATACGGTATTTATCCTCAAATGACCTAAGAAACAAAGTATCCATAGTTATTAAATATATTGCTAAATAGTTTCATGCTCGGGTAGCTTCTTTTTCTATTTAAAATTCATTGCTTTGTACACTTAAATGGCAAGATATAAACTATCTAAAAACCAGCAGTCATTTAAAATATTGGTTCTTCCCGAAAGTCAATATATGACATGAGGTAATTTAAAATGAAATAAAATACATAAAGTAGTTCAGAATTGAACCGTTTATGTATGCTCAGATGTGAAATAATGACATTAGCACTTAGTAACTTTGCAAATAGCATTGTATGATTTGACGTAAGAACAGAATGGCCCTGTTCATAAATACATGGTGATGATTCATTTAAAAATAGTGTTGACATCTGAGGTGCTTGAGAAAATAAGCATATACTGAAAACACATCTATGGAGGTCAGCTATGTGCCTCTGCTAATTTTAGATGGATTTACTTAAATCTAGGAAATGACGGGCTGACAAATGATCCAGGTCGGTGAATAACTGAGGTAACTCAATTCTGTTCCGTGTGTCTCTCTTCTGCCTTCCTGAAACCACAAAGCTATCTTGAAAATGCTCATCTAATAGGATTGGTAGAAAGTAAGGGCACAAGCAGGAATGCGAAAGCCCCTTTTTAAAGCTTCTGCTAGCCTCGTAACTGGTCAATAATCTATCTGCCAAAGCAGGTCATGAAACCCGGACAAAGTCAGAGTGAATGGGCACTGCAGTGTTACAAGGAAAATATGATTGTGGGGAAGGGTGAAAATTGATGACTTTTGTATAACATAGTCAGACTTTAGCTGCAATTATTCATGTCTCTCTCACATTGCAAAATAGTCTTATCCTTATTCCAGAAACCCCAATATTCTCATTCGTCACTTCAAGGTAATAGTCCAGGAATGTGTCATCTACATCTATTTCATAAGTGAGTTCTCTTGATTTGGGGGATCTGTGAACTAAAAGGACAATGTATCAGCCTCAACAATCAACAAACATTGGCAAACAATGGCAATAAACACTCCTGTATGAAACATAGAAGAATGGGAGGTACGTGGCGGTATTGTTTCATAGAAACTTTTCAATCTCACCAGGCAATTTTTGCCAGGTCTTCTACACCAGTGGTAAGATGTGCACTGTGGTTAGGCCTTTGCTCTGTAACCTGGGCATGCTTCCCGACTTGATTGTACATAATGAGCCTTGGCTATGTTCTATAGGATAGTGATAGTTATTTTTCCCATCATCCTTCTTAACCGGTTGTGAAAATTATGTTAGGAAATATGTCCTTTAAACTTTAAACTTTCAGTCAATCTCTTAACAGTAGAAATCTGGGACAGGCAGCAAGGATGATTTTTAACTTGTAAAGTGTCTCAAGCCCTTTTAGTTCAGGTTAGCACCACTTTAGTCAGCACAAGCAAACTCAAAAACTTTTCAGGTATTCTCATGATTTTATTCCATACCTTTCGGCAAAACTCACATGCATCATTGTGTTTGAGATATTTCTTTCCATAGGTTTCATCTCTGCCTTTTGGGTCATGGCAGGCTGCTAGAGAATCACACTACAGAAAGTCCTGCAACCCTTTTGGTACAACTGAGAGACTCCACTGGGTGTTCAGAATTCTTAACTACAGGGCTCATGGACATATCTTAGATGTGATGTTTTCCATGAGATGTTTTCTTACATTGAAAATCCTTTATCGGTGTGAGAGGTGTGGCTGAGAGCATAAGCACAATTTGTATTTGTCAACCTAGAAAGTTCTGGATCCTCTTTAATTGCTCTAAATGATGTTTGAAGGCTGCCTTTTTCATTTTGTTTTGTTTTAAGCTCAACTCTGAAAATTGGAGGTCAGACATGTGAGTTACTTCTCTAAAACAACTTTATTGAGGTATAATTTACATACCATAAAGTCGCTCATTTAAAGTGATAGTTCAGTGATTTTTAGTAAACTTACAACCTGGGAAACCATAATTTTAGCATAATTGTATCACTCTGATAAAATTCCTAATACATATTGACATATAATCTCATTTCCACTCACAACTGCAGATGACTACTTTCTGTCTCTATAGATTTGTCTTTTTAGGACACTTGATATAAATAAAATAACAAAATATGTGGTCTTTTCTACCTGACTTCTTTCACTTTGCTATAATGTTTTTGAGTTTGATCCATATTGTGCCAGTGATTAACTTTTTGAACATGTCTGCAGACACAGATATATGTACACACACACACACACTTTACTTTATTGGGGGTGAATTTGCACTTCTTGTCTTTTATACTTTTTTTTCTATCTTTTCCTCAAAATTTCAAAAGACTTTAAATAATAGCATGTAGTATTCACGTATATGTGAAACATGTCACAAATATTTTCCCCCCAGTTTATTATATATCTTTCAGTTTGCTTATTTTTGTTTCCTTTACAACTTTCTTATTGTCTAATTAATAAGTATTTATTTTTAATGCCTCTGGATTTTGATATATAGTTAGAAAGCATTTTTTCACATTCAAGGATTATACAGATCCTCTTGAAGGGGATAATTAGTGGTAACTGTTAAAAATGTTTCTATTAAAATTGCTTTAAGTTTTCTATGTTGAATGGGGTCAATTCTGCTAAAATAAATTTCCCCAGGAAATTCTTCACTCATTTTTTATAATGAAATATATTTCTCTAGCTTTCTACAAATAATTATTTTATGCTTTTATTATTCTGTTTCTTCCCCTTGTGGAATGTTTACTTCAACCTTGTAAACTCAGGACCCACATAGTTTATTAACTGTTTGGACTGAAAAGTTTAGCTCTTCCAATGATGATACAGTTAACACTCTTTGTGTGACATTGACATCATTGATGTTCTCAATGGTTATTTTATACAAAATGAAATAAGATTCAAGCTACATCTAAAATGTAAGATGTGGACAGTAATCAAAATGGTGCATAGAAGAACACTGACAAATGTCCAAATATTAGGGTTAAGGTAAAAGGAATTCAAAATAACTATTATGAATATAATACAAACAAAGTCAAATATGGACAATATGGATGAAAAGAGCATAGCTTCCAAGAGTACTGGACCAATTAAAAATAATTGGCGTTTACTATGCAATGGGGAAAGCGAGAAATCACTCTACAGCTCTTGAACGTTGCTGGGTCTGTAGATTTTAAGCATGTATTCTCCATTCTGTAAAGGTAAAATTCTTACAGAAACCTGTTCTGGCAAGTTCTCAGAGCCCCCTGACTCAAAAAAAAAAATCACTGATGCATCAGTGAATGTATTATTTTTCCTTCAAAATGAAGTTGCCTGTTTCTATATTTTTGTTATTGGTGTTCATCTGGGGTCTTTTTCTTCTTTTCTTGTTTTTTTAAAATTTTTTTTAGAGAAAGATTGCTGCATTTCTAATGAAGATGAAATACATATAAACAACACAGTACTGTTTGGAAGTCACCTCTTGTATAAAATTAAATATCAGAAATGTCTACTTTAAGAAACACCTATTTTCAAACTTGGTGATTGAAATGAATTTACAATCTAAAAAATATGTTCTAAAGGCAGAAGAAAACCTCAAAGATAGACCAATAACTCATTTATAATTTTGCATAAAAATTGTTTTTATGAAGGCAAAGAACATGTAGCAGTTGCTATACAATGAAATGTGGAATGAGTGACTAGACTAGCCTTTATAGACTAAAATCTTTGAAACCTCGAGAAGGGTACAAAGGATCCCCTGAATTAGGGGAAAAATCAAGGTTCAAATTTAAATCTGCAATAATATGATTAATTCCTTTGTGAGAGATTGTATTCTCTGTGGATAAGAACGTTTGTTGAAAAAAAATCATCTAGAATTTCAGAATATCAGGATGCCATTTTCATAGCAAAGTTTTAATTGTTATATGTCAAAACAGATATCCCACAAACTGCTGTTGTCTGAGATTAATTTGAGAATTCGTGATAAAATTTCTAGTCAGTTATTGCCATTCTAGCAACCAGATCTTGATGTCTCTTGATCCTTATGTGTGGGTAGAATTTCTTTCTTAACACACTTGATAGCCACTGCATTTCATATTCCAAACTCCTTTTTCTTTTGAATAATCAATACCATATAGACATTTAATTATATCTTGTCCTCTTTTGGCTCTGAATCAGTATTGATTAAAGACTGCATATTATGTCACCGTAAATTTCCACCTCATCTCTACTGTCATGTTTATCTGTGGGACTAGAACTTGCGTTCTGTTAGCATGTGCTGCTCATTGTCCACATTTGGTATGTATCAAGTTGCCTCCCTTTTTCATTTGTAAGATTTAAAGATTCTTTTGATGGAAGGTTACAAAACAATGACACTTTAGATAAAAGAAAGGCAGAGGCCAGGCACAGGCGCGGTGGCTCACGCCAATCATTCCAAAACTTTGGGAGGCCAAGGCAGTAGATCATCTGAAGCCAGGAGCTCGAGACCAGCCTGACCAACATGGTGAAACACTGTCTCTATTAAAAATACAAAAATTAGCTGGACATGGTGGCGGGCGCCTGTAATCCCAGCTAGTCAGGAGGCTGAGGCAGGAGAAACGCTTGAACCCGGGAGGCAAAGGTTGCAGTGAGCCGAGATCACACCATTGCACTCCAGCCTGGGTGACAGACTCTGTCTCAAAAAACAAAAAATAAAAAACAAAAAAAACAAAACGAAAGGCAGGATGTTTTGCTATTTACAGCCCCAAAGAAAAAAGTTACCTGGCAGGGCCACACAGAGGTGCCCTCCATGAAGCATAACAGCAAACTGAAACTATAAGGGAAAGTTTATGTACAGCAAATACGGTAAGCATAGCTAGGTTTCCTAGGCTCCCTGTGGATTAGCTAATTTGAAGAAACTCGGCAGGCCTTGGACACACAGTTGTCCTTAGTTGTCTGGTCCCTTGTCTCAGCTCAATTAGGGCTGATACATTATAAAAACTTTGTTTTAATTAGTGTGGCTTTATGACATATTTTGAAATATATTGTGATGTATATAACACAAATATATTGTGATGCCTCCACCTTTACTCTTATTTCTCAAAATTTATTCTACTGTTTGTGTCAATCTGTGGTTCCATATACATTTTAGAGTTGCTTTTCCTATTTCTATAAAAATTGCCATTGGAATTTTTTTAGGCATTACATTGAATCTGTATACTGTTTTGATAGTATGGACATTTAAACAACATTAAGACTTCCAATTCATGAATATGGGATGTCTTTCCATTTATTTGTGTCTTACTCAACATTTTCATCCATGTTTTGTAGTTTTCAGTGTACAAATCTTTCACCTTCTTTATTAAGTTTGAATTAATAAATATGACACAAATGTGCAGGCAACTAAAACATCAATAGATGAGTGTAACTGTACCAAATGGAAAAGCTTCTGCACAGCAAAGGAAAAACAGAATGAAAAGGTAAACTACAGATTGGGAGAAAATATTTGTAAACCATATACCTTATAAAGGGTTGATTTCCAAAATATATAATGAACTCCTACAACTTGATTGCAAAAACAAACAAACAAACAAACAAGACATAACAAAACAAGATAAACCAAAAACCCTAATAATACAATTTAAAAATGGGCTAAGGACTTGAATAGATATTACTTTAAAGAAGACATACGAATGATCAAGAAGTATATAAAAAGATGTTAACATTACTAGTCATCAGGAAAATGCAAATCAAAACCACAATTAGATGTCACTTCACATTTGTTAGGATAGTTATTATCAAAAATGAAAAATACAAGTATTGAGGATGTGGAGAAACTGGAACTCTCATGCACTGTTGGTGGGAATATAAAATGATGAGCCACTATAAAAAACATTGTGGGGACTGCTCAAAAAATTGAAAATAGAACTATCATATGATCCAGTAATCCCACTTATGGGTATATATCTAAAAAATTGGCATCAGAATCTTGAAGATACATTAACACTTCTATATTTATTAACGCTTCTATAGTCATTGTGGTAGTATTCACAAGAGATAAGACACAGAAACAACCTAAATGTCTATTAACGGATTAGCACATAAAGACAATATGGTATATACATACAATGGAATATTGTTAACCATACAAAAAAGGAAATTCGGCAATATGTGACAACATAAATGAAGCTGGAGGAGATTATGCTAAGTGAAATAATCCAGTCAGAGAAGGACAAATACTTCATGATTTTACTTAGAGAAAACATTGAAAATAGTCAAAATCATAGAATCAAAGGGTGGAATGGTGGCTGCCAGAGGCCGGGTGGAGAAAAAAATGGGGAGTTTCTAATCAATGAACATAAAGTTTCAGTTATCAAGATGATTCAGCTCTAGCGATCTACTTCATAACATTGTACCTGTAGTTGACAATAATGTATTGTACACTAAAATTTGTTAAGAGGGTGGAGCTCATACTATGTGTTTAGCACAATAAAATAAAAATTTTAAAAAGATGACGTGTTACTCAGGCTTTTCTAAAATTAAAAAAAAACAAAAACAAAGTCAAAACCTAAAGCATTCTAAGCATTTATTTAGAGTAGGAAAATATTTCAATGCAGAGAATTGGATGCTTTTATTTCCCTTGAAAAGTTGGGTTTGTGTATGTCAAAGAAATTGTTAACTAGCCTCAGAGATCTAAAAATTCAAGAATGTGAGAAAGCCACCTGTAATGGCACTAGTTGCTTGAATTCTCAGAGCGGATGATTCACAGGAACTCACTTGGATGTTGCTGCCAACGTCATGTCTGCCAAATGCCTGTGCATCTTGCTGTAGTTGTACTGGAAGTCTTGTTTTCTTCTGACTTCTAAATCTCTGTTTATTGAATCCCATTGGCTGAATCCAAGTGAGACATCTGCTTGAAAGTGATTCCAAGAGATGGAATTCTTCGACTCTCCAATGTGATGCAAGAAATGGTCTAGTGGAGCATAGAAGAAGCTCAGCTGAAAACAGATAATCCAGGAAAGAAGGGTTAATAATTAAATGTGTTCTGAAAAAAGTAATTTTAAGCAAGTTTATGGAAGGAGTGTTTCATAAATACATTGCAGTCAGTTCAGAATCAGTCTCAAACTATACTGACTTGCAATTCTCTCTTCCAAGATAGGAACTATCATTCAAAACTTCTTTATTTCTATTGTAGACCTGAGTATACATCCAGTCACCTGGTGTCAAATGTGGAAACTACTCTTCTTTCCTATCCCTTTTCTACTTCTTTTATTCAATTAGAAACCAGGTAACACATCTATGAAAGCATGTGCACACACACTCACAAACAGACACACGGATGTGAACATGCATTTTTGCATTGCAGTGTGTATTTACATTTATTTTATCTACCTATTTATAGCTGTTTTTCCAAGGCAAGAACTCAACTACCTAGAATATTGCAATACCTGGAAACTCCAGCTTTTTGCCATTTAGACAAACTTATAAAGAATGGCAGAATTAACTTATTTCAAAAATTTTCTGTTTCTTGCAAAAGCACATTTGACTTTTCCATCTGAACCTCAAGTCCTTGCCTCTATAACCTAGTCCCACTCCACTTACACAACCTTTTCTTCTATTATTTCCTGGAGTGGAATATCTGCTAAAATAAGGTCTCTCTTTTTGCATTTTTTCACATGTAATGAATGGTTCATGTGTGCTGTTTCACATACCTGGAATGTGTTTCTTCTCTTTTCAGTGTGTGAAAATAACTTCCACAGTTTGAAGACTAGTCAACAGGTTTTAGTTAGCTCTCCTTTTCACCATTTTTTTTAACTACAGAATATGCAAAACCACCTTACATCATAATAAATAATATCCTCTGTAAATTTTAGCATGCTAGTCTAAGCTGCCATAAGATTATAGATATGAGTTTAAGGACCACCTGTACATCATTTTGCCCTCCATAATATCTTTTATTTTTATAAATGTTCAAAGATTAAAACATATTTACTATATTGAAAGTCAGAAATTCTGAAGAAATACAAAATATATTTGTTTTTATCTTTGATAATTCTCAAAGTGTGTCAGAAATTCTAAGCACATGTGTGATCAGTGAGGTCATTTGTTTTAAGATATTGCAAAACACTGGAAATGGGAATAGAGGTTACTTATTAATAGCCTGTATTACATTTTACTCTGTATATAATTTTT
Organism: Theropithecus gelada; assembly: GCF_003255815.1. Lineage (NCBI taxonomy): Eukaryota > Metazoa > Chordata > Mammalia > Primates > Cercopithecidae > Theropithecus > Theropithecus gelada. The sequence continues at coordinate 24,105,429 of NC_037673.1, read as the reverse complement.
CTTGACATTCAACAGAAGATTGCTCTAAGGAAAAAAAGTAGCCAGATATCATGTTTCTAACTCAGAAGATTACCAGATAGTTAATACTGGAAACACAAACAGTATAATTTAAATTTGAAAAACATAATACAAATTATTTAAGAAGTGAGATATAGATTATTATTGAATAAGATAAAGTAATCATTGAAAAACATGCTAAGCAAGTTAAAGTTTTGAAGTTAATGACTGGAAAAGATCCCACTTTTGATGGAAAGCAAGGATCTGTTAAATGAGGTCAGAGAATATAAAATCCTTGACTAATAATTAAAAGTTATCGGAATCACTGATGGGTATTTAAAGAGATCATTTACTTTGGGAGTTTATTTTTTAGAGTGTAATTTTAAAAGTTTCCACCAAAATATAATTTACCATATCTTTTAAAGGGTCATCTAAAAATAATGTCACGCATGCAAATGAAATGGTAAATTTGCCTTAGTGAGTAGGGACAACATTTAAAAAATACGAAGTCTATAGAGAATTGTATGTTACAATTGTATCCCTCTGTTACTGTGTATTACACCTTAATTTTGAGAACTTGTAGAAGAGAACTCATGTTTTCAAAATATACATAGAAAATATAGAATAGGAGAGCATATATTCAACCTACACTTTTTTTTTTTTTTTTTTGAGATGAAGTCTCACTTTGTCACCCAGGCTGAAGTGCAGTGGCACAATCTCAACTCATTGCAACCTCCACCTCCCAGGTTCAAGCAGTTGTCCTCCCTCAGTCTCCCAAGTAGCTAGGATTACAGGTACATACCATCACACCCGCTAATTTTTGTGTTTTTTAGTAGAGATGGGGTTTTGCTATGTTGGCCAGGTTGATCTCGAACTCCTGACCTCAAGTGATCCATCTGCCTCTGCCTCCCAAAAGTGCTGGGATTACAGGCGTGAGCCACCACACCTGGCCTCAACTTATACTTTTTAATAATAAATATTTATATATATCTTAGGACTGAGGTAGAGATTGTGATGTTGGGATATAAGGAAAAAGAGTTCAAAAATATTAACTCTTTAGAAAAATTTTTAAAACATATTTGTGAGAAATTGAGAATAACAAAATATTCAAGTACCATTAAATATAACACTGGCACGAATATACATTCCCATATGATGTATTTGTGTTTATGTCTAGCTAGTTACAAAGATGACTTCTGCATTTCTTAACATCCCCAAGCTTTCAGGTTTTGGAACTTAAAACAGCATCTAGGTAACTAGGTTGTCTATTTGAAACTGCCGATACCTTCTATAATTATATGAAATGATTTTGGTAAAGATCCTATTTTAAGATACGTGTTACTATGTTTACATAGATTTTCTTAACAATAGTGATGACAGGGTATCAACTTGGTTGATACCAGAATCTAATAAGTGTTTTATACATCTATCAATTGGATATATAGATTACTCCCTAAAACAACTCTAATTATACAACAGCAAATCTACTGTTTGGTCCTGTGTGAGTGTAAGAGTGTGTGTGTGTATATATATGTATGTTCCTTACATGTACATATACACGTGTGCGTCTTTTAAGAGAAAGGGGGAGAGAGAGAGAGAAAGAGAAGTAGATGTAAAATATTAAAATATAAAATCTCAAAAACCGAACTCAATAAAATAAGGAAAATTTGAAAATTTCTTGGAGCTATGGAGCTTTTGGACAGTTGTTCAACATTCTCACATAACTTCTATGTGCTAAGCAACTTCTGATCAGCTTCAAATCAATTACTAAACAGTGCACTTTCTTTATAATTGAATTATGTTTATTTCTCTAAGGCAATAATTTATTTTTCTCCTGAATTAATCATTATTTATGTTGTAATCTAGCATTTCTGTGTGTTTGTGTTATGAGGGAGAGAATAATGTTTGTGGATATACTGAAAAGATGTTTGGTGGAGATATTTTTTCATTAATTGTGTTACAGTTTGCTTTTCTTTGTGTTTATTTGATTGTTTGATGTTCCTTTTGAAAATGCAGATTGATTACTTGAATAGGTATTGGAACAAAATGTAGAGTTAATTTCTCATTGAAATGTATAGGGCTGGGTGTGGTGGCTCAAGCCTGCAATCCCAATATTTTGAAAGGAGGCCAAGGCAGGAGAATTGCTTGAGCCCAGGTGTTTGAAAACCAGCCTAGGCAACAGAGTGAGACCCATCTCTACAAAATAAACAAATAAAAGTTAGCAGAGTATGATGATGTGGTGATGCACACCTGTGGTCTCATCTATTTGGGAGGCTGAGGGAGCAGAATCACTTGAGCCCAAAAGGTCGAGGTTCCAGTGAGCTGTGTTCATGCCACAGCGCTTCAGTCTGGTTAACAGAGACAGACCCTGTGTCAAAAACAAGAAATGTATAGTAAAAACAAATCAAATTACCTATGAACATATTTACAAATATTTGTGGATAAAAAATTCATAGCTATGTCTAGACCCACTTTTCTAATTCTTTCATATTTACTTTCACCTTTGTTTAAGCAAAGTGTCCAAGCAAACATGTGGCCAATATTTTAGTTATCTAATTCAAAAAGTATAGCATAATAAATAGTCCAAATTAAAATATAACTAAGCTTACAATAGATTTGTTTAGAAAAAAAGAAATTTCAAATAATTTTCTGAATTAGTTAACCACAAAACTGCTTGAAAATTACTAATATTAAATACTGTCAGAATTCAAGGCAAAAAAGGAAGCTATTACTAGTGTCTTCCAAAAAAACTACTGTATACAAGTCATTGAAAAAAGCTTAGAGTGCATACATTGTACAACTGTCCTATAAGAAGTTATATAAGAAAAACTAATCTATTATCAACATATATATGTAACCATGAATATCAACTTTGTGGAAAGATAGAAAATCAAACATCAAAGAGTTGTCTCAATTATCTCAAAACTTTTAAATGGAACTTGTTCTTAAATTCAGTCAAAATATTTTTCTGATGGTAACTGTCAAATATAATAAAAATATAGTAAAATGTATCACAACATTTTCATAGAAAGTCTGTTTTAAGCCATTTGATATAATGTATATTTTATCAGTTTGTATGTTAAGATAGAAATATGAGTATTTTCTCAAAATTTGTCTAAAAACAATTAAACAAATGCCAGGTAAAACTGGTGTTTAAAGCCAGAGGAAGCACAGTTTCAAATATTACTGATATGATAATTTTAGTTTAAAACGTTGCATTCATTTGTCTTTGTAAGAATATGGGATTAGTAGACTTGGTTTATTATTTATTATAATTGCATCACCATGGATTTTAAATGACTTGACAAAATGCTAAGATGAGATCCCCTATGCTACCATATTTTAGCACCATTAGAAAAGTCTAATATGACATATTTTAGCCAACTGTATGTATCAGAGGGATACAATGCTTTATATATAATTTAAACCTTAATAGTAAAATATTAAAATTAGTCTAAAATCCAGGATTTTATATTGAACAATAGCATAATAAAATAAAATTATACATGTTATATATATATATACACATGTTTTGAATTAAACCACTTCTCTTGAAAGCAAAATCAATGAAATAATATATGTGAACAATTAAATGTTTGCTTTACACTATATTTCCATTAATGTTTATGACTATAGATTCGATTATATTCTGTAGACTTCTTTAAAGCAACAACAAACACATATTGACCAAATGTCTTCAAATTTTATTCAAAATGATTCAGAGTACACTTTCCACAATTGGCTATAGTAAGTAAAAACTGAAGGTTATGTTTTAGGTTACTATATAGCTTCAAGTATAGGTATTTGATAAAAAAAATGTTAGATTGTGAAGTAAAATAAAGGTTTATAACAAATAGCTTTTAAGTTAAAATTATGTGTCAGATTCAGTGCTAGGTATTGGATTACAAAATGTATAAATAATATATGCATCCAATGCTTACTTGTCTAGATGGAGGAATCAAAATTTAGTTTTAGTAAGTTTTATTTCAAGATACTCTCGAATATAGCTAAAATGTATATTTAATTATAAGTTCGATATGGAAAAATCTCAAGAACAAATTCTCAGAGAGCACTGATTTACAAGTCATAATATACAGATGATTTTTGAAGATGTGAAAATGGATGAGATTATGATGGAGAATACAGCAGAGTACAGAAGAGAGTTTAGAACCAAAACCTAAGAAATATCATTACATAGGGGATTCTGATGAAAGTATCTTCAGAATCGAAGAGTGTACGTATGGTAAGTGACTTGTCATTGAAAATCTGTGTAAACTTAAGTTTAGGCGAAGACTGTGGGGCAGAAGTGAGACTGCAATGGAAAAAGGAGAAAGTGTAGGTGATGAGTTTTGTACATCTTTCAAGGATATTTGTTTGTGGGGGATGGGGAAGAGGGAATATAGGTACAGGGGTTTGCATACACCTGAGTAGTACATCTGATTTGTGGAGGATCCCTCTTCTCTAATATTAAAGAAACTTGAGTATATTTAATATGGGTGGGGAGGGATATTGTATTAGTCCCTTGTTCTTGCATTGCTATAAATAAATACCTGAGACTGGGTAGTTTATAAAGAAAAGGGCTTGAATTGGCTCATGGTTCTGTAGGCTGTACAGGAAGTGTAGCAGCTTCTGCTTCTGGGGAGGCCTCAGGAAGCTTCCAGTCATAGCGGAAGGCAAAGAAAGAATGAGTATCTCACATGGTGGGAGCAGGAGCAAGAGAGAGAGGTGTGATACACTTTTAAACGACCAGATCTCATGAGAACTCACTATCACAACAACAGTATCAAGGAAGATGGTGCTAAACCATTCATGAGAAACTGTCCGCATAATCCAATCTCCTCCCACCAGGCCCCACTTCCAACATTGAGAATTATAACTGCCATGTGGGTGAGGACACAGATCCAAACCATATCAGACATGTTTTAAGGAAGTGATGGGGAGGTATTAAAGACAAAAGTATCATTCAGCAGAGGAAGGTGGGAGGATCTTTGTCTCTGACTTTACTACCAATGAACCATCTTAGCACATTGAATCCTATATGTGTTCAAGCTATTTTATTTTCACTTTGTCTTCTCTATTTACATGGAGAAAACACGAGCAAAGCTTGTGGCCTAAGGATTATGCCAATTGTAGACAATATTTAAAAGTTTGGACCAGGCGAGGTGGCTCACGCCTGTAATCCCAGGACTTTGGGAGACCAAGGAGGGCAGATCACGAGGTCAGGAGATCGAGACCATACTGGCTAACACAGTGAAACCCCATCTCTATCAAAAATACAAAAAAAAAAAAAAAAAAAAAAAAAAATAGCAGAGCGTGGTGACAGGCACCTGTAATCCCAGCTACTCGGGAGGCTGAGTCAGGAGAATGGTGTGAACCTGGGAAGCAGAGTTTGCAGTGAGCTGAGGTCATGCCACTGCACTCCAGCCTGGGTGACAGAGTGAAACTTCATCTCAAATAATAATAATAATACTAAATAAATAAATAAATAAAAATAAATACAAAGTTTGCAGAATAAATTGAAATTATTTAAGAAACATGATTTATGTCATAAAAAGAAATGATCATTTTATTGTGATTAATATACATTAAAACAAAATACACATTAAAGTAAGTTTATTTCAGTTATCTTATTAAAAGTAATATATAAACAGTATTTCAAAAAACTTTTTCATACTCTGTGATCCACTTCTCCCAAGTGACTTTTCTCATAGTGTCATATTCAATTTGTCTTTCAAAGGAAAATTAATCCATATGGCTTCACATTCTTTATACTTACCTCATCACAATGTTTTGCATGAACTATTTTCTATCTCAAAATGTTCTAAACCTTTTAAAAGCCTTTGATTCTGTGTTGCACAGAGCTATTTTATCCGCAATTTAAGTCAAGGCTGAAAGGACTCAAATTTATTTGCAAATGAAAAACTCATAGGGTTAGAATGAATTAAAAACACTTCCTGTTAAAGTATATGTGAATATGTGTGAAAATTGTTATACCAAAAACAATTTTGGAATTTTAACTTATTCTGACCTTTTTCTTCCAATATTTAGGGTGATATGATTGTTAACCAGAAATATGCATATTTATTTGAAAGTACAGAGATTTTTCTCCCTTCAGTACAAATATGGGTGTTTCTGATTGATAATAATTGGGATTCTATTTTGACAATGTATTTCACTGCTCAAAAGAAAATAACATTAATTAATAGGCCCAATACAACCTCACTGTGTTTTTTTTTTCCTGGATTTATGAACGCAACATATCACACAACCTTCTATCACTTTTATATGCTCTTCAGAAAGGTTCCCCTTCACAAACTCTGTACCACTGATTCCCTCATCACTATTTTAGTACTTATGATAAGCAATGTTAAATTATGAAACACATACCTTATTCTTTTTTTCCCCAAATATGTTATAGGATGATTCAGTATAGATACTGTTTTCTGCTTTTCTTGTGTTTCACAAACTAGTATTTGCTTAGAATTTGTACCATAAGCACATGACTCATTTCCTATTATTCCACTTGTAGCTAATTATTGAGCTTTGTATCCAAGCGTTGCTTACCCATGATGTGTTATTTATTAATGCCTCTCCTCTGAGAAAAAGTCTTAATTTTCCTGAGACACAATAGGCACCTGAGTGAAAGGAGAGTTGATCCAAAAATACTGTGTTTGCACAAAGAATATGAAGGCTTATAGTAAAATATTCCGGTTTCTTTCAAAGAACAAAGGCCAGATTTTAGGAGAAAGTATAAATATTTTTACATCATTGTTTTGTGTCACTCTTTTACTTTCTGCTCCGTCCCCAGTAATTCATAATGTGGTTAAATGGCACGCAAGTTGCAATTAGAAATGCACAGAAACACACAGCAGTGAAAGAAAATTTCCTAGCATTTCTATGGCTTCATGAGTTCCAAGTATCACCAATAGCATTGGCAATGGCTTGAATAGAAATGGGACATAAGTATTGTCATACATACATTAACTCTGTTGATATCAGTGAACAGCTCATTATAGCCATATGTCAAGGAAGCACAAATATCAGTCAGCTCTTATCAGCGTCATTTCCCTGAAAAAGCAAGCAGATCGACTACACCACTTTTGGCGGGGGCGGGGGGAAGATTGGTACTCTCCCTATTAAACATTTAAAAATCTCAATGTGGATTCCACAATTTATCTGCAGCAATACCGGTTTCAGCACCGTAGCTGCTGTATGGGTAACTGTGGTGACTGAAAATGTCACCAGATAATAGTACAGATGGATGGAGGGAAGTAGCCATGCCATAAAGTATCTATAATGAACAATTTTCAGAGGGAAAGGTAATATCCTCTATTTCAAAATGATTTGAAAGAGGCCAAAACTTTTGAAGAGTAAGTGAACACAGAACTTCAAAATGCTTGCAACACTTGTAAGGGTCTATTTTTGATTTCAAGCTGTTGAGGGCTGAGAAATATAGAATCATTTTAGTTCTGTTCAGGAGGCATTAAATGGAAAGCTACAATTTACTAGGCACTATTCTGGGCGTGAGAGACATAGAGATTAGGTGGACATATTTCTTGCTCCTCCAATGGGGAAGACAGATGCTGAAAGAGATTGTTTTTATATAATGTTACATGCATTATAACAGATAAATACAAATTATTTTAGTCTTTGTCAGAGTGATTCTTCAAATACTTGACCTTTTAGGGATGAGTAAAAGAAAGGCCAAAAAGTTTACCTAACCAAAAAGGGAAAATAGAAGAGCTAACACTTATTCAATGATTTATTGCGATTCATATTCTTCTAAGCACTTTACATGGATCATTCATTAATCCTGAAACCAACTCTGTGGGATGGTTCTATTGTCATACCAATTTTATGGATGGGGAAATCAAGGCTCAGAATAGTCAAATAACTTACATAACTTCACAAAGCTAATGACAGAGAAGATGGATTAAGAACCCAGGCAGTTTGACCTCAGTGCAACACAGTGTTTTGCTAAACAGATCATGGAGAACTGTATAAATCCATTTTCCACTTACTCTAATTATTTCAGTGAGCCATTAAAAAAAATTAAGTAGGTATAAAACAGTAAGGTATTTGCTAAAGGTCTGAAAATCTTCTGTTGCAGAATTTTGAGATGATTTAGAACTAGAGGCTGGGAGACCATTTAGAGATAATTGCATGTGAATTCTGCCAGGGTCTGGCTTATGACAGATATAGAAATGAGTGGAAAGGGGGATGGATTTGAGATACAGAAATTAGAATTTCCAGGAATCGATAGTTGATGGGGTGCATAAAGTAAGACAGAGATGAAGGATGGTTGTGTAGATGACATTAAATTTAACTGAGAGGAAATGCAAGCATAATGGGTTTGGAGTGCAAATTGAAAAATGGGATAGATGTTTTAAGATAGATGAGAGTGAAATGTCTGTTAGGCATTTATAGATACGCATGCAACAAAGTTCAACGTATGAGTCTGAAGAAGAGAAAAAAGTTTGCAAGTTATATTTCAAATTCCTTTAGTTCAATTTAACAAATGTTATTGAGCAATTAATATGATTCAGTTTTGATACCAGAAAATATTTTCTTCTCTCAAGGATCTAAACATTTATGGATGGTTATCACTATATAGGTGGAACATAAATTACATTACCCTAAAAGTACATTAGATTGAAAGGAGAAATGAACCAAAAGCAGAGTAAAGGGGACAAATGAGATCAATTAAGATGGCGAAAAGGTTAGAAGGAATATTGACAAAATATAATGTTATGAATGAAATGGAAATAGAATTTAAAGAGAGATGAGGTCAACAGTGACCTGCATGGCACAGTGATTATATTCAGCATTCTTTTTAATATTTCTATCTTGGTTATTCCTGTTTCAAAATATGTATTGACAATCTGAGAATGACTCTATTCATCCAACCACACACACTAAATAGGTACAGAAAATACCATTATTCTTTCTGCTCCTCCAGCTAGCTATGTTGGTATTCTGCTGCTTGCAATAAAAAGACACCAGACAGATGCAGGAAGCAAGACCAAATCCTGGTTTGTGGGAAGCCTATGACTCTAAAATACAGCCTTTGCCAAAATCATATCAATAAATGTAAATCATATCTCAGTTATTATTTAATTCCTTAGGTCAAAAGAAATTAGGAAAAGTACATATGTGGCAATCTTTTGCATAGAAGTATAATTTAGTGAGTAAAATGGTTTCTAATTACAATTATATTTATACTAACATTTTTAATAAGAGAATAAAGTCTTCAGGTTATTACAGGATATATGAATAGACACAAGATACATATTTTGTGTGCATTTCACATGTGGAATTACCAGGCATTTATAGAACTGAACCTAAAAAATAGGAATAAGATAACATAAAGTGAACAAAATTCAAATACCAAGACATATATAGTCTATACTTATGCCAGCTATAATTTCTTACTGAGAAAGATTTCAACATCACGTTGTTTGGCATTTGTTAAATGAGGAAAAATGCACAAAGTATAGCTTAACTTTTCCTAAGAGGGTAAAATTATAGATATTTTCTGGCACATAGTATCTCACTTAAACAAAAGTAAAGGGGATGAACTGTGTTTTATTAGATGTATTATAAGCAACCCAAGAAAACCTGGCTTCTTATGTCCAGTCATGCATCTTTCTTTAGGACATATATTTAATTTTGGTTGACAATTGTATCAAAAGCAACAAGCAAAAGGTTTTGTGTGTGTGTGTGTGTGTGTGTGTGTGTTTTTTTTTTTTTTTTATCCAGAAAACACTTCTGCTTCATGGTCTTATTTCTATGTGGAATCTAAAAAGTTGAACTCATAGAAGTATATAATGGAACAGTAGTTACCAAAGTCGGGGGGGACAGGGATGGGCTTGAGAGATACTGATCAAAGAAAACAAAATTTCAGTTAGATAGAAAAAATACGTAAAGGAGATCTATTTAACAATATGGCGACTATAGTTAATAACAATGAATTGAACTTGTAAATTGACAAGAGAGCAGATTTGAAGTGTTCTCATCACAAATAAATGACATATATGTGAGGTAACGCATATGTTAATTAGCTCAATTTAGCCATTCCACAATGTACATATGTTTACAACGTGCTGTACATGATAAATATATACATTTTTTCATCTATTAAAATAAATGAAAGAAAAAATCTGCAATTTTTTACTCTCTGAATTGAGGATATAAGATGTTACTCTTAAATATATTTATAAGGCCGAGCACGGTGGCTCACACTTGTAATCCTAGCACTTTGGGAGGCCGAGGCAGGTAAATCACAAGGTCAGAAGTTCGAGACCAGCCTGGCCTCTATGGTGAAACCCTGTCTCTACTAAAAATACAAAAATTAGCCAGACATGGTGACGGGCACCTGTAGTTCCAGCTACCCAGGATGCTGAGGCAGGAAAATAGCTTAAATCCAGGAGGCGAAGGTTTCAGTGAGCCGAGATTACACCACTGCACTCCAGACTGGGCGATAGAGTGAGACTCTGTCTCAAAAAAAAAAATATATATATATATATGTGTGTGTGTGTGTGTATATATATATGTGTGTGTGTACATATGTAGCATAACACTGAGAATTTTATATTTTAACAGATTTAAAATAAAATATTTTGAAAAAGGTAAACAAATTTGCTTTTTGCTTTTCTTGTTGCTTTTAACCGTAAGAAAAATGATTCTGGCAAAGTATGATTTTTATAGGAAGAAGTTATAACTATGTATCTACTTACCAGTTGATCTATCTACTTTTCTTTATCACTTTAGTGATGCTTCATTGAGATTCAAGTCATAGTTGTGTTCAACTAATGTTTCATTTGTCCCTAGGTTCAGATGAGTAGGTTTTTCACAAAATGACTCCAGAAAACATCCAACAATTACTTAAAAACTACAACTAGACAAAATTTTTAAAATATCATGAATAGAGAGATAATGACAAGCAGAAATTTAGATAACACTATAAAATACCCTTATTAAGAATTTATATTTTTACCTGTGTATTTAGCTCCATGTCCACTAATCCATGTATCACTTAAAAGTCCTCACTGAATTCAAGACAGTTTGTACCTTATATGCATGCATTTATTAGAACCCTGTCACAAACCTGAGATGGGCATGATTGCTTAAACACTCTTCAAATGATTTTCACATCATCATTTTAACGTTAAGTGACATAGTTCAGTCAATCTGAAAACAGACTGCCAGATTGTTAATGACTAGCAAATATGCAACATCAAATATGCAACATCATCCAGCCCTCATTAGACAAAGGGAATAGGCAAGAGACGATTGGAGTGACAGCATTCTACAATCTCTCATGTGAGGGTCTATGTTCATTGTGAGTCATGGGGGACAGATGACACAAGCATAAATACAGAGATTTTGAGTGGCTTAGCTCACAGACAAGGCAGATTTCTTCAGTGGTTAGTCCTAATTTGTAAATCCACCTTTGGGGCATCTTGGATGCAGAGGTAAGAACTGCATATAGAGATGAAGGGTAAGGGTGGGTTCCGTATCGTGAGGACCTTCAAGGGGGCCACCTCTAATCTTGAAGAACACTAATATGGTTGTAACAACATCCACAACCTCATTTCTTCCCACACCAGGGTTGCAATTCTGAGTTAGAGAATCACAATATCCTTCACAAGAATATAAGCTTGATGAATAGCTGTCCTCTTCATTGCTGTGTCTCCTGTTCTAGGTACAATTTTTACTACATAGAAAGTGCTTATTAAATATTAGTTGAATGAATGAACCAAGATTTGGGGGAAATATATAGAAATGGCCCACACCCCTGTCACCTTGGCAAGATTGAATTCTTTTCCATGTTGATTTTCTAGGACAAATTGATGCCCCCCAAAAACACTGATTCTTCTGTGTAAGGTAATCAGTCCAAAAAGACTGCCATCCCAGACCCACTGACTGCTCCAGATTAATTTAGCAATCTTAGTAGGCTGACCACTATGAGTGTACTGGTTTATTAAATATTGGCCAGATGAAGATATGCACAGACAAGCTTCAACAAGATGATCAGATAAGTCGTCCAACGCTATCTTCAGACATCCTGAACAAAGCAGACAGTCATGACTCAGAAAACCTTCTTTTAAATTCCACTGAGATTTCAGAAAAATCTAAAAGAAGGGAAAAAAAAAAAAAGAGAGACCCGTTAGACTGACTAATTCATAAACTCTAACCACGTGGTATACAGTGGCTAGTTAATCCATACATCCTGCCCAGTTAAACATTTAGATATTACCTTCCATGCTCTTACTGGCTACAACTGACCAATTCCAACACATACATATTGGTTTTCCATTGCTTTCTAACAACCACAAAACTTCAGTGGCTATTATTCAGGCCACTGTCTGATATAATAAAACTGTCTATTATTCAGGCATCTGGCATGGTTGTTGAGGTAACCTACTGAATTTGGCTGAGGGTATGATGGCTGTTGATCCATTAAGACTAGCCTTGGCTAGGACAGCTGGGACAGCTCACCTTTAATCTAGCTGCCCCTTATTCTTCAGCAGACTAGTCTGGACAGGGTCTCATAGCAAAGGAAAGGCACAGAATTAAGGAAAGACTAATAGTGCAAGAGCTTTTCTCTTTTTTTCTTTTCAAATTTTGGGTTATGTGATGTTTACTAATATCTCATGAACAAAGCAGGTCATATGAGAAGGCCTGAAGTCAGAGTAGTAGGGCGGAATTGGTACTGCCATTTCAATTTATCACACACACACAAAGAATTTGAGTATTGGACACCTTGGCTCTTATAGATAAATTGAAAAATTCCCCATCGTAAAAACCTCCCATGCTCAGAGTCACTCATGTGGGATGACACTTTGACTGAGAGCATTAAGAACCAGTAGGGAGTGACTCAGTGTATTTTTCTACATTTTACTATATATCTTCATGCTTTCTCTAGATGGTAAATATTCAAACATACAGTGACTATGTACTAACCGTGTCCATTAATTTGTTTTTTAATTTGTATTTTAATTTTTGTGGGTACATAGTAGGTGTATATATTTTGGGGGTACATGAGATGCTTTGATACAGGTGTGCAATGAGTAATCATCACATCATGTAAAATGGGGTATTCATCCCCTCAAGCATTTATCCTTTCTGTTACAAACAATCAAATTATACTCTTTTAGATATTTAAAATGTACAATTAAATTATTAACTATAGTCACCCTGTTGTGCTATCAAATTCTAGGCCTTATTTATTCTATATAATTTTTTTAACCCATAACTGTCCCAGCCTCCTGCACCTTCCATCCCACTACCCTTCCCAGCCTCTGGTAACTATCCTTCTACTCTCTAGCTCCATGAGTTCATTTGTTTCAATTTTTAGATGCCACAAATAAGTGAGAACATGAGATGTTTGTCTTTCTGTGCCTGGCTTATTACCCTTAGCATAATGACCTCTAGTTTAATCCGCTTTGTTAGAAATAACACAATATCATTCTTTTTTGTGGCGGAACAGTACGCCATTATATATAAGTAGACATTTTGTTTATTCATTCACCTGTTGATGGACATTTAGGTTGCTTCCAATTTTGGCTATTGTAAACAGTGCTGCAGCATGGGAGAGCAGATAGTTCTGTTACGAATTTCCTTTCTTTATGGTATATACTCTGCAATGGGATTGCTGGATCATACGATAGCTCAATTTTTAATTTTTTGAGAAACCTGCAAACTGTTCTCCATAGTGGTTGTACTAATGTACATTCCCACCAACAGTGTACAGGGGTTTCCTTTTCTCCATATCCTTGTCAGCATTTGTTATTACCTGTTTTTTGGATATAAGCCATTTTAACTGGGGTGAGATGATATCTCATTGTAGTTTTAAGGTGCATTTTTCTGATGACCAATGATGTTGAGCACCTTTTCATATGCCTGTTTGCCATTTGTATGTCTTCTTCTTAGAAACGTCTATTCAAATCTTTTGATCATTTTTAAGTTGGATTGCTAGATTTTTTCCTGTGAAGTTGTTTGAGCTCCCTGTATATTCTGGTAATTAATCCTTTGCCAGAGTAGTTTGCAAATATTTTCTCCAATTCTGTGGGTTGTGTCTTCACTTCGCTCATTGTTTCCTTTGCTGTGTAGAAGCTGTTTAACTTGATGTAATCCCATTTGCCATTTTTTTTTTTTTTTTTTTTTTTTTGCTTTCATTGCCTGTCCTAGTGAGGTATTACTCAAAAATTTTCGCCCAGACCAATGTCCTGGAGAGTTTCCCCAATGTTTTCTTCTAGTAGTTTCACAGTTTGAGGTCTTAGATTTAAGTCTTTAATCCATTTGACTTGATTTTTGTATATGGTGAGAGACAGGGGTCTAGATTTCATTAGTCTGCATATGGATGTCCAGTTTTTCTAGCACCATTTATTGATGAGACTGTCTTTTCCAGAATGAATGTTCTTGGCACTTTTGTCAAAAATGAGTTCACTGTGGGTGTATGAATCTGTTTCTGGGTTCTCTATTCTGTTCCATTGCTCTGTGTCTGTTTTAGTGAGAGTACTTTGCAATTTTAGTTACTTTAGCTCTGTAGTATAATTTAAAGTCAGGTAATATGATTCCTTCGGTTTTGTTCTTTTCCTAGGATAATTTTGCCTATTCTGGATCTTTTGTTTTTGCATATAAATTTTAGGATTGTTTTTCTTTTCTATTTCTGTTAATAATGTCATTGGTATTTTGATAGGGATTTCATTGAATTTGTAGATTGCTTTGGGTAATATGGGCATTTTAACTATATTAATTCTTTCAATAGGTAAAGATGGAATATCTTTTCTTTTTTTGGTGTCCTATTCAATTTCTTTCATCAGGATTTTATACTTTTCATTATAGAGATCTTTCACTACTTTGGTTACATTAATTCCAATGTTTTAAATTTTATGTGTGACTATTGTAAATGATATTATTTTTAATTTATTTTTCAGATTGTTCACTGTTGACATATAGAAATACCACTGATTTTTATATATCTATGTTGTATTCTGCAATTTTACTGAGTTTGGTTATAAGTTCAATAATTTTTTGTTGAGTTTTTAGGTTTCTCCAAATATAATATCACATCATCTGCAAACAAGGCTAATTTGATTTCTTTCTTTCTTGTTTGTGTGCCCATTATTTCTTTCTCTCTTCTAGTTGCTCTAGGTAGGATTTCCAGAGCTATGTTGAATAACAGTGGTGTAAGTGGGCATCCTTGTCATGTTCCAGATCTTTCAGTTTTTCTCATTCAGTATGATACTAGCTGTGAATCTGTCATATATGGCTTTTATTGTATTGAGGAATATTTTTTCTATATCCAGTTTTTTTTTGTAATTATGAAAGAGTGCTGAATTTTATCAAATGCTTTTTCAGCATCCATTGAAGTCATCACATGGTTTTTATCCTTTATTCTGTTCATATGATGTATCACTTTGATTTGCAAATATTAAACCATCCTTGCATCCCTGGGATGAAGTGATTCCACTTGGTCATGATGAATAATTTTTCCAATGCATTGTTGAATTTAGTTTGCCAGTATATTTTTGTGGATTATTGCATCAATAATAGTAAGAAATATTGGTTTGTAGTTTTCTTTGATTTCCATTTTTTGTTATGTCTTTGTCTGGTATCAAGGTAATACTGACCTTGTACAATGAATTTGGATGTATTCTTTTCTCCTCTATCTTTTAGAATGGTTTGAAAATAGTTGATATTAGCTCTTCTTTAAATGATTGTTAGAATTCAGCAATAAAGCCCTCAGGTCTCAGGTTTTTATTTATTTGGAGACTTTTTAATGCTCTTTTGATTTTGATACTTGTTTTGGTCTGTTCGGGTTTTGGATTTCTTTGTGGTTCAGTGTCAATAGATTGTATATGTCTAGAAATCTGTCCATTCCTTCTGGATTTTCCAATTTATTGACACATAGTTGCTCATAGTAGCCACTAATGATCCTTTGAATTTCTGTGGTATCAGTTTTTATGTCTCCTTTTTCATATCTTACTTTATTTACTTGTATTTTCTCTCTTTTTTCTTAATCTAGCTAAAGGTTTATTAATTTTATTTTTCTTTTTGAAACAACTTTTTAATTGATGTCTTGTATTCTTTTATTATCAATTTCATTTATTTCAGCTCTGATCTTTATTATTTATTTTCTTCTACTAATTTTGGGTATGACTTGCTCGTACTTTTCTGCTTCTTTAAAATACATCCTTAGGTTATTTATTTGAAGCTTTTCTTATTTTTTGATGTTGGTATTAGCTACAAACTTCCTTCTTAGTACTGCTTTTTCTGTATCCCATTAGTGTTAGTATGTTGTGTTTCCATTACCATTTATTTCAAGAAATTTTTCAACTTCCTTTTTAATTTGTTCATTGACCCACTGTTCATTCATGATCATAGTGTTTAATTTCCATGTAGTTATATATTTTCCAATGTTTATCATTTTATTAATTTTCAGTTTTATTCCATTATAGTCAGAGAAGTTGTTTTATATAATTTCACTTTTTTAATGTTTTAAGGCTTGTTTTATGACCTAAAATATGGTCTATCTTTGAAAATGATGCAAGTGCTGAGGAAAATAATGTGTATTCTGCAGCCATTGGATGAAATGTTCTGTGAATATATGTTAGATTCACTTGTTCTATAGTGCAAATTAAGTGTGATGTTTCTTTATTGATTTTCTTTCTGGAAGGCCTGTCCAATGCTGAAAGTGGAGCATTAAATTCTCCAGCTGTTATTGTATTGGGGCCTATATCTCTCTTCAGCTCTAAAAATACTGGCTTTATATATCTGGGTGATCCAGATTTGAGTGCATACATCCTTAAAATTGTTATATTCTTTTGCTGAATTGGTACCTTCACCATTATATAGTGACCTTCTTTATCTTTTCTTATAGTTTTTGTCTTGAAATCTATTTTGTTTGATATAAGTATAGCCACTCCTGCTTTATTTTGGTTTCCATTGGGATGGCATGTCTTTTTTTTATCCTTTTATTTACAGTTTAGGTGTCTTTATAGGTGAGGTATGTTTCTTGTAGGCAACAGATCAATGAGTCTTGTTTTTTCATCCATTCAGCCATACTATTGGAGAGTTCGGTCCATTTACATTCAATGTTATTATTGATAAGTAAAGACTTACTCCTGCCATTTTAACAATATGTTTTCTGGCTGTTTTGTGGTCTTCTCTTCCTTTCTTTTCGTCTTCCTTTTTTTCATAAAGGTGATTTTGTCTGGTGATATGATTAGTTTCTTGCTTTTTGTTTTTTGAATTTCTGTTATGTGTTTTTGGATTGAGTTTACCATGAGGGTAGCAAATACTATCTTATAACCCGTTATTTTAATTTGACAACAACTTAATATTATTTGCATAAACAAACAATCAAGTAGAAACATGAATAAAGACTCTCTGCCTTAATTTTGTCCTCCTACTTTTTAAATTTTATTGTTTCTCTTTATGTCTTATTGTACTGTTTATGTGTTAAACAGCTGTTATAGTTATTATTTTTGGTTGGTTCATCATTTAGACTTTCTACTTAAGAGAAGAGTAGACTACACACCACAATTACAGTGTTATAATACTCTGTGTTTTCTGCATACTTACTATTACCAGTGAGTTTCATACTTTCAGATGATTTATTCTTGCTCATTAATGTCCTTTGCTTTCTGATTGAAGTACACTCTTCAGTATTTCTTATAGGACAGTTCTGGTGTTGATTAAATCGCTCAGGTTATTATCTGGGAAAATCTGTATTTCTCTTTCATGTTTGAAAGATATTTTCACTGAATGTACTATTCTAGAGTAAAAGTTTTTCCTTCAGCATGTTAAACATGTTATGACACCCTCTTCTAACCTATAAGATTTCGAATGAAAAGTCTGTGACCAGACGTATTGGAGCTCCATTGCATTTTATTTGTTTCTTTTCTCTTACTGTTTTTAGAATTCTGTCTTTATCCTTAAGCTTTGGGTGTTTGATTATTAAATGCCTGAAGTAGTATTATTTGGATTAAACCTGCTTGCTGTTATAACATTCTTGTAGTTAGATATTGATATCTTTCTGTAGGTTTGGAAAGTTCTTAGTTATTATCCCTTCAAGAGAACTTTCTACTCTTATCTATTTCTCTGCATCTTCTTTAAGGTCAATAACTATTCGATCTGCCCTTTTGAGGCTATTTTTTTGGATCCTGTAGTTGTGCTTCATTGTTTTTTATTCTTTTGTGTCTTCTGTTTTTTTCAAATACCTGTCTTCAAGTTCACTAATTCTTTCTTCTGCTCTACTATTTTTGCTATTGAAAGACGTTGACCCATTCTTAAGTATGTCAATTGCAGTTTTCAACTCTAGAATTTCTGCTTGATTCTTTTTACTTATTTCAATCATTTTGGTAAATTTAACTTTTAGAATTCTCAATTTCTTCTCTATGTTATCTTGATATTTTTTTAGTTTCCTCAGCACAGCTATTTTGAATTTTGTTTGAATTTTGTATTTTGTTTGAAAACGCCACATATTTCTGTTCCTCCACTATTGATTCCTAATGCTTATTTACTTCATTAGGTGAGTTCATGTTTTCCTGGATACACTTGATACCTGCAGATATTTATTTGTGTCTAGGCTTTGAAAAGTCAGGTATTTATTGTAGTCTTCTTAGTCTGGGCTTGTTTTTACAACTGTTTTACGTGGGAAGGCTATTTAGATATTTGAAATTACTTGGGTGTTGTGATCTCAGCTTTATCTACTTCAGGGGCACCCCAGCAATGTTGTGGTTTTTGAAGACTTGTAAAGGTAACTTCTTGTTGGTCTTGTACAAGCCTGGAAGAATTATCTAACCTGCTGTAACCACTTCCTGGCTACTGCCTACATTTGCTGAAGGCCCTGAGTCTCTACACTCAGCAGATGGTAACTGTGTCCTTCTCTTCAGAGTAGTGAGTTCCCCAGGCATCAATTGGGTCCAGAGGTCCTGTTTGGGATTCATGGACTAGAGTGAAAAATGTTAGAACACCATGTTCTACCTGATGTAGTCCTTTCCACATTTCCTTCCACTTTCTAAAGTCAAATGAGCCTCACTCCATGGCCACAAGAAGTATTTGCAGACTACCATTGATGTTCCTTTAAGGCCTAAGATCTATTTAGTCAACTTGTGATGAATGCTACCTGGCCTGAGACTCACTCTTCAGGGCAGTGAGCTAATGTATTGGACAGTGAGCTAATGTCATGTCCAGGGCAGGTTCAGAAATGTCATTCAAGAACCAAGCCCTGAAATCTGGGACCCTAAGAACTTGCTTGATGCTCTTCTTTCTCTACCTTCCTGTCACTGAGCTGGTACCTAAGGTGAGAGATCAATTCCTCTTTACTTTTCCCTCCACTTTTCTCAAGTAGAAGAAGTCTTGCCCCATATCAATAACAGCTCTAGTGGTCTGCATCTCATTTGAAGCCAGGAAGTTTCAGGCTCACCCAAAGCCCTCCGCATAATACCTTGGTTTTACTGCTGATTATTCAAGGCCCAGGGGTTCTTTAGTTAGCAGGTTATGAATACTTCCAGGACTAGGTTCTTCTTTTCCCTTCTGAGCTAGCGTACTTCTAGGAATGCTATTCTAGAGCTAGTGCCTGGAAAGGGGGCCCCGTGTCTCTGACTGGTGCCCTATCCTGCTGTTCCTGGGTTAGTATGCAAGATGCAAGATAAAGTCTTCCCTACTCTTCCCACTCCTCAACTCTTCCTTCTTATCTCTTCAGACCTAGAGAAGAGTTCTCTTTTGGAGCCATGAGCTGTGGATCCTGGGGTTTGGAGAGGGGTGCTTCCAGCACTCACTTGGCTACCCTGGCTGGCGTCTCAATAGGTCATGTGCCCCATCATTCCACTACCTCAGGTCCAGTTAAGCGCTAGACCTCACCTAAGATTTGCCTTCCTTGTGTCCTAGATATTCTTTCAAATTTATTTAGGGCTCCATAGCACTTTAGTCCACTGAAGTGAGGCTTACAGAAACTCAAGTTCAGACTACTGGGATGGGTGAGTCCCCTCTGGGTAAGCCTTCTTATATGTTCCCTGTGGGTGGGCATTAGTTGAGTTTGGTCTGGTTTTGTTTTCTGTTATGATAAGGCAGCACTGAATTCACTAACTCAAAATTGCTGCTCTCATCCTCTCACCAGCACACAGAAAATCTATCCATAGCATGCCACCACTGCTGCCAGGGGATAGGGTAGCAATGGTGTCAGTGTTTCAAGACTCTTTACCTCTTCAGTGCCTCAGATATGAAGTTAAAACCAGGTACTATGAGTGTTCACCTGATTTTTGGTTCTTATGAAGTTGCTTTGATTTTGTAGATAGTTGCTAAATTGATGTCTTTATAGGAAGGACGATCAGTGGAGGCTTCTATTCCACCATCTTGCTCTGTTTCTCCTACCATAGCTGTTTATTTTTATACATTAATAGCCAATTTATACCTAGTAATGCATTCTTCATATTTTTAGGCATCTGTTTGTTTAATTATTCTTCAAATTTAAAAAATATGTGACTTTTTGTTTGTTTGTTTGTTTGTTTTTTGAGATGGAGTTTGACTCTTGTTGCTCAGGCAGCAGTGAAATGGCATGATCTCGCCTCACCGTATCCTCCACCTCCTGGATTCAAGTGATTCTCCTGCCTTAGCCTCCAAAGTAGCTGGGGTTACAGGCATGCACCACCACACCCAGCCAATTTTGTATTTTTAGGAGAGACAGGGTTTCTCCATGTTGGTCAGGCTGGTCTCGAACTCCCGACCTCAGGTGATCTGCCCGCTTTGGCCTCCCAAAGTGCTGGGATTACAGGCATGAGCCACTGCCACCGGCCTGTTATGTTAAATATTGTTACATGTGTCTAGTCCTTAAGAGGCATACAAAGTTCATAGAATAATTTGTGTTTTCAAGCCTGCCAGAGGAAATAATTTATAACAGAATTGGCTTAGAGTGTCCAAGTTTTGCATTTAGTCACAGTCGGTCATATGTGTCTGTATCAAGAGATCTTCTAATGTGAATTTTAACTCTGTTTTCAATGAAGTGAGTCAATAAGCTCATTAATCATCTATATCTGTTAAATATTAAGGTATGCTTGATCAGAGAAGAGCACTTTAGGCCAAGTAAAGTTAATTTGTTTAACTGTAATAACAAATCAAATTATGGGTCCACTATTCATGTTGTTCTAGAAATGAATGACAGTCGTTATTATGAATTAACTTCTTAATAAGGATAACTGACTTCTAAAGGGAAACAAAACATTGTAATCACGATATGTCATTAGAAAGCCCTTCTACAGATGACACAATGATTTGTTTTCACTTCTACTCTCCGCCAACCGTTTTTTTTTTTTTTTTTAACAGGTATTAAGTATTAGGCAGCATGGACTGAGTCAATTCAAATATCACTCTACCTCAAAGCCCATTTTGAGAATTAAGCCAATTTTTCCCTCTAACTCACTTTTTACATAAACTGCATCAGGAGCTGAATCATCAGTTCTTTATTATTTATTTTATTTATTTTCTTGAAAAAGTTTGTACATGATATGAAAAGCACTACTTTTTTGTTGTATTATTCATTCACTTCTCACAAAAATTTGAATCACTAAAACTGAGAGGACATTACACCTCCACCATTGGCTTCATATAGCTTAGAATGAACAGTGCTTTATGTTAACAGAAAAATAATGGCAGTAAGAATTGAAGTGAATTAATACTTTTGCTATCCTGGTATACCCTAAAAATATTGCAAAATCAAGTTGTGTTTCTAGAAACATAATGAACTTAGTAGTGGTTATAATAACAATAATAATAAATAGAAGAAATTGTAAAGTCAGAGTAGGTCATAATGATCGCTTCTAGACAAGTTAAGCCCAACAATAGGAGACTACAAATATAATGATCTTATTTTAATTTACATTAGTATTTTTGTAAAATTAATCTTAGTAGCCAAAAAGCATAATATTTATTAATATAATTATTTCAAGTAAGTTTAAATCACCTTGAAAAAATAAAAGTTCACTGTGGATAAGTTTGCAAATCAGTGTTCAACTTAAGTGACATAAATACATTTGACAATGTATCCATTATGTTTAATAAATTAAAATAAGTAAAATTTGATAAACTGAATGGATGCTTATGTGCCATTATAAATGTAAATACATAATCTCATCTGTCCAAATAGCATTTAAACACAAAAAAACTAGTGCAAACTGCTATGGAGTGAGATAAGGAAGGTATTATTCAACGTTTTTATTTGAATTATAACTTAAAATTTAAACGAAGTTTAAATACAAAAAATATATATAGATAGAAGTATTTCAGGTTTTAGAAAAATTATAAAGACTCAACATTGTAAAAAATCATGACAAATATAGGAGAAAGCCAGTAACTTGGTATGGATTGTGCACAACAAGTTTATTTAGAAAAAAAGAAAAATTCTAGATATAATTCTTGTTTGGAAGCCCCAAAATTAATAATAAATTTTAGAATAAAAAACAGCAAAAGACAAAGAAGTTGGCTGAGCTAATAAAATGACATTATCTACTTTTAAACAAATTATTTCCATGAAAGAATACACTATTAGTAAATTAATATCAAAAGTGCCAAATTTCAGAATTCTACAGTTTTATGCATCTAAGCAAAAGGCACCCCTTGCTCCTGATCCCATGTATTCAGTATTGTCATGGAATAATGAGTCTGAATACAAAAAATGTTCTGTGCAATGAAACAGTAGAGAATGGCACAATATTTATGTAAGAACAAAATAATTAGCTCTGTCCACTTTCAGGGAAATAAAATGTGTATATATAATGTCAGCCTGACATTTAAAAGCTTGGTAAATGATGGATGACTGCATTGACTCTTCTGTGAGATGAAAAAATCCAAATAGTATAAAGAAAATTTTTATACACTTTTAAAATAGGCTGTTATGTATAATATTACATATTATATTTTATATAATATATATAATATATAATATATAATATGTATAATATTTCATATATATATACACACACACACACACACACACCCTAAATTTAGCTGGGCCTTGTGGTTCGTGCCTATTGTCCCAGGTACTCATAAGGACCTTTAGAGCACAGAAAGTTGAGGTTGAAGTGAGCAAAAATCATGCCACTGCACTCCAACCTGGGCAACAGAGCAAGATCCTGTCTCAAATATATATGTAGTAGCTTAATTTGTGTTAGACTGGTGACAGCACATAACCCCACTCTCTTAGACTATGTCTTCAGGTTCAAAGACAAAGACTAGATGTTGGAAACAACTCTTTCTCACAGTCTGAGTTATTAGATTGTAAACTGTGGAATTTCAAATCCCGGCTCCATAATTAATCGTTATTTGTCCACGGGAAATATTATTAAATTTGAAGTCTGTTTACTCTGATGTTATATATAACATCTAGTAAATCCTCATAATGAAGTTACTTCTAATCATTTTTATATTGACGTATTTGATAGATTATTATCCCTAAAAGGTCAAGGATAAATATCTGTTTTAATTCTCTGATACATCTTGAGCATCCAAACTATTGCTTTGCACAGAGTAGGCCTTCAATATATGTTAATATCTTCGATAAATAAATACATATTAGGGGAATATTTTCAGATTCGGTACAATTTGTTGACCTGCAGAAGGATATTGACTCACTGTGAAGATTTGATCTGATGTGGTTATAGTGAGTTACAGCGCAAAGGAGCTGTGATCTAGAGTAGCACTAATGAAGAGAATTTAGTGGGTTTTCATGATAAAAAAGGAGATAGATTTTTGAGGTAACAAAATAATAGAATCAATATAAACTGACAAAAATAGGACATGAGAAGCCTAGGGGTCTAGAAAATACCTGCTTCTCATTCATTACATCCTGACCTTACTCCCCATGCCTCATCCCCCCGCACACATGCAAAACAAATCTGTGCGTTAAGGTATGGGTCACATATTATCAGTAATGTAGTCAATATTGATGATGTTCATAGAAAAAGAAGTAACTTCAAGGGAGCATGGATAAATTCACTTTAAGCAGGAGAAGTTTGCAATACTCTTAGGACATGTATCTATCTATCTATCATCTATCTGTCATATAAATATATATATATATATATATATATATGGAATGCAAAAGATATGGAACTGAGTAAAGAGTCAGATGATACAAATATTGTATTACAAATTATTATCATTATGATCATGGATTGCCAAGGTTTTTCTGTAAACAACCAGATAATAAGTATTTAGACATTATAGGCTATTTGATATCTGCTACAACTACTCATCTTTGCTACTGTAGCACAAAAGTAGCTGCAGGCGAGGCATAAGAATGCAGAGTGGCTGTGTTCCAACAAAACTTTATTTATAAAACAGCTGCTAAGCTGGATTTGGCCCACAGGCAAAGTTGCCAGATTTAGCAAATAAAAATACAGGACAGCCAATTGTATTTGCAAGTCATAAAAATATTTTTAAAGTGTAAGCATGTCTCAAAAATTGTATGGAGCACACTTATACTAAGCAAAAGGTGTTGTTTATTTGAAATTCAAATTTTGCTGGGCCTCCTATATTTTATCAAGCAACCCCACTCAAGAGCCATAGTTTTCCAATTCCTGATTTAGAAACTTGAAATCATAAAAAATAATGAGACTTAACCAGACAAATTGTATAGTAAAAGTAGGAATGATCAAATGTGAATATTTGAATATATACTTTAGGCATTATTTATTTATTTATTCATTTGTTTGTTTGTTTATTCAAGACAAGGCCTCACTTGGTCACACAGCACTATCATGGCTCACTGTAACTTGGAACTCTTGGGCTCAAGTGATCCTCCAGCCTCAGCCTCCTGAGTAGCTAGGACGACAGGTGCACATCACCACACCTGGCTAATTAAAAAACTCATAGTATCCACTCCAAAGGTGGGCTAAGGACATTAATAGACAATTCTCAAAAGAAGTACATTGCCAACAGACATATGAAATAATGTTCAACATCACTAATGATCAAGGAAGTGCAAATGAAAACCACAATGTGATACCACCTTACTCCTGCAAGAATGGCCATAATCAAAAACTCAAAAAATTATTTATGTTGGCATAGATGCAGTAAACAAGGAACGCTCCTATACTGCTGGTGGGAATGTAAACTAGTGAAACCACTAGGGAACTCAGTGTGGTGATTCTTTAAAGAACTAAAAGTATAACTACCATTTGATCCAGCTATCCCACTACCGGGTATCTACCCACAGGAAAATAAGTCATTATACCAAAAAGATACCTGCACATGCACGTTTATAGAAGCACAATTCACAATTGCAAAAATGTGGAACCAACCTAAATGCCCATCAATCAACAAATGAATAATGGAACTGTGGAATACGATTGGAATACTACTCAGCCACAAAAAGGAATTAATTAATGGCATTCGCAGAGACCTGGATGAGATTGGAGATTATTATTCTAAGTGAAGTAAATCAGGAATGAGAAACCAAACATTGTATGTTCTCACTCATAAGAGGGAGCTAAGCTATGAGGATGCAAAGACATAAATATGACACAATGGACTTTGGGGACTCAAGGAAAGAGTGGGAATGGGATGAGGAACAAAAGACTATGAATTGAGTACAGTGTATACAACTTGGGTGATGGGTGCCCCAAAATCTCACAAATCACCACTAAAGAACTTACACATGTCACCAAATACTACCTGTTCCCCAATAACGTATGAAAATTTAAAAAAAAAAAGTTTTAATCTTTAAAAAATAAAAAAAGTTGCCGGGCGCGGTGGCTCAAGCCTGTAATCCCAGCACTTTGGGAGGCCGAGACAGGTGGATCACGAGGTCAGGAGATCGAGATCATCCTGGCTAACACGGTGAAACCCCGTCTCTACTAAAAAAATACAAAAAACTAGCTGGGCGAGGTGGCGGGCGCCTGTAGTCCCAGCTACTCGGGAGGCTGAGGCAGGAGAATGGCGTAAACCCGGGAGGCGGAGCTTGCAGTGTGCTGAGATCCAGCCACTGCCCTCCAGCCTGGGCGACAGAGCGAGACTCCATCTCAAAAAAAAAAAAAAAAGAATAATAAATAAAATAAAAATAAAAATAAAAAAAGAAGAAACCATCCCAATCCTAACAATTAGAATTGGCAAAAATAAATTAGCTTAGTGTAAATAAGAGAGTAAAACTTGGGTCAGTAAATTTCAAGCTACTTATTAGAGATTGTGTATTTTGAAATTAGAAAGCATAGAATTTTGAATACCAAGTTACAGAGAATGAGAGGATTGTTAAAAAAGTAATCTGAGAATATGAAGAATAATCACAAATTGATCAAAAATTTGATATATCACTTGAAAGTGAATCATTTAAATGAAAATAAATAAATAAGATTATAAATAAAGAAATGGAAGCATTATTACTTCACTTAAACAATACTTCTTAATGTGTAAATATTGATTCCATTGTGGGGGTTCAGTTGCGAATTTTTTTTAACTATTTTCTAAAGATTTTGTGTACAGTTTGCTTAATTATTTCCTTGAATGTCTAATTCAATTCACCAGTTAAATTCTTTATTATTGGAATTTCTTTTCCTTACTGTTATTATAATTTTTTGAGACAGGTCTTGCTTTGTTGCACAGGTTGGAGTACAATGTGCAATCTTGCCTCACTGCAGCCTTCACTTGCCAAGTTAAAGTGATCCTCCCACCTCAACTCAGTTTTGTGAATTTCTGGGACTACAGGCCTACTCCACAAAACCTGGCTAATGTGTGTGTGTGTGTGTGTGTGTGTGTGGGTGTGTGTGTTTCCCCCCTCTTAGAGAAAAAGTCTCACTAAATTGCCCAGGCTGGTCTGGAACTCCTTGGCTCAAGCGACCTTCCTGCATCAGCCTCCCAACATGTTGGGATTACAAGCCTGAGCCACTGTGCCTGGCCTAGAATTTCTTTATAGAAAGCTTTTTTAAAAAAAGAATTTAATTTAGTTAATATAGTTATTCAGATTTTCTGTTTTATCTTTTAATTTTGGTAAGTTGCATTTTTCAGAAATGTCTGCCTTTTACTCAGTTGTCACAGTTATCAATATAAAGTTATATTCCCATATTATGGTTATAATATGTGAAGGGATAAAACTTGCTTAGTCCTGACGTTAGTAGGTTATTTTTAATTCTTTTTTTTTTTTTTTTACCAGCATAGCACAGGTTTGACCAATTTTGTTTACAATAAATAGCTTTTGACTTTGTTAATTTTTTTCACTGATGTATACTCGCAAATTTACTAATGAGTCATTATTCTGTAATTTAACAAATCTACTTAGAAGAAGATGTTCCCTTTATATGGATAAATTTTTTATTACATGTAATTACTCTTGAATATAGAACATTCACAATAGTTTCTTTCTTTCTTTCTTTCCCCTTCCTTCCTTCCTTCCTTCCTTCCTTCCTTCCTTCCTTCTTTCATTCTTTCTTTCTTTCTCTCTCTCTCTTTCTCTCCCCTTCCTTCCTTCCTTCCTTCCCTCCCTCCCTCCCTCCCTCCCTCCCTCCCTCCCTCCCTCCCTCCCTCTTTCTTTCTTTCTTTCTTTCTTTCTTTCTTTCTTTCTTTCTTTCT